>NW_028076699.1:7968572-8376103 GCF_014824575.4 Sturnira hondurensis
CTCTGTTTTGAGCACTTTACAATTACTACCCCATTTCACAGAAGAGGACACTGAGGAACAGAGAAGTTATTACGTTGCCTCTAAGCTCATGCAGCCTGTGATAGAGCTGGGATTCAAACCACGCAGGCTGACTCCAGAGCGTGTGCTCCTCCTCACCACGTCGTACTGCAGGCAGTCTACGTGCAGTAAAAAGTATGGGCATGGATGCCTCCAAGGGTAAAAGGAAAGATAAGGTCATTGTGAGAACTGAATGAGGTAAGTGCAGTAAAACAAAACAGTAACTGGCACAAGAGAAGCACTAGGAAAAAGTAAACTATCTCAGAAACAGGCTCCTAGACGCGGAGAACAGACTGATGGCTGCCGGCGGGCGGGGGGGGTGGGGGGAGGGCACTGGAGAGGGGGGTGTAAAAGGTGATGTGATTAGAAGTACAAATTAGTAGTTACAAAACAGTCACAGGGGTGTAAAAGTACTGCATAGGAAATATTTGTGGGTGCTAGAAATATTGGGGGTGGCCACTTTGTAAACTATACGATTGTCTAATCAGTATGCTATACACCTAAAACTAACACAAAATAATATTGAATGCCAACTGTAATTTAAAAATAAAATTTTAAAAAGAGAGCTTGGGACCAAAAAAATTCTAGAACTCTATCACTAAAGTGTATCAGAGAATAAGTGGCCATGTGTGATGATATTTGTATCTTCCCAGGTGAGAACCTCAACATACTTTACAAAACTTGTTATGAGGGTAAAATGCAAATAGGAAACAAATGAAATTTCACCAAAAGTTCAATATCTGATAAGAACAGATACTACACTTGATCTTAGCCAAAAGGCCGAGAAGCAATCAAAAGGTCAATATCTGAATCAAATGAAAAATTTTAGTTACCATAGATACCCCATTGAACTAACTCTTTGGTGGAGAAGTTATTCCCACCGCATTCCTATGATACAGAAGATTTCTTTCCTTTATAAAAGATCATTCAGTTGATAACTAATAAAGGAAAAGTTCTGAAACAATTTCACAAAACCAAAGAATGATCAACAGTGTTGATAATAAATAAAATGTTTTCAATCCACAAAAGTGTAAGCTATTCTCCTTGGGGAGAATATTTTCCACTTGAATAAATGGTGATACCCCTTACATTTATATAGTTTGTTTGTTTTGCTTTTTAACTTACAGAGCATTTCCAAACAAGCATGGGAAATATGATGCTTAATTTCTATATCAACATAATTGGACCACAGGCTGCCACGTTATTTGGTCAAACATTATTCTGAATATGTCTGTGTGGGTGTCTGGGGGAAGATAACACTTGAAACAGTGTTCTGAGTAAAGCAGATTGCTCTCCCTAATGTGGTGGGTCTCATCCAATCAGTTGAAATCCAGAATAGAACAAGAGGACTGACCATCCTGCCTGACTGTCCTGCCTGTCTGACTTGGGCTGAACTATCAGTTCTTTCCTGCCTTAAGACTCAACTGAATGGGATGGGAGTAATAGACAGAAAACTGTACTTGAAAAATAATTAAATAAAAAAATTGGAAAAAAAAGGTAATTAAAAAATAAAATAAATAAAAAAAATAAAATAAAGTAAGGTAAATGATAAAAAAAAAAAGAAAAAAAAGACTCAACTGAAATATCCTTCTGGGTCCTGAGACTGCAGCCTTCAGGACTAGAACTACGCTGTCAGCTCTCTTGAGTATCCAACTTACTGACTACAGATTCTGGGAGTTGTCAGCCTCCATAATCGTATGAGCCAATTTCGTATCATAAATCTTTTTATACATATATACACACACACACACATCATATTGGTTCTGTTTCTCTGGAGAACACTGACCAACTAATTCAAGAAATATTTTCACCTTTTCCATCTTACAGATGAGAAACGGAGGCTCAGGGAAGTTGAATGACTTGCACAGTTTACAACTCACCTCCTTATCCTCAGATGCTCTGAGTCCTGCTGATTGTATTTTCATTCATTCGGCAGACACTTATCAAGCAGCTGTTATGGGCCAGGCATTGTAACCCTAAATAATTTTCAAGTCCACCGTTCCTGCTCGAGCCCTGCTCCCTCTGGCTCTACACTGCATGGCTTATCTTCTCGCTCTTACGGGGCACTAAGGGCTCCAGACTCAGCTCCCAGCCCCAGCTCTATCCTATGTTTGGCCTTTTCCCATATACTATTGCCTCTTTAAAGGCCTTTTAACTTTGTTGTATGTTTCAAAATTTTCATAATAAAATTAAGGGGTAAAATGCCTCTCCTCTGCTTAAAATCTTTCAATCACTTTTCCTTGCACCTAGAATAGAATCCAAATTCCCTGAAATGTCACCTCCAGAGACTTATGTGATCTGTCTCCACCTGTCTCCCTGGAGGTCTTTCAATCCCTCAAGCATATCCCATCTGGCACACACTTTATCCTTTTCTCTTTGTGGTTACTCCATCAGGTCTTTGCTTAGACATCCCTTTCTCATAAATGCCAAATCCAAATTATATTCTATTGTTTTAGCACCTTATTCTTTTTTCTCCATAGCACTTAATACAATATGGAGATAAAAGTTTGTAGTTTTTACTATTATTTATGTCTAGCTCCTAAACTAGGTTATAAGCTCCATGAGGAAAAGCTCATAATTGTGTTCCCAGTGCCTAGACACACTAGGTGTTCAATATATTTGCTTAATTCATATTCTATAAACTCATCACACAGTTGAGCATCTTCCCACCTCTGCTCTTACTGTTCTTTCTACGTGGATTGACCCATTCCTCTTCTCTGCCTCTAATGTCTTCATGTGGCAAATTCTTATTTCCTCTGTGAGACTCAGCTCCCCTGTGTCTCTTTTTCCTCAAGGTAATTAAATCATTCTGCATGAACTTCCACAGCTCCTGTAGCACTTAGTTCACATATGGGAGCTGCCTTCTTATCTTTTCTGTGGGCCCCTCAAGGTTATGGACTGGGCCCCTTTCATCCTGGAGAATCCCTGAGCCTGAACAAGACCTGACGTACAAGCAGCCCCAGTGAACATCTACCAAAGGTTGCTGACTTAAGAGACTACAATCAGAAATGTGTATCCACTTTCACCACTTCTATTTAATATAGTATTGGAAGCTTTAGCCTCAGCGATCAGGCAAGAAAAAGAAATAAAAGGCATTCAAATTGGAAAGGAGGAAACAAAACTGTCACTGTTTGCAGATGACATGATAGTGTACATGGAAAATCCTATAGACTCTACCAAAAAATGCTCGAACTAATAAATGAATTTGGCAAAACAGCAGGTTACAAAGTCAATATCCAGAAATCAAAGGCATTTTTGTATACTAACAATGAATCAGCAGAAACAGAAATCAAGAAAAAACTCCCATTTGATATAGCAAAAACAAAAATAAAATACCTAGGAATAAACCTAACCAAGGAGGTAAAAGACCTGTATGCAGAAAACTACATGACACTGAAGAAAGAAATCAAGGAAGACACAAACAAATGGAAACATATACCGTGTCCATGGATTAGAAGAATTAACATCATCAAAATGTCCATACTACCCAAAGCAATTTACAGATTCAATGCAATACCTATTAAAATACCAATGGCATATTTCACAGACATAGAACAAACACTTCAAAAATTTATATGGAACCATAAAAGACCCCGAATAGCAGCTGCAATGTTAAGAAAGAAGAACAAAGTAGGAGGGATCACAATACCTGATATCAAACTGTATTACAAGGCCACTGTAATCAAAACAGCCTGGTACTGGCATAAAAACAGGCACATAGACCAATGGAACAGAATAGAGAACCCAGAAATAAACCCAACTCTCTACAGTCAATTAATATTCGACAAAGGGGGCAGTATCATAAAATGGGGTAAAGATAGCCTCTTCAACAAATGGTGTTGGGAGAACTGGACAGCTACATGCAAAAAAATGAAACTCGAGCACCAACTTACATCATACACCAAAATAAATTCAAGGTGGATAAAAGACTTAAATATAAGCCATGACACCATTAAAGTCCTAGAGGAGAACATTGGCAGGAAAATCTCAGATATTTCACGCAGCAACATTTTTACTGATATGTCCCCTAGAGCAAGGACTATAAAGGAAAGAATAAACAAATGGGATCTCATCAAAATAAAAAGCTTCTGCGCAGCTAAAGAAAACAGCATTAAAATAAAAAGACAACCAACTGTATGGGAAAACATATTTGCCAATGATACCTCAGACAAAGGTTTAATCTCCAAAATATACAAAGAACTCACACGACTTCACTCTAAGAAGACAACTAACCCAATTAAAAAATGGGGAAAGGACTTGAACAGACACTTCTGCAAGGAGGACATACAGAGGATCCAGAGACACATGAAAAGATGCTCAATATCACTAGCTATCAGAGAGATGCAAATTAAAACTACAATGAGATACCACTTTACACCGGTGAGAATGGCTATCATAAACAAAGCAATAAACAACAAATGTTGGAGAGGGTGTGGGGAAAAGGGGACTCTGGTCTACTGTTGGTGGGATTGCAGACTGGTACAACCATTATGGAAAACAGTATGGAATTTTCTCAGAAAACTAAAATTGGACCTGCCTTTTGACCCAGCAATTCCACTGCTAGGATTGTATCCTAAGAACCCCAAAACATCAATCCCAAAGAACATATGCATCCCAATGTTCATAGCAGCACAATTTACAATAACCAAGAGTTGGAAGCAACCTAGGTGCCTGTCAGTAAATGAATGGATCAAAAAACTATGGTACATAGACACAATGGAATTCTATGCCGCAGAAAGAAAGAAGGAGCTCCTACCTTTTGCAACAGCATGGATGGAACTGGAAAGCATTATGCTGTGTGAAATAAGCCAGGTGTTGAAGGACAAATACCATATGATCTCACCTTTAACAGGAAGCTAAACAACAAAACAAACAAGCAAGCAAAATATAACCAAAGACACTGAAATAGAGAACAGGCTGACGGTGACCAGAGGGAAGAGGGGAGGGAATTTCAGGGGAAATAGGGGAGGGATCTAGAGGAACATATATAAAGGATACATGGACAACAACTGAGAAGGGTGGAAATGGGAGGGAGGGGGGAACACGGTGGGTGGGATGGGATGGGAGTAATAGACAGAAAACTGTACTTGAAAATAATTAAATTAAAAATATATATTAAAAAAAAAAGAAATGTGTATAAGGCACCTGGCACATAGAAAGTGCTCAATAAATGGCAGCAATCATTGTTACTATTATTGTATTGTAGTGCCATTTTTGTTTCCTATCTTCCTCTGAATAGTTTTTGAACCATCTTTTTATTCACTCAAGACATATTTATAGAGTGCCTATTCTGGAGTATATATAACAGGGACAGTTAACGTAACAAACTGTTCAGATACTGGCTCCTCAAGGAACTCAGGGAGATAACACAAAACTATAAATAATTATAAAACAAGTCCTGAGTGTTATAAAAGGATCCACCTAGGCTTCAGCCATAAACTTAGAAGCCCATCCCGGACAGGCCACACTACATGCATGTCCTTGGCACCAGAATCTTCCACCTTGAGTGTTACTAGTGCTGCCTTTCAAAGTATTATCTTCATGCTTCAGGCCACTAAACTCACTCATCTCTCCCTTCCTGCCATGCTAATGACCCAGCATGCCTTGGAGCCATGACTAGCCAAATACCATGTCTCAATGTCATTCATGTGAGCCACTACAAATGTCCAGAAGGCAACTGAAGGTGTGGGAGTCTTACCGGAAAGTCCAGAGTCTGCGCCCTTGTTAGAGTTCTACTTTTCTAAGCACCTCAGCCTTGGGTACCTGTGGCCTACCCAGTTTGGTTATGGCCGCCACTATATCCTGACAAGGCTCTTGATAGTTTCCTCATCTACAAAGCCACTACATCTCAAACCCCAGTGGGTGACCAAAAGTTAACACTGCATGTTAATATTTCATATGTGTGTGCGTTCACTGAAAGGTAAGGGGTTGTTTTATCCTTAATTCATCTTTTCATAAAGTTTCCATGTATATTATTGATTTTATATTGAAATAGTTTGGCAAGGCATTTTAGCTAGAATCCTTATTTATCATCTTGCAGACCACGACAGCTAGTAATAATGATTTTTCACAAAAAGAGGGGAATAGGTTTTTGTTACTTTGCTTTAAAAAAGTCAATAGAGCATTTGTGTCTGTATCAGAGATTAAATAGCTTTTTCCCCTCACAATCAAGGTGAGTTTTTATTTAAAATAAAAGAGATTTTCTCAAATACCCTTCCTTGTCCCCGTCTACATAATTTCTAAGTTTCTTAAAAGTTTGAAGATACAGAGGATGGGAAATCACCAAATATGAAATTAAGTACCCTGAGTTGACATCCCAACTCCACTGTCTACTAGGAAGGACCGAAGAATAATTTTTTCCTCTACAGAGGTGGATTAACACCCTCTTCCCCCTGTTTCTGTGAGGCTCAAAGGAGACTGGGCATCTTAGCAAGGGGCTGAGCAGAATGCACAGGCATAGGCACCTTCTGTCTTGCAGCTCGATATAGAGATGAAGGTATCATCCACCAAAGAAATTTTTAAATTTCATCTAAATAACCATTGATGAAGCTGGTCATCAGGGATGAATGGGGTCTAAAGGTGAATAGGATCTGTATCTCTTCCCAAACAGTTCATAATCTGGCAGAGATGAAAGACCACCTTAGAGAGTGACAACCCAGCATGGGCTCTGGAGTCAGATGACTTCAGTTAACCTCTGGTGACCTCCAGTTCATCTCCACTTTCTAGCTGGGGTACCTTGGGAAAAGTATTTCATCTCTTGAAACCTCAGTTTCCTCATTTGAAAAATGGGGATAGCTTTAGTTTCCATACGTCCCAGTGATGTGGAAGGATTCAGATAAAGGACTGAGCCTAATGTCTGACATTGCCCAGTACTCAATTTTCGTATCAGGGTTATTATTTATGTCATTTCCAGCAATTACAAAGACCACAGATTTGAGGGACCTTACAGGTGGTAGGTTGGAGTCTAACTATTAAGACAAGGAGGATTTGTGTAACCCCTCGATGAGCTAAAGGGAGAGATGACTTGTCTGTAGCCCTTTCTTATTCAAGCTTCTTGTCATTCACCTGTGATGATGATTATAAACCACTGTGATGGATCTTGGCATCTGTCTCATAAAACAGTGGGAAGGCCAAGTGGGCTGTGTGGACCAACATGCCCGTGCCTCTGTTGGGGAAGAAATGCATGGTGGCTCACATTAGTGCAGGGGTAAAAAAGACATCCGTGAATTATCCAGGCCACAGTTTATTTCTCTTTCTCCTGGCATTCTTGCTACAGTGCATCCTTCAGATGACGGCCAGGAATTTGATAAGTACTATAAAGGAAACTGAAACTCAAATGGGCTGAGATGAGGTTTGGACATTAGTTTATTTATTGATTCAGTTTAGGAGTTGAACTCAGTACTGTCCGACTCCAGAGTCCAGATTCCTACCATGCTAAAAGGCCTTCCATGCTTACTAAATGCAAACAGGAAGGTGAAGACAATCCAACAGGTTACTTAAATTCAAGAAAAGCTAACCATTAACACTAAGACATCTAAATCTTTACAAGTGTTTCAAATCACTTATGAGTGACTTAATAATTTTAATAAACAATGGGTGTTATTTGTTGAGCACTTACTGCACACCAAGCACTTTATATGCATCTGTATCTATTTAGTTGAGTGCCAGTTGATATAAACTGTTATTACATACATTATATCAACAATTTTACAAGAACCCTTATGTGGTAGGCAATTCCACATTTGTCTTCTCCAGTTATCAACCTCATTTTACAGATAAGGAATCTGAAGCATAGATGGTCAAACAACTTGAACAAGGTCATAACATCATTAAGTATATGGCCTTCAGCACCCCTGCCCACTCAGTCTGATTACAGCCCCATCATGATCAAAGCTGTTGTTCTCTTCATCTACATGCATCCAGGTCTTCCCATCCTACCTGGGCTGCCTCTGTAAAAATCAGCTGTCGGTAATAAGGCTGCACCCAACAATTCCTGCCCCCAAAGGCAGTCATCTAGTCCCCACAAAGCTGTATCCACAGTGGACCTCAAGTTGACTTTAGTTTCTAATCAAATTGTCCAATACAGTTTGATTGGCTAGATTAGTAAACATAAAAGATACATAACCCAGGAAAAATTGTTACAAAGCTAAAATTAAGAAGTCTATCCATTCCTTGCAGAAGGGATAGTGCCAGGCATGTGTATAACCATGACAAGAAATACTGTTTGAGTATTTGCTATGTCACAGTTGCCATGGGAGGAACTGAGGGGACAAAGAAACAAGACAGACAACACCCCTGTCCCTGTCTTCATGGAACTTATATTCAGTGAGGGGAGAGCAAACAAGTAATCAAAATTAAAATAAAATACTTTAAAGTAGTAGCATAAGAAAAATAAAGCAAGGTAAGAGGAATAGATAGAACAAGGAGGGCAAGCTGTTTTGGAGGGGTCATTTGAGCAGAGGCCTAAGCCAAGACGAGGAGAAAGCTGCCTGAGGGTCTGGGGGTGCAGGCGGAGAAGAACGGCGCTGAGGCAGGAGGCAGCTTGGCATCCTGGAAGCAGACAGCAGGACCAGTGAGGCTGCGGTGGTCTGACCTGAGAGGGGGTCCGAGGGGCAGGCTGAGAGGAGATGGCAGGCACTGAATGCTGTAGGCCAGTTAGGAACTTGGATCTCACTTACTCCAACAGCAGTTCTATGGAGTACGTGGCATTTACAGAGGAAAAAAATTGAAGTCTATAATGATCATGTAACTTTCTTCGCCCTATGAAATCTCACCACTTAGTGGTAGAAGTTTCATATTCTCTACTCTTGCTATCAAAAGAAAACACAGGTCTGTTAAAAGAAAATGAAAATGACGGTTAAGGGAGTCCCGTAGTATTAAGTGAGTTTATATCTGAAATGGGGACTCAGGACAATAAATGCAGTGTCCAGCCCTCCCCAATCTTGTACCTCCCCCAAAACTGAAAATACTGTCCCAAGAATTGTTATGCCCTCACCCCAGTGACATGACACATATCCATCCATGTCCAACCACATGTATGGTACCAAGAAAGCTTGGGAAAACAAGGAATCCTGTTGCCTGGCAAAGCAGGGGTAGCCAATACATCAATTCTAGCCTAGTCTATTTATGCCCTGTAACAATTCCATACTTAGCAAATCCACCTAAGAGGAAAAAGAAACCATGGAATTTCATAGAAGACATCAATAACAGCGCTGACACTAAAATGGAAAGGACTTAGAAATGTTTAAAATACTTAGGTAATGCGTTTAATCAACCTCACCAGAACTTCACAAGGACTGACCTCCCTGTGAGTTACTGAGCACAGGCAGGGCTTCCAAAAGCAACATTGCACCGAGGTTTCCTAGCCTCTGGGCTCTGGATTCAGATTGCCTGAGTTCAGAGGTTGTTTGTAAGAGTTTAATAAGGTAATTCATGTAGGGTGATTAGTATAATGCCTAACATGTAGTAATAACTCTAAAAACCAAGGTATTCCTATTACCATTATAACAGAGAAATAAGCCCCAGATCCTGCCTCAAGGATGGTGAAGTAAGTAACATCAACAAGAGAAATACTGCTAAACAGAGATGCCAAGAACAAAGCACAGTGGAGGACAGGAACCAAGACACATATGCAGAACACATTTACTGAGCGCCTATTCTGGACCGGATACTGGTGGCTGGAAATACAAACAAGTTTGATGATATGATCTCCATCTTGAAGGAATTCACTGTAACTTTCGTTTCACTCATGAGTGATTCTGAATCAAGCAAGTAGGTCATAGGCACCCATGTCTAGTGATGCACAATGGAGTTCCTGGTTTAAAACATAGCTCTTGGGTTAGAAGAACACATAACTCATCTAAGGAGACAAGACTCAAGAATAAGAAACAATAAGAAAATAAGCTAAGTTCGAGAAGGTGTGGTGGCAAGGAGTAAATGCTACAGGCAACCAGAGACAAGAGAGAATAATGGGGCCAGAGAGGCCCAAGTAGGCTTCATTAGCCAGTGGACGGAGTGAGGTGTCCTCATTAGCACACTGACTAGGCCGTCCTCAACCGCAGGCAGTCCTCTTAGCTGGTAAAATGCTGCTGCTGCTGCGGCTGCAGAAACTGAAATATGGCATAGAGATCCACAAACAGAGCGTGCATAAAACGAAATGTTTTGTATAAGACAACAGGATGTAGTAGAAAGAGCATGGACTCAGAGACACAAGGCCTCGGTGTTACTGTCTGGGAAATCCTGGGTAAATTACTCTCTGTGAAATAAACAAATGTTTGGGAATAAGTGAAATAAATAGAAATTAGATCACCATGCCCTGTTTAAATCAAGTACAGCTCTGTGGACAAATAAAACCACTCTCTGATCTTAGAAAGAGAAAATGCCTATGGAATGAAAAAAGGGTTACCATTAATTCACTTTATCTAGTGATGCTGAAAGAGAAAAGGCCATCCTTTGCGGGAAAACTTATCTGTAGACCTCCATTTAGATCCACAGCTATCTTGATAAAATACTTGTGAGAAGATCCATGGATTTCACACAACCACATGTGTGGGGTGTTCAGAAAGGAAATTAAAAAATCAATTTTCGATCACCTACTATGTGTCACATATTGGAACAGGCAACAATGACACCATCCCTGCACCACTGAGGAGTTCACAGGCATGTGGCCATGCTGTTCTAACACAGCACCAGAACCCCTTTTCTCCACTATTAGACAGCATAGACTTTCACCCCTGAAACCTGGGTCCTCTTTCTCCCACTTGAGAGCCCTTTAAAATACTAGAAGATAGAGGTTCACCAACTCTCTGGAGACTTATTACCTGTTTTCACCCACTCCCAAACCAGTCCAACTGGACTGCTCTTCCCCAAACACATTTCTTATTTTCCCATGTCTAGTCTTTTATTTCAGGGAGACCTTTATTTCCCCAGCACCATCTCTACACATACCTGACCTACTGCACACCTACCTACTGCAACATCCACCAGGTCTATTCGTTTACTTTATTTTCTGTGCAGCATGTACTGATGATCTGAATGGCATTATTTTATTTAATAGCTTATTAGCTTGTTATTTATATGCCCTGCTGGAATGTAAGTTATGTCCTTAGCACCTACCACAGTGCCTAGATGCAGGAGGTACTCAATTTTTGTTAGATAAATAGAGGACAGAACATATAAACTCTGTATTGTGTATCTGTCTCTTTCTGTTGATACCTGTCCCTTTCAATGTGGTAATATTTATATATATACTCATATACATAAATGTGTTTTCCCTATATGGTAGGAAACTCTTGAAAATCTATATCTGTTTCACTTTTGTATTCTCTGGACCTGTTAAATAAATGCATAATATGATCATTACCTCTTCAGGCTTCTTACTCTCATCTTTGTCAAAACTCTACATCAATGCACAGAAATATGCACATATTTAGTTGGTAACATGGGAAAGTACAGAGTTTTTATAACCACATTTCTGCTGCTATTTTTTTAACAACTAATTACTTGACCATCACATATAAAGGTTATTTTACCCACATCCATCAACCTCTTACTTGGTAGCACTTTTGCAAATACCTATCAATTATTTGGGAGTAAAAAATAAATAAAACCTTTAAAAATCATGCACCAATCTCTGCTTGCTATGGGTTCAAGCTATTTTTATCAAGTGTTACTGTGATATTCCTTTTCGACACATGATATTCACTATTTCAAGCTGTTCAGCACTGTTCTATTTGGTTTCATGTTACATCAATGAGACAGAGAGAAACGAAAAAAATGGGACATGCTATATTTAGTAGTACCACTAAAACCATAAATAAAAACTCAAATTTCCTAAGCTCCTTGGCTACTCAATCTATATCCAGGACCCTACCTACCAACATGAGATTAAGACCAAATAAGAAATGCTTTTGTCCAGAGTATTCCTCAGAATGTTAGTTACAGGGTCTCTATTTACAGAGACCTCTATTTTCATTGTAAGTCTCAGGGGGTATAGGCAAAAGGTCTTTGTACTCTGTGAACTATGGTACGAGTATTTGTTTCTATAGAAAATAGACACATGAGCCAATCAAGGCTATCCTAGAACAGCCTACAGCCTGTCAGCCCCACACATGTAAAAAAGCCCAGGCAAGATCAGCAGAGTTGTCTACCTGCCCTAGAACTGATGGCAAATGTATGAACGAGCCCAACTGAGTTCAAAACAACTGCCTAGCTGACTTGCATATTCGTGAGCAATAATAAACACTCACTATGTTAAACCACTGACGTTTAGAGTGGTTAATCATACTATATATAGTAATAAGTAACTGATACAAGTAGCAACAAATAAATCAGCCTACTGTGAGCCTTATACTATATGCCTGGCACTGTGCTAATAAGCACTTTATAGGGGCTGTTTCATTTCCTTCTTAAAATAACTTTATGTAGTAAATATTATTCCCATTTTTCAGATTATAAAATTGAGGTGCACAGAGTTTAAGCTGACTTGCCCAATGTTGCACAGCTAGCAAAAAGTAGTGGCCAACACGCCCCTACATACAGCGTCACAACCCAGTGACTTGGGTTGCCCCGTCCTGGTGAACGCCTAAGGCTCCGCACCTCATACATAACAGGTGCGAACAGACCAAACATTATGACTCAAGAACAGCTCAAAGCCCCAGAGCCTATAATTCTAAGTAACCAAGAAATAGCAAACATTTCAGATGCACAGTTCAAAACACTGGTGATCAGGATGCTCACAGAATTGGTTGATTAGCCACAAATTAGAGGAACATATGAAGGCTAAATTGATTGAAATGAAGGAAAATGCACAGGAAACCAATAGTGATGGAAAGTGATGGGACTCAAATCAAGGGAGTGGATTAGAAGGAAGAAACAACCAAACAGAAAAGAAGGAAGAAACAAGAATTCAAAAAAAATGAGGAGAGGCTTAGGAATCTCCAGGACATCTTTAAATGTCCCAACATACAAATTATAGGAGTACCAGAAGGGGAAGAGGAACAGCAACAAGTAGAAAACTTATTTGAACAAATAATAAAGGAGAACTTCCCCAGTTTGGCAAAGGAAATGGACTTCCAGGAAATCCAGGAAGCTCAGAGAGTCCCAAAGAAGTTGGATCCAAGAAGGAACACACCGAGGCACATCGTAATTACATTAGCCAAGATGAAAATGAAGGAGAGAATTCTAGAAGCAGCAAGAGATAAGGCAACAGTCACCTACAAAGGAGTGCCCATCAGACTGTCAGTGGATTTCTCTAAAGAGACCTTACAGGCAAGAAGGGGCTGGAAAGAAGTATTCCAAGTCATGAAATCCAAAGACCTACATCCAAGATTGCTCTATCCAGCAAAGCTTTCATTTAGAATGGAAGGGCAGGTAAAGTGCTTCTCAGATAAGATCAAATTCAAGGAGTTTGTCATCGCCAAGCCCTTATTATATGAAATGTTAAAGGGACTCATCTAGGAAAAAGAAGATAAAAAATATGAATAGTGAAGGGACAGCAAACTCAAAGATTAACAACCACACCTAAAATGAAAGCAAACTAAGAGGACAGCTAGATCAGGAGCAGAAACATAGAAATGGAGATCACATGGAAGGTTAGCAACAGGGGAGTGGGAGGAGGAGAAGGTACAGAAAATAAATAGCATAGATGGTAGGTAGAAAATAGACACGGGGGAGGGCAGGAATACTATGGGAAATACAGAATCTAAAGAACTTGTGACACATGGACATGAACAAAAGGGGGGGAATGGTGGGGGAGAAGTGTGCAGGGTGTAGGGGAGTGAAGGGGGGAAATGGGACAACTGTAATGACATAATCAATAAAATATATATTTTTTAAAAAGTAGTGGCCAAAATTCAAATCAGAGTCAAACCCCAGAGTGGCACTTAATCCAAGAGGATGTTTTCTTAATCCAACAGATAAGAAACTTACTCCAGTCTTCTCTAGGATAAAAAAAAAAAATCTGTTCTAACCTTACTCTGCACTTCTGATTTCTCCAAGTCAAAGGGCCATTTCTATGAAGAATAACTATAAGGACAGTGACTTAATTTGTTGATACCTTGCCTCCTGTGATCCTTATAACAACCTGTGAAGCTTGTGTCATCATCTTTGTTTGATGAGGAGAGGATAGAAAGGTAAAGGGGGAGGCTCAGAGAGACTAACCCACCTCCCTTAGTCACACAGCCTGTAAGCGCCTGAGTGGGGATGCAGTTCTAGAGTCCACGCCCATGCTGCCTGGCTGCCCCTCTGAGTCACCCCCAGGTTCTCCATGTCTTCCTGGAGCCCAGTCACCAATCAATTGTTTCGATTAGCAAATGTATACCAAACATCTCCTGTGTCTTCAGGCACAAGACCGGCTCTTGAGAAGGCTTCTAAGCAATGAAATCAATGTTCACTGCCCTTAAGGAACATGCAATTAGTTGGAGATGCAAGGCTGAAATACACAAAAAGCTAAATGATATAATAAGATGTGAAATGTAAAAATGTATTACTAATTGTCAAATGAATTGAGTAAGCAGATTTCAGAGTTTAAAGGACAGTGAGAGAAATGTGGGCTGGATCTACCTGACAAGGCTCCGCATGGGAGGCGCATGAAGGACAAAGGATTGGAGATTCCCTGTGGGAACACCGTCTTCTGTCGCTATGGGGTGGTATTCTTGTTGTAGGGTTGTTGTGATGATTACATATTCAAGATATCCACGTGCTGATTCTTCAAATCTGGCGTGTTTGGACAAGACCAGTCCCTTGAATGTGCACGAAAAGGACTAAACATGTCCAACATATTCAGACTTGGAAGGCCTGATAACTGGATCCTGGAAGCTTGAAACAACCAGGTCATGATGATAAACAGATTAAACAGACCCAGAAAACTGTCAGTAAGCCTAAGACTTACTGTCTGAACCAGTCCCATGGGGTAGAGAAAAAGATGGAAAGAAGGATTAAGAAGAAACAAAAGCCATGAGTAATGCATACAAAATGTCAGCAGGGTTTCAGTCTTTGGGGGCCAGGTAAAAATTAGCTAAGAATAAAACACCTGCACTTGGGAAAACTCAACCAGTTTCATTTCCAGATTATTTTGTTTCTGTTCTCAATATCCAGGAAACCCCTTCTTGATAAGACACAATCAAACTTGCCAGAATTACCTCTAGCCATCCAAGCCCTTGAATGCTACCATGCAGTAGCCTCACCACAACACTTGCCTTTTCTCAGCACACCTTGCTCTATCACAACCCCATGCTGCTTCTGGCCTCTGGGGCTTTGCACAGGCTATTCCTTCTACTGTCTCTCATCTCCTCTACACACACTATTTAAACCTGCCTCTTTTCTCCCACTAGCTAATTTCTAGTTTTTCTTCACCCTTAATTTAGATGTCATTTCCAGGTTGAACAGAGGAGAAAAAAAAACACCATAAGTGAGAAAACAGACAGGTATGGTGGGCCTAAAACCTGGATGGGAGCAGTGGTTCAAGGTATAATGGAAGGTTCTAACTGAATGCCACATTTAAGAGTTTGAGAAAAGGAAGGACATGTGATACAGAATGAAATAACTGTCACTAGGACCTCAAGCCACAATGCTATGAGATACCCACAAAGGCAAGTAGACATTAGGAGAGAAAAAATGCTTCACTACTTATTTGAGGGAGGGAAACACCTGAGATCTGCAGGTGGAAAAATGGCAACAAACCAAGTGACAGGAGAAAGAGAAGATGCTCCAACAGGTCTCGCAGGGAGAGGCTGGGAAGATGAGTGTAGTGAAGTCTTAGGAGCAGGTCACTGCAGACGCTGATAAAGGAACAGAAATCTAGAGACAGTGGCCACAGAGGAAGCTGATAAACCAGCAGGTCCCACCAGGTAGGTGTTTCCAACAGTGGTAGTAGTGCAGTGGAAAGGCACAGGCTGCTTTAAAGCTACAAGTAAAACAGCAGACAATGGTTCGGTGATATGATGTAAGGAGACATTAGAGGAGAGGACATGAAAAAGTGTAAGTAGCAGGACACATTTTATGATTATATTAATAATAATGATAATAATATTCAATTTATGAAAGGTTTACTCAATGACTGAGCACGAATCAATAATACATGTTATTCCTTTTGGGAATAAAAAAGCCTTTGAGGATGCCCAGAGGGACATAAGAAAGGGGCAGAACTGACAGCAAGCCATTTGGTACATGGAGGATATAGATCCACGGGACTTAGCGGCAAGAGCTTAACGTGACCTCACCTAATCCATGCAGTGGAGAAGCCTAGGAGAGACTCGGGCTTTATTTGTTTAGAACCCAATTACTCTGTCATACTGAAAGCTTCTGGAGAACAAAGGCAGCACTTCCTGTTCACCACTGTATGAAGAGTACCCAGCACTGTGCCTAACACATGGAGGGCACTCCATGGATACGTGTTGACAGACTTAATATATGGATGGATGGATGGATGGATGGACGGATGGGCGGATAGATTAAAATACCAGCTTAACATATCCATACCATAAACAAGATAAAAGGCATTTGTCCATGATTGAACCCAAATTTTAAAGGAGCAGGAAAACACCCCTGGATCCAGGCCTACTGCAGGTGATAGTGGGAAATAAAGGGAGGTAGTTTCAAGAGAAAGGTAAAGTTCATTTTTTCCCCACCTCACCATTCCCCTCCTGCACATTCTCTTACAGATCTCTTTTCTACTCACAGACTTGGAAGATTTTAGGTTTGGGAGTTAACAGGCCAAACAAATGACTCTCTGCGATCATTGATTCAACAAACACTTCCTTAGCTAGGCATGCCACTCGGCAATGGACACACAGACAAGCAGGACACAGGTCAGCAAACATCATTTAAGGTGGGTGTGATATGGTAAGACAGCGGATTCTTGTGTGAATACAGAACGATTGTGCCCAGCTCAGTCTGAGGAGGTCAAAGGACAAGACAAGCATCCCAGATGGTACAATGGCAAGGGCTGGGGGGATAAGAGGAAGGATGGTCCATATCAGAAGTAGAGGAAGTGAGAACACAAATTAGGTTCCTTCTCTCTAGACTCTCTAGATGTGGGCACCCTGTACACATCTCATTATTGTATTAAGAGCAAAGATGAAATGGTCTGCCAATTGTCCTTGTTTTCCACACTAGATTATGAGCTCAGTGAGATCAGAGGTTATATTATTTATCCCTGTACTCCCAGAACCCAGCAGTTTCTGGGATACAAATGATACTTAATTGAATGAATAAGAACTTTATCATGGGGAGGTAACATACCATAATGGTTAAGGAAATAATTAAACGCATTGAAACACATTTGGCTGTGAGACCTTGAGCTACTTCTCTGTGCCTCCGTTTCCTCATTTGTAAAATGAGCATAATAATAGTACCTACCTCTATCAGTTGGATCCTCCAAGAAGCAGACACTGAGACAGAGTCAAGAATGTAAGAGATACATCAGTTTATTGTGAAAATATAGGGAGGCGAAAGTAGAACTGGAGGGGGGACAGCCTCAGACCATGATGCAGATCAGACAAAAGCTTGGCCAACCCAAAGGGAGCTCTGGAACAAAGACTTCCTATGAAAGGAGTCCCTACATTGGGCAGAAATGGTCAGGCCACAGTATCCCCACTGTGCTCAGTCATTGGCTGGGGCTGTCCAGGAAAGGCGTGGCTTAAAGGCACTGCAGCTGGAGGCTGTAGTTGGGCAGCACTCCATGCAGATAAAGCTGAGTTCTCTCTTGAAGGGAGATCTGAATGGCACACTTCCACAACGGCTATACTACCTAATGGCTTATGAAGCTTCCAGTAGTTTACACAGATAAAACACTCAAAACAGTGCCCAGGAGATAGCAGCACTATTAAAGGATTTGATATTACCGTAAATTAACTGTACAACCACACATAACTTCAAAACCTGAGTCTGTGTTGGGGATTAAAAATTCAAATGACAACAGGAGCTAGGCAGAAAATGCACTCCATAAATTGACCTGAGGTACATAAAAGGGAGTGAGGGGCCAGGGTCTCTGTGGCCTACCAGAGAGTGTATTCCCTGCCTAAAGATATTCAGATTAAAAAGAACACCAAAGAAAATGGCCATTATCCAGGCCTAAGATTCAAACATTGAAAACTACATTTGTTTAGGACTTTATGAAAAAAACCCAGGAACTATGCAAAGATCTTCTCCATCAGTTCTGATCACTGACAGTTAGGCAGAGTATCACAATGTTGGGAACTGGTTTCAGGAGTTGTGACTACCTCCCATGGCCAAGGATGAGTGAGCAACCTCCGGAATGTGAGCCACAGGAGACAAAGCTGGTCTCTGGTAGCAAACACTGCCCCAGCTTCCTCCCCCTGCCCCCAAAGCATGGTCGATGTCCATGATGAGTGAGACTCATCACACAGAGAGGGGCAAACTAAGCCAGACATGATCACTTGGGAGGCCATCATGGATGGACTCGGGGGGCTGCAACAAAGAGGGAGCAATGGTCTCTCGCCCCCCGGCTATTGTGACGTAGCCTGAGTCCCCATCTCCGTCTGAGAGAAGCACTTCCTGGCTCTAATTTACTTAAGCCTGTGACAGAAGGTGGCGCAGCTCCTCACCTTGCTAGAGCGGTATCCGGGGTGATCAGGCCTAAGAAATAATATGTAAAAATCCTGTGAAACCTGTTTTGTTTAGAATGCTCTCATTTAAATGATAAGGGTCCAAGCAAGAAGCTTGTTCCTCAAAGTTTTATGGCTCCTTAGCTATCTAACCCTGACTGAGAATAAGCCCTCATGGTTCTTTGAATGCTACCTATTGTTTGATCCTTACCTGTGTTCTTATGCAAACGAACCCAATAAAAGCCCCTTGAGCAGGGGGCTCCGGGCCTTTCCCCTTTGAGGGATCAGCCACCTTTCCTCCTCAAATAGATCATGTCTTGGTAGTGTTTACTTTCATCCGTGGCAGACGTGGTGGGGGGACTTGAGGGCAAAGTCACCCCCACATCACAGGGATCCTGTTTTTCATAATCCATGCTGATGAACTTGACCTCTTTATATTTTAGAATTGACAGTACAATCTATTAAGATATCAAAAATATTGAGGTATTTTTCTGCACCTGGTTATTCAAGGTTTTATTTCAGTGTATAGAAATGATTTGCTGGATATTAAACATTGCTTATTTATTTTCTCTCCAATAAGAGAAAAGGAAGAAAAATTACCTTCAGTAAGGAATATAAATTATACTTAAATGCTACAAGACACTCAAGGTATCTTCCCATAGGAATTAAGCAAACAGATGTGTCCAGCAAGTCTCCAAGAAGAGAGGAAGTGGGGTAACCAGGGTTCTGGGCCTGTAACAGTGTGGAAACATGAGCTTGCGGTGCCACACTATTCTGATACCTGTTTGAGACTTGGCCCACAGCAGTGGGAATACTACTGCAAATATGATCATGTGGGTGGCAGTACAGTAGTCAGAAGAGGACCCAGTCTATCATTTTTCGGATACAGCCTGCTCAGGCCCTCCTCTGCACACTTACAGCAGGAGACTGTTTCACAAAGTCCTCGGTCACTGCTCTGGATCTTGGTTCTGGATCCAACTGTCCTAAGCAAGTTGCAGCTCTGCTACCAGTACTGACTTAGCTATGAAGGGCGACACCACTCCTGATTCCTTAGTGGGGCACAGTAATACACTCTGACCTGCTGAGGGGGGAAAGGAATGTGGACACCCCTATTACACTTAAGTATCATGAAAAGCCACATAACTTTTATTGAAAGTAATGCTTTTGACATACAAGGTCTGTCCAGAAAAAGTCTAGCTGTTGTTAATACAATGAGAATGGCTTGTACGACATCGATGTAACCTGGCAGCCAAGGAGAGAAGACTGGAATGTGCATGCGTGAACAATGATGACCTCCCTGTACTAGTCAGTGGGGGAAGTAGACAATGTTGAGTGAGCATGTGTACTGTGTGGCTGTCAAATTCAAAATTACTGACTGAGTAGAGCAACGGATCTGCATTAAATTTTGCGTTAAGCTTGAACATTCCTCTGTGGAAACCATTTTGATGACTCAGAAGACAACAGCTATGGGCAACTGATGGTTGGCACCTTTATCACAACAACACGCTTGCTCATGCATCATGTCTGCTGCAGAGTTTTTGGTGAAACATCAAATCACCCAGGTGACTCAGCCCCCCTACAGCCCAGATTTGGTGCCCCATGATTTCTGGCTTTTCTGAAAACTAAAATTACCTTTGAAAGGGGGGAGATTTCAGACCATCAGTGAGATTCAGGAAAATATGACAGGGCAGCTGATGGCGACTGAAAGAACTGTGTGAGGTCCCAAGGTGCCTGCTTTGAAGGGGACTGAGGCATCACTGTCCTATGTACAATGCTTCTTGTATCTTGTATCTTCTACAGTAAATGTCTCTATTTTTCATACTACATGGCTGGAAACTTTTTGGACAGACCTTAAGGAGATGTCAGGTGCCTAAATGACAGTCCTTGATGACACATAAAAAGATCATACCAATCTCTCTGAACTCTGAAATTCTGGGCTCTATATAAAGAGATTTGACAATTCATTCTGTTTTTAATTGCACTGAATGGTACGACAGGCAAACTTCAGGGAACACAAAACTTTTACTTCAATTTTGCATGACAGGATAATGTTTTTAGGTAATATATTCAGGTGAAATTTACATAACATGAAATCAACTATTTTCAAGTGAAAGCAATTCAGTGCCATTTAGTACAGTCACAATGTTGTGCAACCTCCATCTAGTTCCAGAATATTCCCATCACTCCAAAGTAAAACCTCTTACTCGTTAAGCGTGTTTCCCCATCCCCCCCAGCAGAGCCCTGACAACCACCAATCTGCCTTCTGACTCTGGATTTATCTGTTCTGTCTATTTTATATAAATGGAATTGTACAGTGTCACCTTCATGTGTGTGTGTGTGGCTTCCTTCACTCAGTATGTTTTAGAGGCTTATCCACATTTTGGCACGTATCAGAATTTCATTCCTTCCCATTGTATGCATATACCATAATTTGTCTATTGATTCATCCACTGATGAACATTTAAGCTGTAAACATTTTAACTGACAACCAGGAATGCAAATTTAAGTTAAAATCCAATTGTGTACGGGCTTCTAAATGCAAATAACTCAACTGAGGTGATAGCTGAATAGAAACCACAACACAACTCACTTAAAGTTTTAGTTTAGTTTTTTAAAACATCAGTTGTAAAACTGTATTCATTTCAGAAATCTTATTATAAAATCGAGGAAATATGATGTTTAAGAAGTTGTCACAAGGGTGATTTTTGTCATTTTTGCCTATATTGTTCTCCATGTCTGAACAAGGCACATAGTAGTTACTCAATAAATGTTAAATAATTAAAGAAATCAGGTTGACTGTCTGGACCCAGAGACTAACACATTTGGTGAGGTAGAGGAATGGATAATTTCTCAAGACTCTTCTGCATAGGTGCCATTAACTAGGATAATGGGTATAGAAATATGAACACTTGTGATTCACCATTGATTATGATATTGGTTGAGGGTTTGCCATATATGGTCTTTATTATGTTGAGGTACTTTCCTTCTATACTCATTTTATTGAGTATATAAATGGATGTATATCTTACCAAATACTCTTCCTGCATCTATTGATAAGGTCATATAATTTTTATTCTTTGTTTTGTTAATGTGGTATATTACATTGATCAATTTGTGTATGTTGAAGCATCCTTATGCCCCTGGAATGAACCCCACTTGATCATAATTATTTTTTAAATGTATTATTATATTCAATTTGCTAGTATTTTGTTTAGGATTTTTGGTATCTGTATTCATCAGAAATATTGGTCTGTAGTTTTTTTGTGTGTGTGTTGTCTTTGCCAGGTTTTGGTCTCAGGATTATGGTGGTCTCATAAAATGTGTCAGAAAGTATTGCCTCTTCAACTTTTTGGAAGAGCTTGAGAAGAATAGGTATCAAATCTTCTTTGAATGTTTGGTAGAATACACTAGCGAAGCCATCTGTTCCTGGACTTTTACTTTTTGGAAGGTTTTTGATGATTGTTTCAATTTTCTCACTGTTGATCTGTCTATTTAGATTTTGCAATTTTTCATGATTCAGTCCAGTAAGGTTACACATTTCTAGTAACTATCCATTTCTTCTAGGTTATTGAATTTAGTGGCACATAGTCTTTCATAATATTCTAGTAGGATCCTTTGTGTATCTGTGATGTCTATGGTAACTTTTCCTCTTTTATTTCTGACTTTGTTTAATTAATCTTTTCTCTTTTTTCCTTAGTGAGTCTAGCTGGGAATTTGTCAATTTTGTTAATCTTTTTTTAAAAAACAGCTCTTTGCTGTGTTATTTTTTGGTATGATACTACTTAGCTCTAAGAAAAAATGAAATACTGTCATTTGCAACAACGCGGCTGACTTTGAGATATTATGCTGAGCGGAGTAACTCAGCCAGAAAAAGCTAAGAACCATATGATTGCACTCATATGTGGTATAGAAAACTGAAACTAATAAACACAAACGAAAGTACAGCAATTACCAGAGGGAAAGGGTTATGGAGGAAGTAGGGGGTAAAGGGAGCTAAATATATGATGATGGAAGACAGGTTGACTGTGAGTGGTAGGCACACAATGCAATATACAGACCATGTATCATAGAAGGGTACACCTAAAACCTATATGATCTTATTAATCAATGTCACTCTAGTAAATTTAATAAAAAAGAACACTTGTGATAAAGGAATTATCTCAGAATTCCTACTATTAATTAGTTCCATTTTACTTTTTATTTTTCCATTTTCACACTCCTTTTATATAACCCTCTGTGAAATAACGTAAGAGAAAAGTGATAAGGTGCTCTACAAACATAAGGTGATAATGCTGCTACTTACAAACGTTTTCACTTTCATATTCTGTGGTTTTTTTCTTGTATGTCCTATCCTGTTCTCATCCCTGCTGGATGTCACTTCATCCCCTATATGTCCAATTTTCCATGGTTATTATGAAAGTTAGAGTATTGGCTATTCTAATTTGATCTGGCAATTTATTAAGTCTGTTCTCTGCCTTATGAATTATAGAATGTCTCCCACTGAATTGAACTTACCCAGAAAAGCCAACCATAGTCCACTGTGACTCTGTGTGACACCGCTTTGTGGCTAGAGGACAGATCATTACATTTTAGTTTATTATAATCACTTCCTCCCTTGTAGACTGTGATTNCTGCTACTTACAAACGTTTTCACTTTCATATTCTGTGGTTTTTTCTTCTTGTATGTCCTATCCTGTTCTCATCCCTGCTGGATGTCACTTCATCCCCTATATGTCCAATTTTCCATGGTTATTATGAAAGTTAGAGTATTGGCTATTTTAATTTGATCGGGCAATTTATTAAGTCTGTTCTCTGCCTTATGAATTATGGAATGTCTCCCACTGAATTGAACTTACCTAGAAAAGCCAACCATAGTCCACTGTGACTCTGTGTGACACCGCTTTTTGGCTAGAGGACAGATCATTACATTTTAGTTTATTATAATCACTTCCTCCCTTGTAGACTGTGATTCTTCCACAACAAAAGTAAGAAAAAATAATTCAAGCTTACCTTAATTTGGTAAAAATGTTTTGGTACTTTTTATTTCTTGAAATTATTGTATTATAAGAATATTCTAAGCTTGCATATTATATACCCCCAAATAGATCATGCCCATGAACGGAAGAGAAATGCTATTTCAACACACAATAAAATTGTTCCATGTATACTAGAGTTTCTTGAGCTCTGTTCTTTTGTCAGATGTCTTCAAACAACATACTAATTTGACTTCAAATTACAGTGTAGCATTACAGTTAGTATCATTTTCCCCTCAACAAGTGATAGCCTAAGTGGACAGGGAGAGTTTGTAGTACAAAACTCTTCCTCGTGATACAAACTTGGGATCTGACTTAGGTTATTACAGTCATGCATCAGGCACTTTCAGCAACACCAGTTCCAATGACCTGAGGAAGAACTTCAAAACTGCTGCTTCCCAAATGACCCTTTGTCCAGAAACTCATGCTGTGAGAACTAAAAGCTCTTTAATATGAGAGATGTAGGGAAAAGATGGCCAACCAGTGTTTAGGGGTTAGGAGGAGGAAAATTTGTTCTATAATTGCAGAGCAAGCTAACACAGGTCAACCACAGGTGTCCAAATGTTGGATAAGAGACCAAAGTTGCACTAGGTCCCACTTAGGCCTCTAGCAGCAAAAACATGACTCCATTGCATGGACTTTCTATTTAGGAACTCTCTAGTTGATGGCCCCTCAGAATTTCTGCTTTTTATCTTCCTTGATTCCATCCTCATTCCACCTGTCTGACATTTTAATTTAAATCAGTAAAAACAACTTCAAAACTTTACTTGCAACAATTTTGGTTGAAGGAACCTCACACTGAGTCATCTGCTCAATAAACACTCATGCTTGTTGACTAAGGGCAGGGCCCCAGACCAGGCCCCGAGACTCAGGGGATACAATGATGAATAAGATCGAGTTCATGATCTCGAAGAGTGAGGCTTCTTTCCTTAAGTCTGGCAGCTCTGCCTGTGGGGCCCAAAAGGCTGCATGGGATGTTTTCCAACAAAACTTGAACAGGTAAGTGGTTCTCTTGACAGATGATGAGGCTGGGGCCAAAGATGGTGATGTTGGAGGTACAGAAAACAGCAAATCAAATAGGCAGAAGCAAATGTGAAGCCTGTTTGATCAACTGAAAATAATGTAATATTGGAGCAAGTGTAGGATTTCAAAGGGAGAAAGTGGAGGGCCATGAGGTTAGATATAGCAAGGGTAAAGATCAATGGAGAATGACAAACTAATACGCTTAGGCTTCATCCTGTGGATAGCTGGGGAGGGGGAAATGACATGGGCAGTTCTACATATCACGTTAGAGACATTTTGTGTTGGTGACCAGTTGGAGGGGAAAAGACTGGGAAGTAGGACAGAGTAAAGAGGATTTTATAGTGGAACAGTAAAGAAATGAAAGACAGAAATTACAGATTATTAACTATTATTAACTATTTTCATCACCATGAATAACCAAAAGCAAACAGTATAATGCTTCCTGATTTTGTATCCATAATTCTCTTATGAAGATACAACATGTTTAGGTATTGTTTGTTTGTTTTATTAATTGTTTTGGGGGGACAGGAAGGGGAATAGTATTTCTTTTTAAAGAGCGCTATTCTTGACTTCCGCCAAGATGGAGGCATAGGTGGAAACACTGTGCCTTCTCCCACAACCAAGTTTGACTACAACAAAAGTTTTGGAGAACTAGGACACACCCAAAGACCAGAAAACGGAATTATACAGAAGTCTGACAGCTATGTCCTCGTTCAACGAGGACAGTAAGAGAGGCAGAGCCAGCAGTGGAGCTGGGTCAGGCAGGACAGATCCCCCGACCTAGACACGCAGGCAGCCCGGAACCAGTCGGGGTGTGGGGCGGACTGACCTAGGTTGCACATTCGCACACAGTGAGATGGACCACGCAGGCCCCAGGGGGCAAACCCAGTGGTGGAGGGCTGACAGCGGTGGCACACTCGCGTGCAGTGGAACGAAACGCGTGGGCCTGGTGACGGTGGTGGCTGCGGTGCCGGTGGGGGTCGCGGCAGCAGGCGGCAGAGGGAAGCCATTGTCCCTCTTTGACCCCGCCCCCACATACAACGTCACAACCCAGTGACTTAGTTGCCCTGCTCTAGTGAACACTTTAGGGCTCTGATCCTGCTACGGAACAGGCACGAACAGCCCAAAAGATGGCGCAAGAAGAGCTCAAAGTCCCAGAGCCAATAACTCTAAGCGACCAACAGATTGCCAGCCTCTCAGAAGCCCAATTTAAGACCCTATTTATCAGGATGCTCACGGAATTGGTAGATTATAGTCACAAATTAGAGGAACATATGAAGGCTAAACTAATTGAAATGAAGGGAGATGTCCAGGAAACCAATAGCGATGGAAAGGAAACTGGGACTCAAATCAATAGAATGGACCAGAAGGAAGAACAAAACATCCCACCAGAAAGGAATGAAGAAATGAGAATTCAAAAAAATGAGGAGAGGCTTAGGAACCTCCAGGACATCTTTAAACGTTCCAACATCCGGATTATAGGGGTACCAGAAGGGGGAAAGAAACAGCCACGAGTGGAAAACTTATTTGAACAAATAATAAAGGAGAACTTCCCCAGTCTGGCAAAGGAAATAGACTTCCAGGAAATCCAGGAAGCTCAGAGAGTCCCAAAGAAGTTGGACCCAAGAAGGAACACACCAAGGCACATCATAATTACATTAGCCAAGACTAAAATGAAGGAGAGAATCCTAGAAGCAGCAAGGGATAAGGGGACAGTCACCTACAAAGGAGTACCCATCAGACTGTCAGCGGATTTCTCAAAAGAGACCTTACAGGCAAGAAGGGGCTGGAAAGAAGTATTCCAAGTCATGAAATCCAAAGACCTACATCCAAGATTGCTTTATCCAGCAAAGCTTTCATTTAGAATGGAAGGACAGATAAAGTGCTTCTCAGATAAGGTCAAGTTCAAGGAGTTCATCATCACCAAGCCCTTATTATATGAAATGCTAAAGGGACTTATATAAGAAAGAGATGATGAAAAATATGAACAGTGAAAGGACAGCAAACACACAGTTATTAACAACCACACCTAAAACAAGAGCAAACCAAGAGGACAGCTAGATCAGGAGTGGAACCATAGAAATGAAGAACACATGGAGGGTTAGAAACAGGGGGGTGGGAGGAGGAGAAAGGGGGAGAAGGCACAGAAAATAGCATAGATGGTAGGTAGAAAATAGATAGGGGGAGGGTGAGAATAGTGGGAGAAATATAGAATCTAAAGAACTTGAGACACGTGGTTATAAACTAAGGAGGGGAGAATGGTGGGGGAGGGAGTGTGCGGGTGGAGGGGAATGAAGGGGGGGAATAGAACAACTGTAATGGTATAATCAATAAAATATATTAAAAAAATAAAATAAAATAAAAATAAATAAAGAGCCCTATTCTTTACAAAAGCCCTTCCATGATTAAGGATATACCAATCAATGGTATCTCATCAGTATGCACCAGATGAGATATATTCCTTTGTGGTATATTCAAAATTGATTATGCCTCTGAGTCACAAAACCAGTTCAATTCCCTACCCTGTCATTTAATAGATTTCTATGATTAAGCAAGGTGTCTAAGTTCACTAGGTTGTCACCTTTAAAGCTGTGTGTCAGTCAGGGTCTCAGTCAAGAAGCAGAAGGCACACTCAAAGAGTAAAACTGAGTAAAGAAAATTCATCAAAAGATGATGAAGCACCCTGGACTAGCAGTAGTGGTGACCCAATACCAACCCTTGCTTGAACCGGAAGAGAACAGAGAGAGAGAGGGGGAGTGAGCACGGGCTATAGCTGTAGGGTGGATAGATGCTGCTGTGGACTAGCTGCTGATAATTAGTAGCCTAGTAGAAAGGGAACTCAAGGGAAAAAATATCTGAAACTCACTCTTTTTTTGCCCTCAAATATCCTTCCAGTGCTTACACTGGCTGAATACTTCCAGAAGCAAGAGTTCACTGATGCAGTCTATAAAGGTCAGCTTCCAGGGCTACAGAAAAGATGAGCAAAAGAGTAGAGAGTGGATCTAGAGGTCAGAGGAAGATACCCAGTCCAAAATGTAATAATGGTTGTCTACCTCTTACATAGATTTTCTGTGAGGGTCAAATGATATAATATAGGTAAAAAATACTTTAAAAAGTGTAAACAAAACACAAATATAATAATTATGAGATCCATCCTATAAGAAGTCAACAAGAAAGTATAATGCCAATCTATTGTATGGGTCTCCTGAGATTTACAGAACTCAAACTAAGTGTATCCCCTAGACTTGAACTTCAAATTAAGTGTATCCCCTAGACTTGAATTTTTCTTTCTAGTTAAAAGTTTCAGTAACAAATGGCTAAGTTTAAGTGAAAAATGGTGTCCCTAGTGGGGTTGATTTGACAGTGGTCAGGCAGGACTCAGACACCTACGCATCAGCATCTTGTTAGTTTTCTGCTCTTCTCCTTTCCCAGCTCCAATTCTAACCTTTGCCAGCAGCAGAATTAACAAAAATTCTGGAAGGCTATTCCATTCTCTTTTGTGGTCAGGACCAGTTCTTATAAATACCAATTCATTTGCCAAAGAACATTCAACAAATATTTGCAAAGTACCTACAATGTTCTTAGTTTAAAAGCAAAGTGTCTAGTCATTGATGGATAACCAGCCATGACAATATTTCTTTAGCATACAAATCTTACAATCTGATTTATAATTTTTCCTTCTTGTTCATTCTTCTTTAGCCATACTGACCTCCTTATTACTCCTCAAACCCCTATAGGTTCACTCTTACCTCTGATTGTTCTCTCTGCTGATTCTCCAGATAGCCACACAGCTAACTCCACTTCCATCAAGTTTGTTCAAATACTACCTTCCCAGTGCCCACCCTCTTCAAGATTGCAACCCCCAACCAAGCTCCTAACCCGCTTTGCCCTACTCTACTATTCCTCTCATAGAACTTATAACCTTTTAACATGCTATATAATGCACATATTTATTATGGTTGTTTTTGATACCTACCTTTCCTTGTGCCCCTGTGGAGATGTTTGTCTCGTTCACTGATGCAACCCAAGCATCTATAACTTAGACTGGCCCATACAAATATTCATCGAATGAATGAATGAATCAGTCAATCAATCAACCCTCTAACCAGTCATGTGGGATCACGTCAGTAGGCTCTATGATATTATCAAGTTTTTGCTAATGGAAAATTTGAAAGTTGAAAAAAGAAAGCTATGTTGGTGTATTTTAAATCTAATAGCCTCATCTCAACTGTAATTTGTTCCAAATGTTTTGCTTGTAGGTGAAAACTCATATAAGTGATGATTAATCCCCATTATAATTAAATGTAAACGCTGCAACATTTCTATTAAAGGAAATATAAAATCAAGCATCAAGCTGGTACTACAGATAATAAGTGTTTGTAATTAACACACGGTGGATAACTGTAAACTCCGTCATTACACAAGTAAAATGTAAAAATTCCTAAAGCACCTGGGGATTCCGTGGCAGCTGCCACACCAACACTAGCCACTTTGCCAGTTGCTCAGGGGCTGTGCAACTTACAACAAACGGGTAGTAACACACATAATGCATCTGGGAGCCACTGTTGCACAACATACGTTTAGAGATTTCTTTCTTTTCTGCAGATAAAATATCACATCCTGATACATGAACAGGTGAAGCTGAGATGAACTTCAAACTGTTAGGGGGAGTAAACCCTGAAGAGGTGTGCCCAGTTGAGGTACACCTCTGAGTAAACTACCACCAGGCTCTGATTGAGTGAACACAGATTCCCTTTGAAGTAAATTTGGATCCAAAAATTTATGGCTTGAATATGTAGAAAATATGCATTGAGGAACTAGTATAATTATTTTGTTGCAGAGATACTGGAAAGTCCAACAAAAAGCTCAAATGAGTGGGATGGGATGGGAGTAAGAGACAGAATACTGTACTTAAAAAATAATTAAATAAATTTTAAAAACCCCTCAAATGATAGAACTAGGTATGAAGGTGTCAAAGAGTTATTAAATGGTTTCTTTACAGAAGCCAAACCTTCCTACTTTCATCACCCAAGGTGCTATAGAGTCAGAAAGATCAGGAAGCCACTGCACAGCCATCTTTCTTAACCAACGAAGAACGTGATTTTGAGTGGACCCTGTCACACATTAAACTCACCTTGGACAGTGACGTTAATTCTACTTCAATTGTAATCAGCCTCATACGTAAAAGGTTTGCGTGTGCGTGTGTGAGTATACCTGATGAATATGTTTGGGTTTCTCACTTCAACCGAGAAATACATTTAGATTCAAATTGAACTGTTCCAGTCAAGAATTAAAATCTGACTTGTTAGTTTTTTACTAGATATCATGTGCTATGGACTGAACTGTGTCCCCATAAAATTCACATGTTGAAGTCTTAACCTCCAGGACCTCAGAATATGACTATATTTAGAGATAGGTCCTTTAAAGAGGTAGTAATTAAAGTAAAATGAAGTTATACAAGTAGAGAAAAGGGAACCCTAGTACATTGTTGGTGGGAATGCAGACTGGTGCAGCCACTGTGGAAAACAGTATGGAATTTCATCAAGAAAATTTAAAATGGAGCCGCCTTTTGACCTAGCAATTCTACTGCTGGGACTATACCCTAAGAACCCTGAAACACCAATTCAAAAGAACCTATGCATCCCAATGTTCAGAGCAACACAATTTACAATAGCCAAGTGCTGGAAGCAGCCTAAGTGCCCATCAGTAAGTGAGTGGATCAAAAAACTATGCTACATTTATGCAACAGAATACTACACAGCAGAAAGAAAGAAGGAGCTCCTACCCTTCGAGATAGCATGGATAAAACTAGAGAATATTATGCTAAGTTAAATAAGCCAGGAGGTAAAAGACAAATACCATATGACCTCAAGTATAAGTGAAACCTAATCAACAAAACAAAGAATCAAGCAACATGTAACCAGAGACACAGAAATAAAGAACAAACTGACAGTAACCAGAGGAGAGTAGGGAGCGGGGTAATGGGAAAAAGAAAAGGAAGGGTGGTCAAGGAGCATGTATAAAGGACCCATGGGCAAAGCCGAAGGGGGAGGGTAGGATTGAGGGTGGGAGGTGGGGATGGGTGGGGTGGGGGGAAGTGGTAGTGGGAAAAATGGAGACAATTGTACGTGAACAACAATTAAAAAAACAAGTGGTCCCTAATCCAGTATGACTGGTGTTTTTATACAAAGAGATTAGGACACAGCAACACAGAGAAAAGACCATGTGAAGACAAAGTTAGCCATGTACCTGACAAAGAAAATATGCATATATGCAGAGAGATTTCTGGAAGTAAATCACTAGATTATGCAGAATTAGACTAGTATATCAACTCTCACCTCCTAAAAATACAAACCTACACATTTGGAGGTTAATTTTTTTCAATTAATTTTGAGAAGTAATAAGTTGCATATATCTTTAGGGTTCAGTTTGATGAGTTTTGACAAAGTTATAAACCCTGTAGTCAACACCCCAATAAAGATATAGCATTATATGTCAATCACCCCAGAGTTCCCTTGTGCCTCTTTGCAGTCAAAATCTCTCTCCAACTATAGCTACTTATTTTTAAGCAGATATAATAGCACTAATGATAACAACTATTATTTATGGATGGTTAACATGAGTATTTACTGCATGCCCACATGCCAGGCATTGTACATACACAGTATTCCATTTACTTTCCATGGCAAAGGTTGGCAGTATCCCCACTGGTCTCTTTGGAATAAAACAGGGAATTAGGGGAAGACCAAGAAATTAATTATGCATGTAAGGTCATATAACAACTGAGTGGTGGGATCAGACTTGAACCAAGAATATATGAACTAGCTCTGGCTGGTGTGGCTCAGTGGATTGAGCACCAATCTGCAAACCAAAGGATCACTAGTCTGATTCCCAGTCAGGCACACGCCTGGGTTGTGAGCCAGGTCCCTGGTAGGGGCATGCAAGAGACAACCACGCATTGATGTTTCTCTCCCTCTCTTTCTTCCTCTTTTCCCCTTGCTTTAAAAATAAAATCTTTTTATTAATACAAATAAAATATTTCTAAAAATACAAATATTCTTATTAGAATCCCTCATGTGAAACTGTATCACCTCTACACAAATGCTAATGAGTTTCCTGTTAATTTGAAAAACACATTAGCAATGGAAGTAATGAGGCCACCAGCTCAAACTCACAGCCCCAACCTCTATTACAAAAGTAACCAAGTACCATATATTTTAACAAGTAAGCAAAGGTTTCAGAGGCTAACACTGATGGAAATTAAAGGGGATTACTTACAAGTTCTTCAACTGCATGGAAATCCCTCATGTATTTTTAGACCAGTTAGGAGAGGGGGGAAATCCTCTGTACAGGTGTGTGGGTCACAACCTCATTAGCCCCACAACAGAGTTAGTGCTTTGGAAAGTGAAGGAAGGAGTCAAACCACCCACTTGCTCTTGGTCAACCACAGGGCCATGGTCCACCACACCCAGGAGCCACAGGCTATGAACAGCACTGCACTGTCAATTTCTTGGAGAAGCCAGGAGGCAAATATCTGTATTGAACCTTTTCATTCCTAGTCACATTAATTTTATTCAGTGTTTTAAACTCAACCCACTCACATTTACAAAACACTTCACACAGACTACTTCCCTCATGAATGGAGCTCCATTCACATCTCACTTAAAACATCAAACATTCTGAAATGACTGAGGTTAACGCTTGTTCGGTGTCATTTGCAAGTATTATAAGAAACTAGGCACACAAATGCAGAAGGGTAATGTAAAAGAGGCTCTTTAAAAGATTCTATTAAAATAAAGCAGCTAGGTAAGGGGCACAGGTAGGCTTTCAGGAAACCACAGGGCTAGTGGCAAACAGGTTTGTGGAGGTGGGTATTTGATTCCTCAGGGGAAAAGATATTATAATTACCACCCTTGCATAGTACCAGTTTACACCTTGGGAATCAATAGAACTCATTTTCCCCCCAAACTGGAGTTGTTTTCTCAAAGTCCCTCCCCTCAGTTTCCCTGTAGTCTCCCTAAACCCCTTAACGAATTTATGGGGGGGGGTCCTCTCCCTTTTAGAATGAATTCATCTCCTGCAGGCTCAAGACTTCAAGACGTGTGTTTACCAAACCCCAAATGTTTGACAATCCCCAGCCCAAAAAGAGGCAACAATTACAACACAAATACACCCTCCACGACATCTGAGCCTCCTTTTATTCCTCCACCGAACAAGAGCACCGCTTAGTACAAAAGACGTGCGCTCTTAATGTCCTCTAGAACTACCCCGAGGTCCAGGTCCGCAGCGGGCTCTAATGCGGAAAAAGCACTGGAGGTGGTGCTTCTCCACGACTAGCGGTAGTCACGCGGAGGAGCCCCCAGAGGATCCGCACACACCCGCCCTTCACCCTGGGACCCTGCTGGCTCCAAGCCGCCTGGACTTTTTGGCGCCACCAGATAGTTCAGCAAAGCCACTCCGCAGATAGCTCTGGAAAGGTGCAGAGGGCAGTGGCACAAGGCTGTGGCTTCTCTGGGCTGCAGGGTTGGGGCGAGGAGGGACACGCGCCACCCAAGTTTCGGTTGTCTCTGGGGCCCCGGAAGTCTGGGAGGCAGTCGATGGAGTGACCGGGGCCATACACGCCAGACGGGCGGCGGAGAGTCCCCTGCTGCTCGGTGGTGGGGGTTGGGGTGGCGCCAACGGTGCCGGAGCGGGGCCGGAGGTGGGGGGAGGAACCCCCTCCTACAAGGGCCCACTCCGTGTCCCTGGGAGTCGAGGTGGCGGGGTTGAGGGACCAGAACAGCACAGTCGCGGCCACGTGGCCGCGCGGCCGCCAACGCCCGTGACAGCAGGTGGGCGGGGCGTTGCGGGCGCCGGGCAGGCCCCGCGATCCGCTACCTGGTTCTTGAGGCGCATCGTCTCGGCGGAGGGGTCCGGGTCGAGGTGGCAGAGGCTGGGCGTGGCGCGGCTTCCAGGAGAAGGTCTATGGGGTCGCAGCGCCTTAGCAGGCTGTCTGGTTTGCCGGCTCGCAGCCTCAGCTCAGCGCGGCCGCTTCGCCACCCCGCCCCCCCCCACCCCCGCCGTTGTCACCGCCGCCTCCAGGGGGCGCCTGCGCAGGGGCGGAGGGCTTATCCCTGCGAGTCAAGTTCCTTGGTGGCCTTTGCGCCTAGCTCTGGGTTTAGCATCAAGTCGTGCTCAAAAAGTAGATCGAATAAATTTCTTTTCTCCAATACTGCTACCTGTGCTTAAATCTTAAGTGGAGTAAAATTTTTTGCAGTTCAAGTCTACCAACACCATTTGGACAAATGTTATTGGCAAAAACACACCCCGAGGTTTTACAAACATGACCAGTATGGAACCCTTAGAATAAATCTTACCCTCTGGGCAAAGGAGCGTTGAAAAGGTGGTCTGTTAGCAGTGGAGTGTGTGAGCACCTTAATTATTAAGTGGATCCTTCTAGCCATATCTAGCCAATTGTGTCTAAGATATGTTGAAAGTGAAAAATGGAGACAAAGGTTCACATCGCTAAACCCCAAACAAAATGACCAAGACTTTTGTGTACTGTGATTTCAGGTAAAAATGTTTCAGTTACTCTGTGGCCTCCTAAACCACAGAACTATTAGTCCACTGCTGGGTAATGTGATGTTCATTTAATGTAGGAAAGGGATTTCCTTGGCCTCGCTGATAACAACTTCTACTCTCAAGGCTCAGAAATTCTTAGAACCTTGGGTTGTTAAGTATGCCCATTACTGCCTAAAGAAAATCTGCCTTTACTAAAAATATAGGACCCTGACCTGCGTGGCTCAGTTGGTTGGGTGTCCTCCTGCGAAGTGAAAAGTAGCTGCTTCCACTGGGTCAGGGTACATTGCCTAGTGTGCAGGTTGGGGCACATTCAAGAGGCAATCAATGGATGTTATTCTCTCATGTGGTGTCTCTCTCTCTCTTCCCTTCCCTCCCTCTTCCCCTTCCCTTCCCCTCTCTCTAAAAAGAAATTTTTAAAAATACAGGAAATGAAGATTTTCCTGGGTTGAAGTAAACTTACTTAGCATCACAGTATTAGAATGGAAATACTGAAGCAGTCATTTTATTTGCTGCCTCTTTATAAGTGAAGGTTTTGAGGTGCAGAGATGACCTGCCCCAGGTCACAAGAGAATCAAGAGGAAAAATTGTAAAAGTTCTCCTGATCCTTGGTATATTGCTTTACTTCACAGTTCTTGGGATGCTGAAGTTTTCCCTGTTTTTAGGATTTTATCTGTTCAGACCTTCAAACTGACCCAAATAAACTAGAGAGGAAGACTAGGTAGTAAAAGAACTTGGAACAGCAAAAGACACAAATATAAAAGTAACTATTAGTCATTGAGCACTTATTATGTGCACTTTGCATGGAATATCCCATTTAATTCAAGAATTAAATTATTTCATTCTCAGTGCTGCCTTCAAATTGAACAATCCCTAATGGCTAAAGGCGCTGCTTTTCCCATCATGTCCTTTGACCGTGTAACACAAAAGAGTTTTGTTCCTGGGCGTATGGGGAGATACCAACTCAAAATTCCGCTAATTCATACCCTTTGGCCCTGCAGTTCCACTTTTATAAATTCGTCTGAAGGAAATAATTATTAATGTGTTCAAAGACTTGACTCTATGTTTATTGGCTATAGCATTCTTTGCAATATGGAAAAATTGTTGTCTATAATAGTCAGCAAGGGAGACTGATCATCCGTACAATGAAATATTCTACAGACATTAAGAGTGATCTAGTCAATGCATATTTATCAACCTGGAAAGATATTCACAATATATTTCAAAGTGAGAAAAGCAGATCACAAAATTGTACCTCAGAATGATCCTGTCTTTGAAAGTGTAACAGTGATTATTTTGAAAGGTGGGATTATGAGTGATTTTTATGCTTCCCTCTTTTGCTTTCCTGTGTTTTCTAAAATGCCAATAGTAAATATTATTTTGGAATAAAACAAAATTTGTTTTAATGTCTGATTACCATCTCTGATTATTATCAAAGTACCTACAATGAGCAAGGCACTGTGGTGAGGGCTAGCAGTCAAGAATTCAGTGCAGTTTCACACGGTAAAGAACGGTCTTAACCACTAGTGCTTAGAGTCTTAATTAGAGGTGGGTTCCAAATCTTAGCTTTGCCCTCTTAAAGGTATGTCAGCTTGAACAAGTTATTTAAGTTTCTAAGCCTAAAAACAGTAATGATAATAACTAACATTTACTGAGAGTTTACATTGACCTGGGCACTGTACTAGGTAAGCACTCTGTATAGTCTCATAATCACAGTGGACAAGAAAATTGAGGGTTAAATTAAAGGACGTTAAATAACTTGCCCATTTACACAGCTAGACATATACATCATAGTGTGATTGTGAAAATTAAATACAAGAGATCACTTACAGCACTTAGCCTAACAGTTTAGATGCCAGATAAATAAGAGAGACAGATACACTTCACACATTTTTTTTAATAACTTAGGCTCAATGCTTAGAGCAAGTTCTGCTCTATCTTATTACTCAAATCACCTCTCCGGGGAACCTAATTTGGCTATTTCCTGTGTTCAGTAAGAACATGGACTCTAAAGCTTACTTTGGCTTGAATCTCAGCACTACCAATTATTAGCTAGGTAATCTTGGGTTAGTTACTTAACTCCTTTGTGTCTCAATTTTGAGGGGTTTTTTTTTGTCCGTATGATGAGCGTAATATTAGAACTGATTTCATGGTGGTTGTGTTGGGTATTAAATGAGTTAACACAGAGAAGGCAATAACAGCACCTAGTATACTTAGAATTTTAAAAGATGATTATACGCTTTACAAATTTTCAGTTCTATTTTACACTAATATAAAGGTTTTAGTACACATTTCTTTTATTGCAATTTGAACATACTGTTATTAATGCCAAAAATGTATGTAAGTGCACAATCTGTTAGAATTTATAGTAGGGAGCTGCCTCCCCCTAAAAGAAACTCACGTCTCATTGACATGTGCTTATACTACTGAAACAGAGGTAAATCAAGACACAAGATATGCAATTATACTAATTCCTTCTGTCTTGACTTTAACAAAGTCAGTTCATCCATGAATTCTATAAAGAAAAGGATCTGGCATATTTAGGACTTTATTTTGTCATATATTTTCTGGATTTATAAGGTCTTTTAAAATAATTGAAAAATTCTAAGCAAAGATAAGAAGATATCTTCAATTTTATGATTAAATATGTTAAGGTAATAGTACTTATAAAAATCTGATAAATAGAGCAAATTACCTAAGATTAAGAAACATGCTACAGGCCAAAAAAAAAAAAAAAAGAGTTTCTCTTCCATTGAAGATGTACTTTAGGCTAACACACACACACACACACAAGTGTTTTGGAATTATGTTAAATTAACCAAAGTACAATGTTAATTTATATTTCTTCCCAGTACAAGCCATAAATAGAATCTGTGATAATTTTACAATTACAAGTCATATTGTGGCTCTAGGACAGTCAACTTCATGTAACAAAGCAATTAGTAAGAGTATGGAAACTTACTTTCTTCCTTTGAAAGGCAAATCCTGTTTTGAGTAATGCTATTTTTCTTTAAAAGTCCTGAATCTTCGCACAAAGGCGTTACAAGCTCATTGTGCACCTTAATTATAATGGCACCTGTGTTTCTTTGTTTCTCTGGTTGGTCGGACTTGAGGATTTGATTTGTTACACTCCTCCCTTGTCCCGCCCTATTTCTGTCTTAATGAGAAACGACTTAACAATAGCATCTCTACAACCTTCAAGGTTCAAATAATGACTGGGAAGGACTGGAGCTATTCGTTATGTTGGGGAGCACTTTTTGCTTAACCTTCAGGTAAAGGACTAATATTCAAAGTTAGTAAGCATCAACTTAGAGAATATATCAATTTTAAAACATGCAAGAGGTTGAGACCCTACTCTCGCCTTCCACCCCCACCGCTTCTCCCCCACTTCCCACCACTCCCCTCCTCCCTGGGGAGGCAGTGTGGTATTGGGTGGAGCCAGATTAATATCACCTCTGTCATTCAGGAGGCCTGTGATCTCTGGCAAGTTTCTTTAATTCTCTGAGACTCAGTTTCTGTATAGTGGAGATGATAATAATACTGCATAGGTTGTTATGAAGATGATTTTTAATGTTAATGGAAAAAGCGTGTAATCACTTAATACAAGTTGCTTCTCTTTCCCTTTTCCCTCTGCATTGGGAACATTCAAAAAGGGTCCAACTATGCACATCAATAGAAGAATAGGCATGTGTGAAGGTATGGATATTTGAGAAATTTTGGAATTTGATGTAAGATAGAAAATGCATCTGTTGTCCTCCTCATCAGCATCTCCTGAAAGGGAAGGAAAGAATTCACTCATCAGTAGGTATTCACTGAGCACCTACTACAACTTCTAGGTCTAGGGCCTGTGCTAACCACTGGCAACAGAGTTGTCTTTTGTCCTTGAGAAGACCACCCAGTCTGAGCAGACAGAGATGAGGAAATGACAGACAGGGACAACACAGTATAACACAGTGTAATAAGAACTAAAATAAAGAGAATCACCAGGGACTGTGAGAGCACAGAGTAAGGGCAACAAAAGCAGCCTGAAAGAAAAGGGGGAGGTGGGAGGGAGGGTCTGGGAGGATTTCTGGAAAAAATAATTCTAGAATTGGGTTTTGAAGAACAAGTAGGAGTTAGAAGGTGAAAGACGGCATAGAAGCTTCATAGAGGTACCTTTTTAAAAAGACCTACTTTACATAATTGTGAAGTAAATTGTGTATTCCATTGTTGGAATGAGGCTACATTGTAATGTCATTGACTGTTATAAATACAACAGAATTTGTACATTTTCTACTGTTTCATCACATGAGATTTTAATGAGAACAATGAATAAGTGCTGTTTTTGAGTAAGCCCATGAGCATATGTTCAGAAACATTTGATTAGAGCCTTTGCTCTAACAGTTTCAACTATTCTTAGTTGCTCTTTAACAGTTGCAGTTTACACTTAATGTATTGGATAATTAATTGTTTAGTAGTAGAAAATAACTCAGCAAATCATGATGCGCAGGGAATGATAAGATGAAGAGTACTTGGTGTTCATGTAGGTTTTAATGCTGCAAAGGACCTTAGACATCACTGATATCCTCCTCGTTAACTGACAAGGAGTATAAGTTAGGACCAGAGCAGCTCAGTGACCTGTGCAAGTTCACGCAGCTGGTGAGAAGCAGATCCAGGAACAACAGTTCTCTGGGCCCTCCGGCCGTCGCTCTTACCAATGGCAAGGGCTACCATTTACTGGTCATGTCCAGCGTGCTAATATGATAACTAAAATCTCCCAGTATTATTTCACTTTACTAACACTTCTAGTTTAACACGTATGCCTGAATCATTTTAGAATGGAGCAGCAAATAAATAACTATAAAAAGTAAGCATACATTGGGTAAATACTAGTGAATGAAGAAATAGTGTTCACGTCAAGCTTATTTCATTAGCTAATGTGTTTCTTTCAAAGCTAACTTTAGTTTTATACACATCTTTTGGATTTTGTTTCTAAGATTCTCCTCTAGAAGTTTGATTTAATTCAGTTCAATTTGACAAATATTTATTGAGTTCTTGTGAGAGGAAAGGTGAATCTTTCTTTTCTGTCGCATTCTCCCTGGATGTCAGGCTTCAAGAGAGGCCGTGTCATTCCAGGAAAGAGCACAAGCTTGGGAGTCAAGCCTCCAAACCCCAGCTCCACAGCTAACTGTTTCAGAAATCGTGGGGGAAGTTATCTACTTTCCTTATCTGAAAAATGAGTGTGCCATTTAAATCTACCTTACAGGTAGATTTACAGGTTATTCTATGAACTAAAATAAGTAAAATAAGTGAATGGAATCCATTTTACTCAAGGCCATTTGTTCTGGAGATTCCTTGTATTTATTAACCTGGGCAACATTCTGTTAAAGGTCATTTATTACAATGTGTGGCAGATTGTATTATCCAAATGTGGCTACAACATGTCCCATCCCACCTGCTCTTCTGCAGTGTGGCCTTGCTACTCCCTTACTGGGAGGGGACTCTAAATCTCTTCCCCTCGAATCTTGATCTCCCTTTGTGACTCTTGGTCACACTACCCATGGAGTCTTCCTTCTAGCTGATAGGAATATAGCTGTCACAGTAGGAGCTGACATACTAGTTGGCAGGACAACAAAACAAACAGGCTCTGGGACCTGGATGATTAGTGTTGTCATTTTGGCTATGGACTAACAATTCAGATTTACATGGCAAAGGAATACACTTATTTTGGACCTTCCTGTCACAGCACCTAACCAAGGTCCAAACTGGCAGTACAGGTACTATAATGAATCGAAAGCAGGTGCTCATTGGCAAGTATCTAGCACGTTTCAAACACCCAGATCACCTACTGCCCTGCAGGACATATTCCCACTTTTCTAGGTGATTTTTGCACCTGGCTCTGGACCTCTTCCACAGAGCCTTTCTTCTGTCTCCACCCTCCAAGTCAGTCAACAGTAATCTTTTTATTCATTTAATCCCACCAATCCTTGCACACCTCCTCTCCAGTGACTCACTTTCCCTCCACTTTAGTCACCCAGTTTCTCAGTTGGCCCCAGGCTTCATCATGATACTTACTGGCTCCACCTGTATGTTTTAGAATTCAGCCATCTTTCTTTCTGACTCCTGCCCCTGGTCACCTCTCTTACTCTCTCACTGCTACAAATCCAGTTTTTATTTTCATCATGTTCTTTACTCCTAGGTCCTATCCTATGTGTCGAGTATGGCTTTCTGACTAGCATTTCTACTGAGCATCAGCCACGCAGATGGCATTTTCCCTGCCACCCTAGAAGCTTGTCCTATCATCTTATCTGTCACTTGCGTATGGTCAGCCCTAGCTTGGGGCATCCACTGGACTCCCACATCCCTTGCACAGTCCTTTGTCACAAGTGCTGTCACTCTACTTTGTTAATTTCAGTGCGGGTGTCTGTCTCCATCCTATGAGCTTTCTGAGGTTGGAGGCTGACTCATTCATTTACGTAACTGTAACTCCCAGCAAAAACCCATCTACTAGTTGGAATGTCTCAGTTTTTTCTGCCTCTAGGCCTTTGCTTATGCCATTCCTCCCTGGAAATATCTCTCCCCTCCTGCTTTGCTCCTTTTAACATCAAACAAATCCTAAATAAGGTTCATTTCAGATGCCTCCTTCAAGACATTTTTCCTGATATACGTTCCTCTTTTGAAGCTCTGAAGCATTTCACTGGTATTTCTTTGCAGGTACTTTGGTTGTGTAGTCAGCTCAGATATTGAGCACCTACTATTCACTCAGTGATATGCTCCGCCCCTGGCTGTCATTTACTTCTCATAAGTACCCAATTATCTTGATTTTGCAGATAAGGAGACTGAGGCTTGGAAATGTTAAGTGACCTCACCTGAAGCCACAGAGCGAGAAAGTGGCAAGACCAAGATTCGCTCCAAGGTCGGTATTCTCATGCTGAACTCTGTTGCCCCACATTTGCTTTGAGCTTCTGTCTCTTGTGGAAAAGTCTTGCCCATCTGTGTATGTTCTTTGTGGGCAAGGGCTGTGTCTCTCACCTTTCTGTCTCCTCTAACATCTCACCCAGTCTCTTACACAGAGTGAGCGCAACAAAATAAACAGAAAATAAAAACACCAATTCAGGAACTCTCAGAAAACACCCATGAGGCAGTATGGAGACCCCTCCCTCTACTCCTGTTTCCCTCTAATTGACTCAAGGGGCCAGACTGCCAATGGGCTCGCACCAGACTCTTCCAGGAGCAGGTGCTAATACAAACAGCCTCATTAACAATCTGTGGGGCCCCCGCATTAATTATAGTGGGGTTTTAACTATATCCAGTTCCCACAATTCAACAGCCTCTATTTTTAACCCATAATGATGGGATCTGCAGGAAAAGGAACAGACAAGATCTAGTATTCTCCCATGTTACCCTACGTCCCTGCGCAGTGTTCTAGAGGAAATAAAATCTGCCAGAAAGCAAGAAAATACACCACATCAGCTACATAGGTTGTGATTCATATCTTACTGTTTAGGTGTCCCCTGGCCAGGTAAATGTTATAATTTTTTAATCAAGGTAAATCTAAAAACCAAGAAAATTTACCAAGCTATAATCAACCATGACAGAATAAGCACCCCTTTCTCCAGCCACGTAGTTTCCATGACACTTCAGCAATTTCAAAAATTCCTTCCCTCCTAAACATCACTCCTCTCCTAGGAAGGGAAGCCCAGGCCTCATAAGGTTCAGTTTTGTTTTGTTTAATATCAGTTTTTCCCATTTTACTTTGAACTTGGTAAAGCTGAAACTATATTAATTATTTCTTGTGAATTATTTCTTGGCAGAATGCTTAATGCAAATTATACATAGTGAATGTTTGTTGAATGAATAAATAATCTAGCTCAGTGTTATTCAAACTTTCTGAAAACTGAGAAGTAAAACATTTATTTTCCCCCACCTCCCTCTGAAACAAAAATTTTATAAAGCAATACTTACATTTACTACCTGCAATACTCTGATATTTTCCATCCAACTCCACACTATTCTATTTATTTCTTCTAAATGCTGGTTGGGATCCAATAAATTGATTAATGATAATACTAAGGAGTTTCAAACCTAATTTGAATCATATTGGATTAGGTACAGGAACGATACGATATTTTGTACATAGGTTATTTTATTTACCATCACCATGTTTTTCCCTAGTTTCAAGTGTTTAGTGATGGCATAAATAAAAATAAACATGTAGGAGAAATCTTTCACATAGAACAGAAAACACTTATCCTCTGCAGGGTCTCATAGTGCTTAAAGTTTGCCTCTTTCCCCTGGAAACACCGTGAAAGCTTGGGGTCAGAATGAGTCATTCTTGCCAATGAGTGTTTCCCAAAATGTATGCGTACATTCTTCCTTGGGCCAGCACGTAATAATAACACCTAACATTTACTGAGCACTACTACATTCTAGGTACTGTTTTTCTAGTCATGTTATACGTATAACCTTGGTGAGTCCTCACAAGAGACTTGTAGGTCAGAACCATTAGCTTTGCCATTTTATAGATAAGAAAACATGGGCACAGAGAGACTCAGACTGCTGGAACACACGGGAGCCACTTGAACCCAGGAATCCCAGGAAGACATGTGCATTATATCTGCACGACTACATTCAAATCCTGTCTCTGCCTCTTAATAATTATGAGACCTTGAGCACGCTTCTTAACATCTCTGTGCCTATGCGTTCTCAACCACACAATGAAGTTGATGATTATGTTAACAGGTCCTACTCACAAGATTTGGGAAGATTAGGGCTATCTATATGTAATGCTTAGAACAATGGTCCACGGTAAGCACTTATTGTCTGTTCCTATGATGGCTTCAGTAACTGCATTCTCCACCACTGTAATAAACTGTCTTCATAGTTCATAGATGTGTCTTCCATAGTGAAAGCAAGATTTGTGCTGGAAAGGACCCTGGAGGTCAGCTAGTTCCACTTGGTCATTTCACAGTTGGGGATGGTCTGAAGAGGAGAAGGGACTTGTTTGTCCAAATGTATGAGGCAGAGCTGGGACTAGAACTTGGATATCTAGTAATCCTTCCCACCACCCTGGGTCTCCCTTCCTCACGTAGCTTGTGAAGGCTGCTGTTCTGTCCACACCATTTTCTCTATGTAATTATGTTGCTGTGAATAAACCTAAGTGCTGGATGCTGGGGAAACTTCTTCATTCAAGGGGCTATGCCATTAAGCATCCTGCTTTCTATATTTGTTCATTGAAGGTATTTAGTATTTTATTATGACATGTAAGGTTAAAAAACACAAAAGTTGGACCTGCCCTACAAATAATTCTTACTCCATCACTTAATCTCTCTGTGCCTACATTTACTTTTCTGGTGCCTCCCACATGCCCTGTTTAGCCTGTTGCCTTGGCTTCCCCAGGCCTTCCTGTATCTTCTCCTGCCCCCATTCCCACAGCTGAGTGAGCCTTTTAAAAAAATGTGATGATGTGCCCTGGCTGGTATAGCTCAGTGGATTGAGTGCGGGCCTGTGAACCACAGGACCACGGTTCGATTCCCAGTCAAGGGCACATGCCTGGGTTGCAGGCCAGTTCCGGGCCCCTGGCAGGGGATGCACGAGAGGCAACCATACATTGATGTTTCTCTCCCTCTCTCCTTTCCTTCCCCTCTAAAGATAAATAAATAAAATCTTTAAAAAAATGTGATGATGTCACTGCTCTGCTCAAAAACTTTCCGTGGCCCTGGCTGGTATGGCTCAGCGGACTGAACCAAAGGGTCATAGGTTAGATTCCCAGTCAGAGCAAATGCCTGGGTTTTGGGCCAGGTCCCCATTAAGGGGCATGTGAGAGGCAACCACACATTGATGTTTCTTTCCCTCACTTTCTCCCTCTCTCCCCTCTATCTAAAAATAAATAAATAAAATCCTAAAAAAAAACCACCTTTCAGTGGCTTCGCATTATTTGTAGGGCAAGGACTAAAACCCTTAAAATGGCTTCTATGACCCTGCTTGTCCTGGCTCCTGCCACCCTCTCCATATTGCTGTCCCTTGAGCCTGAACTCCACTTCCTTAAAAGCACCATCATCTCCCCCATCACAGAAGCTTTGCATATTCTCTTTCCTTTGTCCTTTGTCTCAGTTGCTCTTCCTCGGGGCTGCATTGCAATGATTTCTTTTACTTCAGTCATCACTTTCTCAAGAAAACCTTCCTTTTATCTAAATTGCTTTGTAGAATTAATTATTTTGATAATTTTATAATTTTATTTTTTGGTTAATTTCTTGATTAATCCACATTTCTTCCAGTAAATTTAAACTCTGTGAGCATCAGAATAATATAGTCTTTCTCTCTTTTTAATTCAGAACTGGCTATGTGTTAATTGGGCTTTTGCTGTGCATCTAACCTACATTGTCTCTAATTGTCATAGCAGTTAGAGACAATGAGTAGGCCCACAGAGTAGGCTGACTGTGTCTTTATAGATGAGGAAACTGAGATTCAGAAAAGTTAAGTAACTCACTTAAAGTTATATAGCTAGTGAATGGTAAGACTAGCATTTGAATTCAAGTCTTTCCAGTTCTAATACAAGTATCCTTTCCTTTATATTGTATTACCTGTGACTAAGGTAAGTTTTAATTTCTATTACTCTTTGTTAAAAAAAAATTTGTCTTGCCCTGGCTGGTGTGGCTCAGGGGACTGAGCACCGGCCTGCAAACCAGAGGGTTGCTGATTCGATTCCTAGTCAGGGAACACGCCTGCGTTGCAGATCGGGTCCCTGGTGAGGGGCACTGAGAGGCAACCATACACTGATGCTTCTCTGTCTCTCTCTCCCTCCCACTCTGTCTAAAAATAAATAAACAAAATCTCTTAAAAGTGTTTTAATTGTCTTAACAGTATATTAGCTGAATGCCAAGTTTCTTTCCTGCCAAGTTTCTTTCTTTTGATAGGGAAAAATGGTAAGAATTGTGTATCTATATGGCTATCTTTAGAAAAATGTTACTACCTTCACATAACTTTCATTTAAAACAAATATTAATGACATAGTTTAGTCCACTTTCCTTGTGTCAGATTTCAGTGTGTGTATCTGTATGTTCACTGTGTTTTTATTCTACCGCAGAGACAAGTATTTGAGAAGCGAAGTTTGCCCTGGGAAGGCGGAATCAGACAGTTGAGATTTACATACTTTCGGCTGCCCCACATTGCTGAGGTTTAGGGAAATGCAATTGTTGTAAACCAAGTAACTTTTATTCATGACTTCCTCATGTTTTCTTTATTTCTACTCATTACAGCATCTTTATTATCAGTTTGAAACAGATTTTTCCTTTTGTATCTTGTTAGTTTTATCTTCCCAGAATTTGTTGTAAGGAAGTAAATTGTAGATTTCACTTTGATTCTGATGCCTCCCTGAACTTCAAAGGTAATATTCCCTCAGAGAGAAGATTGGATTCTCATTTTCTTTTATCTCAGAAAATTATACTGGCAACATATTTGAAGTAGCATGGTGGAAAAAGCTAAAAGAAGAAATGAATGCATCAGCTTTCCTTTTAGGGAGGTGCAGAGAAGAAAGTAGAGGAAGAAAAAAAAAACAGGACTATATGAAAAGGACAGGCCCTCTCCAGCATTCAATGGAAAATCGAACAATGTAAACATACTTGTTTTTCCCTTTAAGGTAAAACTATCTTAAGGGGAAAATGGGAACTATGATTTTCAAGCTTTGGGATAGAAAACTACCCTCACTGTAGCTTTTCTCCCCCCAAAAAGCATTAGTTCCTATTAGCTCTTTGGAAATATCTTTGAGCCTCAACTTCCCCTAATGCAAGTGGCCAAGCTGTATGTATCCAATCGGAAATACTACTTTTATTAAGTAAAAACAAACCTAGAGAAGGGAAGCATAATTCTCTTCTCTTTAAGCGTGGACTACACCTGGTGGCTTCCTCTACAGGATACAGTACAGAAAGAGGAAATAACTTTACAGTAGAGAAACCTGACGAACATACCTCGATGATTAAGACCAACATCAATATCTAAATCGTATGGATAGTATGTGCCCTTGATATGGTACGGTCAAAATGGCACTTTACCTCTGTGATCATCTTTCCCCAGACCCATAAGCACAGTCTAATCATGAGAAAAACATCATACAAATTGCAATAGAGGGGCATCCTAACAAAACACTTGAGCAATATTCTCCAAACTATCAAGGTAATCAAAAACAAGAGAAGGCCAAGACAATGTCAAAACAAAGAGTAACCTAAGGAGATATGTTCACTAAATGTAATATGGTATACTACATGGCATCTTGGAAAAGAAAATGGACATTAGGAAAAATTAAGGAAATCTGAGTAAACTCCGGACTTTAGTTCATAATAGTGTATCACTATTGACTCATTAACTGTAACAAATGTTAATAATAAGGGTAATTGAGTGCAGGTACATAGGAAGTCTCTCTGCCGTCTTCTTAACTTTTCTGTAAATAAAAAACTGCTATAAAGTAAAATCTATTACAAAACAACAAATATGTATGCTTGTAGGGTTGTTTGAAGAGCTTCCATGGGAATTTAGGAGAACACAGAAGCAATGGACATTATTACATAATGTCCACTAACATTAATGTAATAATGTCCAAATGTCCACTAACATTTGTTCAGTGCTTGCTGGTCTAGGAAATGCCTTGATATATACTGTCTCATTTAATTTCTAAACAGTCTAGTGAAGTCAATACAAGTAATTACTCCCATTTTACAGTTAGGAAAAGTGGAGTTTGGAAAGATGAGGTGACTTGTTGGGAATCAAAAGATAATCTGATTCTCATTCCAATGATTGTTCCATTACATCCCAGTTACTTCTCTATTTACTCTCATTAATCCCAAATGTTAGAAACAAAGAAGGCAGTAACAGTGCTAGGTTGTCAATGGCTGATGAACAAATGCTAAATGAACAATTCCTAGGTCTTTCCTATGTCCCATCAAATGATGGGACTACCTAAGATCTTCATTTAAACATTGATTAGCATCATCTTATCAAGAAAAATCAATAAATTGTATTTGCCTCTGACAACAAGGACAGAGTATGTTACCATTGAGGGTGGAGGGTGATGTGCATGGGCAGTAGTTTACTTTTCATCAAAAAGCTTTATTTTTAGGTCTGCACACTTTTGGAAAATGACCTTTACTCAAGGCCACTTTAAATATCTCATTTGGCTTTGTAGAGGTTACGGATAATAGATGGTGTTCTGTGTTTTGAATAGGGGAAGTGTTCAAAGATCAGCAACATTTGGGGGATGGTTTACAAAGCATTCCAGCTGTGTTGGCCATTTGCTGCTCCATCAGCCTGTGCTGTGTGGGCATTGTTCGGCAGCGTTGCATAGCATGCCCACTCTTGCTTCTGGATTACAAACTCTTTGGAGTAGGAATGTGGTTTTTGTTTAGAGCATTTTACCTGCTGCAAAGCAACACGTACCCTTTCTCTCTCCAAATACAGAAGACATGTGGCTCTTAAAACGGCAATTGTAGGAGCAACGAAAATATACACATGTGAAATTGTATCTTTTGCAATTGGTTTATTGTTGGGCAAGTAGAAGTGGAAGAACTACCACTTAAAACATCTGCCAAGACATATATCGCAACAACAACAATTATTGGTTATTATTAAATGTAGCTATGTGAGATGAACTCACCATACACAATCTATCTCTAATCACATCAGAGAATCTGGTTTATAATTATAGATCTTGTTAGATGTCCCAATGAGTGGCTGGCTTGGGTTTCTGTCAGATCTTTGTGGGAGAGTAGGTGTGGAAGGTAGGTGGACAGGGCACACACAGAGAATGTTGAAGAGAAGACTCCCTAATAATGTTGTTCTTCACTTTTCATACTGCTGGAAATTCTACTGAAAGGAAATTCTAGATTATTTTGATCACCTTCTGGGGCATTTAGAAAGATGTTTTTAGTACCTCCAAGGCTCAAATCATTTACTGGGTTTCAGAGACTATATTCAACTCCTTCAACCACACAGAAGCCATTTTCTCCCGTTTGGTTTATTGTTGATTATTGTGGAGTCATTCCAGACTGTCTTCAGTTTCCTGAATATTCAAGCTGTGTTCTTTTTCAGTGGATGTGTTCTACTCCTCACATCTCTGTATCCTTTCCCTAGGATCCTTTCTTTCTTCCCTACTTTCCTTCAAAACTGAGCTCACAGTTTCCCTTCCTCTAAGAGATCTCCTTTGATCACGCTCCAGTTCAACTGCAAGTGTAGATTAGGTGCACCTTTTGTGTACTCCCCAAATACTTGTATTGAGAGTTATCATAGCTTTCATTTGCTCATTCATTTATTCAGTCATTCATTAAACTTATTTATTAAATGCCCACTGTGTGCCAGAGGCTGTTCTAGCTGCTAGAGATACAGCAGGGCACAAAACAGGTGATGTTCCTGCTGTCATAAAGCTTACCAAGGAGGAAGGGAGTTAATAAATAAGTAGGCAAATAATGAAATAGAATTTATGATTTTAGATAGTAAAGAAAAAAGTAGGATGGTGTGATAGTGACTAAAGGTGGGAGCCACTTTGACTGAGTGGTCAGAGAAATTTTCTCTCAGGAGGTAACATTTGAAAAGGGACATGATTTTAGAAATGGTTGAAGGTGAAGGTTGCACAACAATGTGAATGCACTTAATGCCACTGAGCTATACATTTAAACATGTTGGAAATAATAAAGTTTGTTATATTTTACCCAAATGAAAAATAAAATATATTCATGCTGAGTAACAAAAAATAACTAAAATAATTTAAAAAAAGAAAGACTTGAATGAAGTAACAGAGGAAAGTGGTGTGAAGATCTGAGGGAAGAGCAGTCCAAGCAAAGGGAACAATGAAGGCTTCAAAAGGAAACCAAGCCCGAGGTGTTTGTGCAGCAGCAAAGATCCTGCAGGGCTGGAGCATGATGGGTAAGGTGGGGTTGGAGAGGCAGGCCTAGCTAAGTCGTGTTGGCCATTGAAGGCCAAGAAAAGAGCTTCATGGATTGATGGAGTGAGGATTTGTAGCTAGACTTACTGTGCTCCAAAGCTTGTGTATATCATAGTATATTACTTATATGTATCACATCCTATCATACAATGATGGGAAATGAAAAATTTAGGCTGTTCAAAAATATGCAATTAAGATATATTAAAATGTAATATAAATGTTTTGAAAAAGTAATCATATTTATTAATTAGAAAAGAAATATACAGCTTTAGACCCAGCTAGTATTAGTCATTGTTCAGTGAGGATATAGGTTTTTATCAGGCTAAACTATTCTTGAAAACTGTTTTATTTACAACGGTGTGTGAGCACCCAGGAGTGTTAGCTAGACTAACTAAAATCAGGAACACTTGCAGAAAGGCCCCAGACCTAGAACTAGCACTGAGTTTGAATCTGTATGAACCTGGTGGCTACCACTTGCCCCTACGTGTTGACTCACTGAGAACCTACCTTGTGCAACCTGAGTACCGCCAGAGGATTTTTGGTGACTGAGCCCAATAGGTAGGTGGCAGGTGGTAGCAGGTGGAGGTGGATCTTGGAGAGCTTTGGGACTTTTGCTGAACTGCCCTGAGCTGGTGCTGGTAAAAGCCAGCTGTGGTGCACAGCTTGGTCCTTCCCATGCACACCAAGTCCTAGCATAGGCAGCCACAACCTTTGGACTACGGGAAAATGAGGTTCTAGGCCTCCTGTTCAACCTGAATGTCTTCCTTGAACAAGTCAGTGACAGCCTTGTTTTATTCCCTGCAGTTTCAAGTTCAGTGTGTTTAAGTATTTGTCACATCAGTAACAAAGCCTAATTTTAATAACACTGGCTCACCAAGCACAATGGGTGTCTTAGAATCATTTAGCTCTAGGTCTTTTGTTTTAGTAGTTAATAAGTCTAAAAAATCAAGCCATCTACTACCATTATAAACTAGGTATTCATACCTTACTTTGTTTTCTTTCAAATATTCTATAAATAAGCACCAGTTAAGTGCATGAGCATGAAGAAAATTGGAGATCTTGATCTGTTCCTGCATTAAAACCACAGAGAACTCACACAGCTATTTCCTACACACAGTCTCTGAAAGGGACATGATTTTGTGGTACATACCCTTTTCTCTTGATGGAAATAAAGTGTTGAAAACAATTTCCTCCTTTTTCCCTGCAGGTGCCCCATCTGTGACAACTGCAATCAGTTTTCCACGTTTAAACCAAACTTCTCAAATTCCTTCTCGGCAGATGCTTAAACTCTATCGCTTCATGTGTCCTGGCTAATTGGGTAAAACATTTTTCCTGTAAACATCACAGCCAGAATGTTGGCAAGGGTATCATGTGACAGTCACTTGCACACTCTGCCAGTGAGAGCATAAAGGGACAAGGCTTTGAGAACAATTTGTGAACATGTTTTAAGAGCCTTGAAAAGTTCATCCTCTCTGACCCAGTGACCTCATATCTTGAAATTGAAACCAAGAATGGGATCAGATGTGATGAATAAAAATATTTGTACAAGGGTGCTCACTGCAGCATTTTTTATAACATAAAAAACTAAGACCCGATTGACCAAAATACCCAAGAAGAAAACAGTTTAATTAGTTATGATGCATGTCTAAGATGTCTATTTTACAGCAACAGAAATAATATTTTCAAAGAATACTTTATGACATGAGAAAATTCTCCCGAATTTACAATAAGAGGAGAAACTACAGCATAAACAATGCATAGTATAAAATCTAAATTAAAAAATAAATGCATAGATGAGTATAATGTATTCTCCCCTTCAGTCTGTAAATACTAAGGATTTGGTGGGGTTTGACCCTACCTGGACTCCCCAGTTTACTAATGTCATCAGAATGAAAAGATACACGACATATAGAAAGTGCCCTATGGAGGCAGCTCTTTGCAAGTGGGAGAAAAAGAGACTGGACCCCGTCATCTTCAGCAGTCCCCTTCATGGATGGAAAAGTGAAGCTTTTCGGACTTGGGTCTCCAAAAAACAGGGTGGCCTGTGTGGGAATATACATCCTTGGGGTGTTTTTCCCTTTTTAATTTCCCTGACCTTTCCTCTGAAAATCATGAGGAAATCCTTCGCTTCTCACTCCCTACTTTGGGAATCCACCCCTCATCTGAAGGGAGACAAACTGCCTCTCTGACCTTTTGTATACATCCGGTTTGGACCAGTTTTTCCTTGGCTCCTACTTTTCTCAGTTGTTGTCTCTTCTTAAGGAGAAGATATCACCGTTAATTTCCTCATTAGTTCACCCATGACGTAATTATGTCTCACCAAAGATGAGGTACGTGATGTTCGTATTTCTTGGAGACAATCAAGCTTTACCAAGCACAGCCTTTTTCTTCTATTGCCATATGTTTGTCCTTGCTCCTCTCAGAATGGTAGCCCCTGGCATTACTGTGCTAAGAAACTATTGGTTTTTATTTCACGTCCACCAGACCAGCTGTCAATAGCTCTTCCTTTTTGCTACCCAGTGATGTCAATTCCAAGTACATTTTCTGTAATGAAATGACTTACCACGATTAGGAGCTTAATAAAGGGCCAGGTTTTCAGTTTAAACAACCACAATGTCTTTTCTACCAGGCTGTAGTTTCCTCAAGCCAATACCAAGTCTGACTCATCCAGATACCTCTCCACCCCAGCCGTCACGGATACAATACTCTGTCCATTAAATCCATCAGGCTGCCTTTATGTTACTGATATGATTTGAGGGTTCAATATAGAAAAAGCAGGGAGCTAATGGAATATATTAATGAAGAGCATGATCTTTGGAATCAAGCCTTGTTTTGAATCTTACTTCTACTTCTTATTAGCTGTGTTACATCGGGCAACTTATAACTTCTCTCTGTTTCCTGATTAATAAAGTAGGAATAAAACCTGTCTCGGGAGCTATTGTGAGACTCAAATAAGAATGAAACTTATTAAAAAGTGACAATTATTATAGTGAATTACATGCAGTCTTAAACCTGGAATATGAAGAAAATGTTTGAGATGGAAATGTGCTTTGGAACAGAAATAACATATTTCTTTTATTGTAAAAGAAAACACAGATACAAAAAATGTGTGAATTCATGAGTTCTTATAAGGCAAACATCCTTTCAACCACCACCAATATCGACAGAACTTTTCTAGTAACTCTAAAAGCCCCTTCATGTGCCCTGTCCCGATCACAATTTCCTGCCTACCTAATTTTATAATGATCACTTCTGGATGTTTCTTTATGGTTTTAGCACCTGAGTGTGTATCTCTGAACATTATAATTTAGACTTGTACATTTTCAATATAAATTGTTTCCACAATTAAAAAGAGAGGTGTAAGAAAATAAGTTATAACTCAGGTGGTAAATGAAATAAGAATGTACACTGTGTCGAGTGGTAAGACATTGTCCTAGTTAAAAGCATGGAATCCAGAGACAAGCTGCCTGGGCTCATATCCCAACTTTGCCAACTATTAGCTCATTGAGCCTGATTATGTTAATCAACTTCTTGGCTAATGTTCTTCTCATTTGTAAAATGGCAACAATAATACCTATTTAAGTACATGAAAGGAAATATACAATATATTTTTCAAAAATAGGAAACCAATTAACTAAATGTTCAATTCAAGAACTAAAAACTAGGGACTTCCGCCAAGATGGAGGCATAGGTGGAAACACTGTGCCATCTCCCACAACCAAGTTTGACTACAACAAAGGTTTGGAGAAACAAAGACACACGCAAAGGACAGAAAATTGAATTATACGGAAGTCCGACTATATCTAACCATTCAATGGGGACGGTAAGCGGGGCGGAGACAGCAGCGAGCAGGGTCGGGCAGGACAGGTCCCCCGACCCAGGCGTGCAGGCAGCCTGGAACCAGTTGGGGTGCGGGGCAGACTGACCGTGGTCACACATTTGAGCACAGTGAGACAGACCACGCAGGCCCCAGGGGGCGAGGGCTGATGGCGGTGGCACACTCGAGTGCAGTGGGACGGAAAGCGTGGGCCCGGTGACGGCAGCAACTGCGGCACCGGTGAGGGCCCCGGCGGCAGGCGGCAGAAAGGACGCCATAGTCCCTCTTTGACCCCGCCCCCACATACAACGTCACAACCCAGCGACTTAGTTGCCCTGTTCTAGTGAACACTTTAGGGCTCTGATCCTGCTACAGAACAGGCACGAACAGCCCAAAAGACGGTGCAAGAAGCACTCAAAGTCCCAGAGCCAATAACTCTAAGCGACAGAGAAATTGCCAGCCTCTCAGAAGCACAATTCAAGACACTATTTATCAGGATGCTCACAGAACTGGTAGATTATAGTCACAAATTAGAGGAACATATGAAGGCTAAACTAATTGAAATGAAGGGAGATGCACAGGAAACCAATAGTGATGGAAAGGAAACGGGGACTCAAATCAATGGAATGGACCAGAAGGAAGAACAAAACATCCCACCAGAAAGGAATGAAGAAATGAGAATTCAAAAAAATGAGGAGAGGCTTAGGAACCTCCAGGACATCTTTAAACGTTCCAACATCCGGATTATAGGGGTACCAGAAGGGGGAAAGAAACAGCCACGAGTGGAAAACTTATTTGAACAAATAATAAAGGAGAACTTCCCCAGTCTGGCAAAGGAAATAGACTTCCAGGAAATCCAGGAAGCTCAGAGAGTCCCAAAGAAGTTGGACCCAAGAAGGAACACACCAAGGCACATCATAATTACATTAGCCAAGACTAAAATGAAGGAGAGAATCCTAGAAGCAGCAAGAGATAAGGGGACAGTCACCTACAAAGGAGTTCCCATCAGACTGTCAGCGGATTTCTCAAAAGAGACCTTACAGCAAAGAAGGGGCTGGGAAGAAGTATTCCAAGTCATGAAATCCAAAGACCTACAGCCAAGATTGCTTTATCCAGCAAAACTTTCATTTAGAATGGAAGGACAGATAAAGTGCTTCTCAGATAAGGTCAAGTTCAAGGAGTTCATCTTCACCAAGCTCTTATTATATGAAATGCTAAAGGGACTTATATAAGAAAAAGAAGATGAAAAGCATTAACAGTGAAAGGACAGCAAAGTCACAGTTATTAACAACCACACCTAAAACAAAAGCAAACCAAGAGGACAGCTAGATCAGGAGTGGAACCATAGAAATGAAGAACACATGGAGGGCTAGAAACAGGGGGGTGGGAGGGGGAGAAGTGGGGAGAAGGCACAGAAAATAGCATAGATGGTAGGTAGAAAATAGATAGGGGGGAGGGTGAGAATAGTGGGGGAAATATAGAATCCAAAGAACTTGAGACACGTGGTTATAAACTAAGGGGGGGGGGGAGAATGGTGGGGGAGGGAGTGTGCAGGTGGAGGGGAATGAAGGGGGGGAATAGAACAACTGTAATGGTATAATCAATAAAATATATTGAAAAAAACTAAAAACTAGGGATGGAGTAAATTCAGAAACAAGAAGAAAAAAAATAAAGGCAGAAAGATTAAATTAAGTAGTGAGGCAATAGTATTTGTTCTCCTCCTCCTGTTCATTAAATCAAGAATCCCAATATTCAGAGAACCCTAGGCCATTACTAGTTTCATGGGTGTGTGACCTGTGCAGTCACACAGGGTGCAATGCTCAAAGTGTCCCAAGATTCCTTTAATGCTCTGATGTTGCCACTTTGAAATTCTTAATGATATTTGAATAACAGTCCTCACATTTTCATTTTGCACTGGACCCTGCCAATTACACACCCATCCCTGATCTGGGCCTACAACTGCCCGTAATAGAGATTCATTTTCCATCTCTTCTTCAGCGAGGGGTGCTTTTTGAGCACATTCTGCTCAATGAGATGTAAGTAGAATTGTATGTGCAACTTGCAGTAAGGTAAAACACATTGCCCCTTCTTGTTGGCTGAAATACAATCATAATAGCTGGAACTCCAGGAATTATCTTGGGCCAAGATGGAAACCATGCGAGGTAGAACACCAAGATACATCTAGTTTGATACCTGAGACTGAGTGTCATAGGAACCCTGAAGTATCTCTAGACTTCTTCAATTGAAGAAAAAAATTTTTATTCTGTTTCAATACAAAACTTTTGATGTAAAATTTAATATCTATTTGTAATTGAAAAATTCTTTAAAAACATCTTGAATTTGACCAAAACTTTCTGTCAAAAGCTACATTTAATGAAAACACTTTAGATGCAGATCCTTTATTTTTTTAAATTTTTTAAATTGTTCAATTACACTTGTCCCCATTTTTCCCCATTACTCTCCCCTGCCCTACCCATTCCCCACCTCCCACATTCAATCTCCGGCCCCCAACCTTGTCTTTATCCAGGGGTCCTTCATACATTTTCCTTGACTTGACCCTTCCCCTTCTTTCCCCGTTATTCCCCTTCCCCTCCCCTTTGGTCACTGTCAGTCAGTTCCTTTAATACCAGGAAAAGACACGAATCCCTGCTGTAAACTACTTTTTACCGCAATACTAGAGACTTTGGCTAAAGCAATAGTACAGGGGAAAAAAGATACATTAAAAGGTTAGGAAGGGAACAGACAGCTACCCTTTTGCTGTTGATTTTTCTTATAGGTTAAAGAAAATCCAAAACAATAAGCACGGTAAGATATAATATGAGAGTTCACTGGATTTTACAATTATAATATAACTTATAAAGTCAATACCATTTGTCTACATGCATAAAGCAAGTAGAAAAAAGTTATAGAACATAAAACATCAACTACAACACTACAAAAACTATAAAATATCTAAATAGTGTTGTCAGGGAAGACCTCTCAAATAATGTAACATTTGAGATGAGACCTGAATGAAATCAGTTAATTAGGGAGATATCTGAAGAAAAAGGCAGAAGAAACTCAAGGACAAATGAGTTTGCATCATTGATTTTTCTCTTTCTTTCAACATGAGAATATTTTACTTTCTGTGGAGCTCAGTCATGTTTTAACATTTCAATACTTTATCCAGGTTAAGAAGATATCCTCAAATAATTAAAATAATTCTTTGATGGCCTTGGCATAAGGCAGGTTTTTTTTTCTTTTTTAACAAAACTTAGAAACCAAGTAAGAAAAGATCAATAACATTTCCAGAAGGCCAAAGCAACATAAGCACAGTAGAAATACAAATGACAAGGTGGGTTGAAAAGTATATTCTCTTATTTATTTTTTGTTTAATCCTTATTGTGTTTTTCCATTACCATTTAGTTCCCCTAATACCCTCCTCCTCCCAGCAATAGCCACACTGTTGTCCATGTCCATGAATCCTTTTTCCCTTTTTGCTCAATCCCCCCTCCACTAGCTGTCTTACTGCTCTCCATCTATGAGTCTGTCCCCATTTCCCTTGTTTGTTCATTAGATTCCACATATGAGTGAAAAATCACGTGGTACTTGTCTTTTTCTGACTGGCTTATTTCACTTAGCATAATGTTCTCTAGGTCTCTCCACACTGTCTCAGATTGTGAAACTCTTCTTTTTTATGGTCAAGTAATATTCCATGGTGTAAATGTCCTGTAGTGGTTTTATCCACTCCTCTACTGATGGACACTCGGGATGCTTGCATATCTTGACATTGGCAAATATCACTGCAGTGAGCGTAGAGGTGCTTATGTTCTTTCAAATCAGTGTTTTGGGTTCCTTCGGATATATACCCAGAAGTGGGATTGCTGGGTCAAAAGGCAGATCCATTTTTAATTTTTTGAGGTATCTCCATACTGCTTTCCACAGTGGCTGCACTAACCTGTATTTCCACCACCATTGCAAAAAAGGTCCCCTTTCTCTACATGCTCACCAGTGTTTGTTGATTTATTGATGATAGCCATTCTAACAGGTGCGAGATGATGTCATTGTGGTTTTAATTTGTATTTTCTCTGAAGCATTTTCATTTCTCTTCTCCCCAACCAAAACTTCATCTGGCTGACTATACCCCTCCATGCCCCACCCCATCCTTTAATACTCAGCTCAAGGGTCCCTCAAAAACCTTCCGTGATGTCCACCAAAGGCACCCCTATTAGATGTTTCTACATATTTCTGAGTGTATCTGTATCATTCACTGCTCTTACCATATTGTTTGGAAATTAATTGTAAACTGGATTTGTGTGCGTTAATCTTTTCTTCTCAATTAGTCTGTAAACACCAGAGGCATAGTTTTGACGTGAATGATGTGAGATAACATGGGTGAATTTCTCAGTATCATTCCAGTCTTCCATGGGTCTGCTACTTTCTGACTAAGTGACTTTGTGTACATTACTTAAACTCTCTGAATCTCAGTTTCATCTTCTGCACAGGATGTTCTGAGAATTAAATGAGTTTATGCATGTGAGAAATGTGATTATAAGCTGACTGTTTCTCTCATTCAATACTGCATCTAACTCAGTGCCAGGCACATAAAAGGTGTTACTTTAATAAACGTTTGTATAGGGAGTGGGTGAATCCTACAGGGACTATTTTGTCAAAAGGAAGGCACTTGGGCTTTGTGGTAGGTGGCTGTTTGTCTGTGGAGACAGAAACCATAGGAGATCCTCCAGGAAGGCAGATCTCCCAGGGACATGCTGAATGGTAGCATGGGAAAATCAACTCTTAGGGTTCACATGGGGGCATTCCTGTCCCACTTCCATGTTGTGCTATTTCACACAACAAAAGGGAAGTCTCTGAGGACTCTTGCAGGAATAAAGTCTACCCTCCCTCTTGTACTACTCCCTGAAGAGGAGCTGATGCACAGAACTAAACCTAGTCCCACCAGCATCAGCACTGATTTTCCCAGGCATTCCATCTCTTCTACCTAACTGGCATTTACCTATCAGTGTTGTCCAGTGGAACTTTCTGCAGTGCTGAAAACACCTGTATACAGGGTAGGGCAAAAGTAGGTTTACAGTTGTGACTATGCAAAACGCAGAGTTTATTGTTATGTTATTTATTAATTCTTGTATTATTTTCCATACAAACAACTGTAAACCTACTTTTGCTCCACCCTGTATATGCTGTTCAATATAATAGCCACATAGCTGCATGTGACTATTGAGTAATAGACACGTGGCTAGTCTGACTTAATAACTAATTTTATTTTATTTTTTAAAGATTTTATTTATTTATCTTTAGAAGGGAAGGGAAGGAGAGAAGGAGAGAATATCAATGTATGGTTGCCTCTCGTGAGTCCTCTGCTGGGAACTGGCCTGCAACCCAGGCAGGTGCCCTGGCTGGGAATCGAACCACGATCGCGTGGTTCACATGCCCGCGCTCAGTCCACTGAGCTACACCAGCCAGGGCCTTGATTTTAGAACCTTTTAAAAATAAATTGAACAGTGCAGTTTTACACAAACATGTTTGTTGGCTTTTCAAATTGCCGTTTGATGAGAACCTTTACGTGCCACATACACTTGCATAGAGCATTTACTACACAGCCTTCTGGTTTTCCTGGCTCTAATCTATTCTCTACATATCAACCAGAGCAGCTGATCATGTCCTTGACTTGCTTAAACACCTGTCAATAAGTTTCTATCACGTAGAGGATCAAGTACTCCATATATGAGTTCTCCAGAATCTGCCCTTACTTATTGATGTAGCTGCCCGTGGCCTTGCTCTATACCTTGGATACACTCTCTTCTGCTTTGCCCATGCTTCTCCTGTTACCTCAACCATTCTGTCTCCCTGTACTGCTGTTTTCTTTGCCCAGCTTACTTCTACTTGGCCTTGAAAACCAGATGCTCTGTCCTCCATGAAGCTTTGTCTGAACATTCTTTTTACCTACCCCCTCTACCCCAGGCTGGGCTGTGTGCTCTTCCTCTGGACTCCCATAGCCTTCATGCTTTCCTCTGTCAGCATGCTGGTCATGCTGGGTTGTAACTACTGATTAAATCTCTTTCCCCTTCTGGACTGTGAGCTCCTAAAAACAATGACAGTGTTATATGTACCTCTTTATCTCTACCATCTGCACAGATCCTGCCTCAGAAGAGAAATCAAGGAGTATCTAAGTAAATTATTCTAAAACATGTTAAACTGTGTACTTACTGGAATTATACTTGTCAAATTCTTTTTAATCTCTCATTCCATTTATGACTTTGAGTACTCTGTGGTAGGCAGGGACCTTGACTCAGTTTGTTGGTAAAGGAAACTGAGGTTCAGTGAGTACAAGAGATTTGCTCCACATTATGAAGCTATCAGGTCTGAGTTTGAATAGAATCTGGCTCCTCAAACTCATTTTGTCCACCGTCTACATTTAATAAAGGTCCTTGTTCCTCCTCAGCCCTCAGTGACCCTTACCACACTAAAATTTTCTCACAGCCTTTACAAGACACTGGGATTGGTTTTGAAAACCTGTTAATTTTTATCTTGATGATTGTGTTGACATGGTTTATGAATTTTAAACTGCTCAAATGTGATATTTCTGATGGGTATTTCCCCGTAACTTTCTACAGAAGATCGTTGCGGTGCCCACACCTCATCCCTACTTTCAGTGCAGGTGAACCAACAGTTCTATGCATGTTGCCAGCAACCCACCTCAAAAGTTTTCTGGTCCCCCTGCTTTTATGCCTCAAGGCTTTCTCACAAACTCTAGAAGGTTGCTTAGCCCTGGGTACACATAACCAGGAAATGTTAAAAGCTTTCAAGTTGAGGGTTGGAGGTAACCCTCTGTCAGTGGGGATCTACAGTGAGATTAAGCCCAGTTGTCTCCTAAAGCAATCAGCTCCAATAACACACATTTTTCTTGTTTTTCCTCTCATTTGTCCCTCACTCTCTCCACCTTGCTCAGTTCCACGGGCTTACCTCCCAAACCAGTTGAATTTCCACTGTCCCCGCCCCTCTCCCTCGAGTTTTCTACAGAATCAGCCCTTCATGATCAGATACCCAGGACACCTGGAGCAGATCGGCAGGGTGCCTCACCCTCCCCAGGTTGGGAGCGGTCTGCTAAACACCTTTAAAAGCCCTTCTACCCTTAACGTTTGTAGCTGCATTTCCATTCGGACCCAGCCGGCCTGATCGCAGTGTCCTGCCTGGAATATGCTCTTCGTTGGACTTTTCTGGCTCCGGATCCTTTCTTAGCCACCTCGGCTACCTAACAGCAGGAATGTGAAGTTGTGAATTTAGGAATCATTTTCATTCCACAAAGATTTACTGAACACTTACTTTGTAACAGCACTGCGCTGTATTATGGAGTATACAGAGACGAAGAGACCAACTCCAGGTATCAGAGGAGCTCACCATCAACAGAAGAAAAGAGAAGTAGATACCGTAGTGCACAACAGGCCGTAAGTATTAGGATAGTGATGCACGGGGACGTTGGACCTCTGCGTGTGTGGGGTGGTGTGGGCACAGAATTGCTGACTTTCAGGGCATTTCAGTTGAAAGACTTGTTACCCAGCACCTCCACCAGGCCAAGCACACTGGCGGGTGGGGTGGAGAAGCGCTGGAAGATTGAGAAGCCTGTCCCAAGCTCCCCAAGTTAAGTAGCAACCACAGAAAAGCCAGCCCACCCAGTTCTGTGGTCGGCAAGAGGACCCCCATCGGTGGCTGGAGAACACCAGCCCAGCAGACTGGGTCTCTGAGCCCCAGAAGCGGTGGAGCACGCTCACTAGCTAGAACCCAGGGGCTGGGTAGTCCGGAGGAAGGGTGGTGGAGTCCCAGCGCCCAAGGCGCCTGGGCCTTGAGGGGGCTCGCGCCGAGGGGGCGGGGCCTCAGATGCAAAATACCTCCTATCCTTCGGACCGCCCCCTGGCACGCGCTAGTCGGCCGCCCGTTGCCCTGGCAACTGTCGCGCCGCGTCCGCCGCAGGGAGCTCCGGTGGCCCGCAGATCTTATCACCCGCTCCCCACTGCCCCGTGATTTTCTTCTGGGCTCTGAGGAGGAGGGATCACAAAAAATGGCGGAGCGGAGCCAGACGGCGTCTGAGGCAGGTCTGTGGGGGCGGTCGACCAGGGAAAGCGCTGATGCAGCACGGCTGTCCTGGGCCTGTGGGGACAGGGGACTTGAACAGGGCCCTACTCCTGAGGAGGCACCCCTGCGTGTTTGCGCGTTGAGACTATGACCCCGGGGTCAGGGGTCAAAGGAGAGGCATCCCTCTGAGTGGCAAGCAGGGACAGCGGAGTCCCGGTGGCAGAGGGGTGTATGGGAAAGTGTGGCACTTTTGAGTGGACGTGGGGCCCCCAGGGAGGACATTGAACTCCAGTCCTGAGAGGCACCCTTCATGGGGGCTGATCACAGGGGTAGGCTGCGTCATGGAGAGGATACACACAGTTCTGTGCGAATATGAGAAGGGACTCCCTAAAGGGGCATGGCTTGGGGGAGAGGGGCTCTGATTCCGAGGAGGCAGGTAAATTTAAGAGAAGTTTTACTTTAATATCAGGCGGTGCCATGGAAGGGGAATATACACCAAGTATTTGTTTTTTGAAGTAGGCTAGTGCCTTAGGCTCACCCTTGGCCGCAGAGAAAGTATACAAATCTTGATATGGGTCCTTAAGAGGACTAGAGGCTTGAGGGGACACCCAGAGCTCCAGTCCTTCAAAGTCCTACCAAAGGAGGCTGGAGCCCTAGTGTGAGTGTATATTGGATCAGTGAGCTTGAAGGTCATTCAGAATCACAGGGGTGCATATCCACATATCTGTGGTTGGAAGATAGTCTTAAAACGGGCAAGATGACTGATAGGAAGGGAGATACAGGATCATATTCCTGAGGTGAGCGCCTTGTAGGTATTGCTGGGCTTGGAGAGATATTGACCTAAGTGTCTTATAGGGTCATAGAAGACAGGAAGGGGTTTTACAGTCTTGTGTGTACAGAAAGGAGTTTGTCCCTAAAAGGGTCTGAGGTCAGAAGAACTGGAGTCTTGATACAAGTGATATCTGTGTGTGTGTTGAGAAGCAGTGGCTTTGTGAGTATGTGTGGTGGTGGGTGATGGACATGGCATAATCTTGTATATGTGTCCTGATTAAGTATTGTGGTTACATGAGTGACCCTCTTGAATTATCCAGTCTTTGGGTGTTGGGGAGGGAGGTGGTGGTTATGGTAAGACTATGTAATGACTGGAACTGGAAATGGTATGAAGCCATCAGGAATGACTGAAGACCTGAGTGGTTTATCTTACTTTCATGGCATCTCTGTTTCTTCCAATAAGTAGTTAGTTCCTTTACTCATTTCATAGTTTAAACTCCCTTATAACTTAAACATACTCATCCACTCAACAAATATTTATTGAGTGCCAACTATATGCCAGGAAACAAGTTAGGCACTGGAAACTCCCTGCTTGGGATTCTCTTATCTTGTTCTTTATTTTCCCTGTAGACCTACTGTCTTCAAATATTTATTTAAAGATATATTTATTTAAATTAGTTATTATTTTTATTACTTATTACCAGTCTTTTTCATTAGAATGTAAGATCCATGAAGGCAAGGGTCTTTGTTGTGTTTATCAATCCCAATGTCCAAAACTGTACCTTGGGTAGAGTATGTTATGACAAGTATTATTAAATGAATAACTGAGTAGGCTGATATGGTCGAGCAGGGGTGTCCAACTTGTGGGCTGTGGGCTGTATGCAGCCCAGGATGACTGTGAATGTGGCCCAATACAAAATTGTAAATTTGCTTAAAACCTTTTTTTTTTTTTTTTTTGCTCATCAGTTTTGTTAGTGTTTGTGTATTTAATGTGTGGCCCAAGACAACTCTTGTTCTTCCAGTGTGGCCCAGAGAAGCCAAAAGTTTGGATGCCAAAACCTTGGAAGCCAAACAAGGTTTTTGGAAGCCAAAACCTTGGAGGTTTAAGTTTTCTCTGAAAAAGTTATATTTTAGCTGAGATATAATCGTGATTGAATAAATGAAGAGAAAGGCAAAGAGTGATCTAGGAGCTGAAAGCCATGTGCAAAGAGCTAAGGTAGGAGGGAACATGATGTTGTGTGTTTAAGGAACTAAAAGAAGATAGGTGTGGCATGTAGGGCAATAGGAGGAGATTAAGAGGTAAGATGAACCAGATTTTGCAGGGGCTCATAAGTTATAACACAAATTTTGGCTAAAAATGCCAAGAATAAAGGAAACCATTAACAGTTTTTAAGTGGGAGCATGACATGATTAGAATCATTAAAAAATAACTCTGGCTACATGTGGGAAGTACTGAAGATATGAGTGGACATAAGGAGACTTGTTAGAAGGCAGTGGAGTTGGAGAGAAAGAATTGTGAAATATTTAAGAGATAAAATTAATAGGACTTCATGAAAAATGGAGATGAGGGAGGAGGAATTATGAAGGCATACTTCCAGTTTTCTAATTTATGCCACTGGATAGTTGGGGGAGCCATTGCAGAGAATAGAGAGCACTGGACGGGACCTTGGCTAGGTTTGAGAAGGAAGATCATGAGTTCATTTTTGGGCATTTGGAGCCTGAGGTATCTTGAAGATATCCAAGTAGCTGGAGAGATTGACAAGGCAGTTGAAGTAACAAGGAAAATCAGACCTGGCATAGAGATAATTCCTGAAGTCATAATGTGGGTGCAGTTCCCAAGAGGAAGAGTTAAGAGTGGGCGGAGAAGAGACCTGGGATAAAATTTTGAGTAGCTGCAATATTTCAGTGCCTTTCAAAGAAACTGATAGATAAGAGGACAACCAAAAGAATATTTTAAGACAAATGGTATACTCAACAGATTAAATGCTACTAAGTGATATAAAAAGGATGACTACAATACTAGATATAGCAGTAGATTTAATATCATTGGTAACCTTGAGAAAGAAAATTGATCAAGTCAGGAGCCAAACCATTTAACTTTTGAGCCAGTATTAACTGCCTCAATCTTTGTCTCTTAATTCAGATTCCCAAGAGAGACAATCTGATTGACACACATCATCTTTTCCCATTAGATCATGTCATAGAGCACAAGCCAGTGTAAGACTGACTATTTTTGGATTAGGTGTCCAGCTATTGTGGGCTGGAGTCATCTGGTGCAGAATATGTCCATCAGGTGATTTTTCATCTTAATAGCAATGGTTATCATTTATGGAGTGTGTATTATGTGCCCAACATTGTACTAAGTGCTTTATATGTCTTAATCTACTACTTTAGCATTATAACTACTATCTAAGGTAGGATCTCTATTTGATTAATATGTGAAGAAGTTTTGGCACAGAAATTAAAAAACTTGCTTGAGATGTGCAAATAATTAGTGTAAGATGGTATTTTTTGGCTATTTTAGCATTATCCAGATTTACTATTTGGCTTGTTATTTGTATTGCAACATACAACATACTGAAGAAATAACAGCCACGATGAAAATTCCTGCTCTACAGGAAATATTCTAAGTTAAGCATACATTAGCAAAGGTGAAGCAGAGAAGAACTTGGGCTCAGATCCTTGTTTAAATTCTGCTTCTATGACTTAATTAGATGTGGACCTTGGATTCAAATATTTTGATCAGTTTCTTCATCGATAAAAGGAAGATGATATTATAGGATAGTTATGAATTATAGAGATAATATATGTGAAGAGCCCAATAAATGGTATTTCCCTAGATTCCCTGAAGCTCGAATATAAAAGAGTTCAAGTGTACTACATATATAAGCAACCTTTATTTTTTAAAAAAATTATTATTATTTTTTTGACGCTCACCCGAGGATATCATCATTGATTTTAGAGAGAGGAGGAGGGAGGGAGAGAGAAACATGTATTGGTTGCCTCCCGTATGGCCTCTGACCACCCAGGCATGTGCCCTGACCAGAAATCAAACCTACAACATTTTGATTCACAGGACGATTCTCCAAACAACTGAGCCACACTGGGCAGGGCTAAAAGCAAGCTTAAACATACAGTGATTAATGCTACATATTCTTTTTCATTTTTCCTCATTGATATAATTGATTTCTCCATAGGCAGACACCAAGTTCTGGAGAATGCAGAATTGTTGTTTGAACTATCTTCATGGGACATATCTTTTATAAGGTGGATTTTGAGGAGTTTCTTGAAGGAGTAATAGCTATGTAAGAAGGTCAGATTGCAAAGGGAAGTTGCTTCTTTTAAACATTGTACTTTAAAATTAGGACATGAATGTCAGAGTTTTTCTCTTTCTCCAACAATTTGACTATTATTGATAATAAAAAAGAACACTTGTAGTTAACAAACAGGAATTTTCGTCTCAGGCTAGAGGATAACTGCTTTAGTTTCCTAGATTCTTCTTCCCCGCTGTCCAACTATCATTAAAAAAAGCTCTTGTTTGAATTACCTGGCAAGATAATTTGTTTTCCTATATTGCCAAGTTTGTTACTTTTGTGGAGATAGCCCAGGCATTTTAGAATGGTGCCATCTGTTAAAATGTCCTGTACCTTGATCACTTTCTTTGGGAAATAAACTTTTTAAAAAATACACAACTAGGTATCTGAAATCATCCATAGGCAGAATCTTGAAATTTTATAAAGCCGTAATCATGAGAATAATGTTTTCTATATTTGTTAGTAGTTGGGCAAAATGCGTAAGCCTTTTTTGCTTTAGTTTCCTTCTTTGTAAATTGGTGATAGTAGTACTGACTATTCTGGTGAGAATTAGAGATAAGGTATGAGAAGTGTTTAATGTCTTACACTACAAATAAATGGTAGCTTAATTTGGGAACACCAGTGATTTTTTAACCTTTTTTCATCTCATGGCACACACAAACAAATTTCTAAAATTCTGCAGCACACCAAAAAATACATTTTTTTTTGCCAATCAGACAAAAAATAGGTATAATTTTGATTCATTCACTCTGGATGACTGTTGTGTTGGCTATTGTCATTTTTTTATTTTACAGTCTAAGGGTAAAGAGGTCAGTGACTGTGACTAAATAGTCAGATATTGCATGTTTTAAAAATCCTTGTGGCACACCAGTGGAAAATTGCTGCTGTGTACATATGTGTGTCTGTCTGCCTCGGTCTGTGGAAATGTGTGTGCCTTTTTGTAAAGGCTTTGTGGTAAAATCACTGTTAAAAGAAGAGGAAATCCAGGTCTGTAATCCCTCATCTGCAGCCTTGGATTCCAATGTATTTCAGAATTCAGACTTTTAAAATTATGAACAGGTAATACAACATACCATATTTGGTTGTGTATAATGTGTACCCACGGGTTTTGTGTGCATTATACACAAGATTATTATACGCATTATTATATCTATGGTATGTAATCATTATACCTGTGTATAATGCACATCCTTGTTTTCCCCTAAGAAATTTGAGCAAAAAAGTGCTCATTATACATGACAAAATATAGTATGTATTGTTGCTTACATAGTACCCCCAATGGGGTATGGGAGAGTACCCTGTAATCAAACATGTTAATGTCACATTCACACTAATTTGAATAAAAATTATAAATAGCTTTACATCAATTTAGGTTAGGTTTTGCTGACAAATTCGTTTTGGCACCAGACTTAGGAAAATATTACTCTTTTTAGAGATTTAGGGATTCTGGAATTGTGAAAAAGGGTATATGGACTTGTATAATTTTATCCCTTTTTCAAAATATTTTGAAAACTTTAAATTAGTTTTGTCTCCTTTATATTTTCTGTAAGATCAGTGACCATAGCTTTGTTAAAAATCCCAAAGTATTGGGACAGAAACACCTTGTTTCCATGACAATTATGTGCTTATTTCTTCTAAGGAGCTCAGATAATTTCTGTATTTCTTATCTCTCTGAATAGTGTATTTGGCTTCAGTTTCAGTATCTTGGCTCAGTGTCATTTTCAATGAGAGATACTGGAGAACTATGCATTAAGGAAGTCAAAAGGATGTCAATATTTTGTATAGATTGTCTTAAAGTCACGCCTTTGTCTTTGAGTGGTTAGAGCAGTCCAGTCTTGTGGGAGTTTCAGAATATTTTTATTAATTGTTAAATTTTAGTAATGGAATAGATGTTAATTTTAGTATTGATTTAAGAAACATTTCATTCATAGTTGAATTTTATTTGTTTGATTATAAAAAATTATTGCAAATGTGAGGACTTGCAGTAACTCATTGATGGTATTTACCATATGGGAATATGCTAATTTTTTACTATTTATATTTCCCATTTATTTAATGGGATATGTAAAAGAGATCTCTCTTTTTTTTCAAACTGTAAAGGGAGATGTTTTTATTTGTCATATATTTTTGACAATTATTGATTGTGAGCATTTGAGTCTCTAAACAGACTTGCAAAAAATTGCCTCGCATGTCAACTGAAAGAAAACAAAACAAGCAAACACAAAAAGACTTCTAGATTTTTATATAGGATTCAAAACTTTTATATAGGATTGGAAATTCCTAAATCAAGACTTTCAACAAGGTGTTGGAAAAATCTCTCAGTTTTGGTGGAAAGGAATTGAAAAAACAGTTTGCCATCAATTATAGTTTGCTTGCCTTTTTTCAGTACTCTTAGAAGTCACAGGTTGTAATATATTAATCTCTGTGTCATGGCTTTGTGGAAGAAATCACCATGTTGTGGACTGTGTTATTCATTTACAAATTATTCATTCAAAAATATGTATTGAATACCAACCCTGTGTCAGGCATTGTGCAAAACTCTGATTAATTCAGAAGTGTATTAGCCAAAGTCTCTGCCTTCAAGAGCTTCCATCTTAATGGAGGAAGAGTAGAGTTAGAGTTTGAACGTTATCATCCAGGCATTGATAGAATGGTATAGAGAATTCTGAGGCCAGAGAATGGTTCCCTGACATCCTGGGGGTGGTGGTAGTAGTTGTTCAGTAAAGTTTCCTTTTTTTTTTTTAAAGATTTTATTTATCTTCAGAGGGGAAGGAAAGGAGAGAGGGAGAGAAATATATCAATGTATGGTTGCCTTTCATGCATTCCCTGCTGGGGACTGGCCTGCAACCCAGGCATGTGCCCTGGCTGGGAATTGAACTGCGATCCTCTGGTTCGCAGGCCTGCGCTCAATCCACTGAGCTACACCAGCCAGGGCAGTAAAGTTTCTTAGAGGAAGGACATAGGAGTCTTGAATAATGATAAGAAGGAATTAGCTTGGTGAAGGTGGTAAGCGACTGGGTGAAGGTGGTAAGAGACTGGGTGTGGGGAAGAGGAATGGAGGGCAGAGAGAGCCATGCATTGGAAAGTTGTTGATGAAAGAATAACGCTTATTCAAGACATTGCTAGTATTGCTCATTTAGTAACAGAGCTAAAGACTATATTCCTTCTTTCCATTTGTTCTTAAACATTTCTGAGGTCATAGATCCCTTTGAATATTTGATGAAAAAATAATTCATTCTCATGAAAATGCATGCTGTGTGTGGACACAGAATTTTGAATATGATTTCAAAGATAATGTGTATATCCAGAAACCCAGGTTAAGAAATCCTGTACTTGTCCTGGCTGGTGTGGCTCAGTTGGTTGGGCATCTTCCCATAGCCAAAAGGTCATGGGTTCCATTCCTAGTCAGGGCACATGCCTAGTTTGTGGGTTCAGTCCCTGGTAGAGGGGTGCCTCTGAAAGACAGGTAATTGATATTTCTCTCCCTCCCTTTCTCTCTCAAAAATAAAATTAAAAAAGCATGTCCTTGGGTGAGGATTAAAAATAAAGAAATCCTTTACTTTTTAGTAATGAATTTTTACATTTAAGAATCGAAATCTTCAAAGTAGAAATATTTTGTTGGAAAGTGTTGATTTAACAGCATCTGTACTAACAACTTCTATCCCCTAAATTATTTAGTCATCAATTTATTATATACTTTTATTTTTTTGCGTTTACTTTGTTTGCTTTCTTCCATTTTGCTTCACAATAGACCTGAAGAAAGAGTCTAAGTTTACATAGACAGGTTCAAGACTGTAAGTGACTAGTTCAGGCTTATGTGGCTGGAAAGCTGGCTTTCTGATTCTAAAGGCCAGATCCTTTCATTCTTGCTCCCCTGCCAGTAGAAAGGACATGCATAGCATCTCAAGCAGTATAGGAGGTACAGATTTTTATCTTTATATTGGATGTTAGAGGTAAAGTGACTTACTCAGGGTCATACAACTAGCAAGAGGAGCCAGACTGTAACCTAAATGTCCTGATTCTGTTCAATAAATAATAATGGATGCCCTAAAATTATCTCTCTCCTAAAATGAAAAGAGATAAATAATCAGGTATTATAGTAATGACCTTTAAAAATAAAGTTAGTTATTTCAGGAAGCCAATCTTTTGCCATTTGTAGAGTACCTCCTTTGTTTTAGGCACTTTACAGATAATCTGGTTTAATTCTCATGAAATTCTTGCAAAAGGGATATAATTATTGCAGTTTTATATCTGAGAAAATTGGGGTTCAGAAAGATTAAGTGATATAGTTAAGGTTATACAACTGATAAGTATAGCACTAGAGTTGAAACTATAACTCAAGTCTGACTATAAGTCCATACCTCATCGGTTCTCTCAAGGTCTACTCCACTCTGCCTTCTGGCTTTATTTCCTACATCTAAAATCTTGTTGATAATAGGAGGGGATGGCACACAGTAGAACTTAAAATAACACCAATTTTCTTACTTAGAGGAAGGGGTAATACATACCTTAATTTTCAGACAAATGTATTAAGTGCTCATTTGCTTATAATTACTCTAATCATGGGGTTAATGACGTTTTTCATCTTAGACATCCATACACTCATTGAGTAAAGTAAATGACGTGTAGTAGAGACTAAAATAGCAGTTAGTATATGCTTGCTGCATAGTAGGCACTCACTAACTATTTGGGGGCCAAATGAATGAAACCTTTTTTATCCGTAACTTTTAGGTTTAAATATTTGAATTTACACTGTTGGAAGCTGAGCATGTTGACACAGATGAAGGGGGAAGTGGAGAAACTTTTGATATTTTAAAAAGTTTTCTAATTGAATAGAATACAAACAGAATTGGTAAACTGGTGACAGAACAAGCTAATTTAAACCTCATTTGGTGGTGTGTGTTTTTTTTAGGCAACAGGACACAGTAAATGAGACATGGGTTTTAGAATTAAATGGATAAGATTTACAATCTCAACATTACCACTTACTGTGTAATGGTGTTTCTCTGAGTCTCAGTTTTATTCACCTTTAAAATTGTGCCACTAATTCTTTACTGAATAGAATTGAGAGGGTGTATATAATTTACATAATAGAGTAGTAATTCTAACTAATTTAATTAATGATCTTTATTCCTTGAGACATGCAGCTTCATATATGTGTAAAGAGCCTCACTGGTCATATAGCTACCCCAGGTACCAGAAGAAAGCAACTTTATAAATGTGTCTGGTTGGGACATGTGTCCCTAGTGTCATAAGTACATTAGGAACTGAAAGTAATTTTAATTAAAATTGGAAATATCCAAAGCAATAAGATTCTAACTTCCTATCTTGTTAATGTCATTACCAGTGTACCACCACAATAATAGCAATTATGGAAAATGCTAGTAAAATTTTTCAGTCTGATAAAAATGTTTTGAACTTTCCTATAAAAGACTGAAAGGCCTTATCTCATCTCAGTTCAGGTTTAGTGGTTTTCTGGGGGCTTTGATTTGAAGCTTAGCATCACTCATATTATAGAACTGGATAAAGACTCAAGTGATTTAATAAACGAGGTGAGTAATTCTTATTCTTTTCTCTGAAGAGACTGGATCTGTTAATTTAATATAAAAGTAGTCTAGGACTCAACTTTGTAAAAGCAACATTTCCCTATATTTTGAGGAGGGAATCATGATCTAATTTACTCTATTTCTAGGTCCTAAGAAAGATGGATTTTTCTTCCTTTTTTTTTTTCATCAACATTTGCCAGAGTTAGGACTATTTTTAAGTTATGTTATGCTGAGTATATTTTTTCTGCCACTGGCAGATTTTTGTATTGTGACTAGATGAGTAGTTTTTTAATTGACTGAATTTCTTCAATTAAGGAACTCTATAGATATTCAGGTTTTGCATAAGTTTTTAAGTTAAAATATGAATGGTATGTTCTGAGACAATGGGTGTTATAACTACTTAGTGAACCAGATTAGTTTAGTCTAGGGGTCAAATTGTGTTTTGGGGGGAAAGGGAAAAAGGGAGAAATTTGTCTTTATCATTTGTGCATCTTGACTTTCCAAGTGGTTTGAATTTGGCAAGAAGTTGTTTTCAGTAAACTTTACATTGAAGTGCATGCCATACTGATGAAATGGAATCAAAATTTTCTTCAGATACCTAATTTTAATTCCATTTCTTGTTATGTTATCAAAAGTTGACAACCACGCTTGAAAAATATACTACCTCCCCACTTAAAACTGTGAGAATGAGTTTTCTTGTTGCTTGAGTGACAAAAGCATTTTTATCCTGTGGAGATCTGCTTTGAAAAATTCACAATTTGAAACTTTAAAGTTTCACTAAAATTGGATTTAAAAAAGAGTTAAGTATTGTCAGGAGAAGAGATAAATTCCTTTGCTTCTGTTCTGATAAGCTAAATGTTCTTATATAGCTGCTTTTAATTTTTTCATGTTCTTTATCTTTTTTTCTCTAGCATTCTTGATTTTTCTGCTACAGGCTTTCCTATTCTTCATTGCTGTGGTTAAGTAGAAGAGATATTGGCCTACAGAATAACCCTAGATATTTGGTTCCTTCTTCCTTCCATTTTTAAAAACCATTCTTTCTTTTTTATTACTTGGGTATTATCTGTCTGTCAGGCCAATAGAAATCTCTGGTTCTTAAGTATTTCAGATCTAAAGAAATGTGCTCCTTACTCTTGCCAGCTGATTTGAGTGTTATGAATATTTAGTGCCAAAGAGAAGAAATGGATTAGGAAATGTAATTTAAAAAATACTTAAGTATATGGAATTCCTAAAAATTGAGTTTGACTTTTAAATACCTCAGAGTTTTAAAAATGATAAATCAGGGCCCAATATCTGTTTTTTACTCATATTAGTTTACTAAATGTAAGAAAACTGCTTCTGAAGAAAAGTGAAGCCATTTTTGGATGCATCAGGGGATCACCACATTTTTTAATTCTGACACTATTTTTATTTTTGCCTTCAAGTTTTTATTAGACATTTAAAAGCTGCAAACAGTTTTGTGGATTTTAAATAAAGATAATTATTTCAAACTGTTTAAGCTTTATTTGAGCCATACGTACCACATTGGTACTTAAATTCAAGTTATTTTATGTACAACTTTGTTAATTTTGCACAGTTTCCCTTACAAATTTATAAGCAAGTATTTATCAGGCACAAGGCAATATTGGCTGGGTGAAATGTCTAACTGGACTTTTGAAAAGAACCTCCTATTTTCTTCCACATTGGATTCCTTGGGTCTTGGGAATGTAACTTTAATTGTTATTTTAAAATTATAATAAGATGTAAATTTTATTTATTAAAAATTTTACTGTTGTTCAGTAACAGTTGTCCTGCTTTTTTGCCCAATGCCCACCCCTACCTAGCTCACCCTACTTCCACAGTCAATCCCCTCCATTGTCTGTGCCATGAGTCCTCTATTCGTGTTCCTTTGCTTGCCCCTTCCCCTCTTTTCCCCTGTTATACCCCTCTCCTCACCCCTCTGGTCACTGTCAGATTGTTCTTTATTTCCAAGTCTTTGGTTCTGTTTTGCTCATTTGTTTGTTTTGTTGATTAGTTTCTGCTTATAGATGTGATAATAGTATTTGTCTTTCACCACCTGGCTTATTTCACTTAGCATAATGCTCTCCAGTTCCATCCGTGCTGTCATGAAGGGGAGGAGTTTCTTCTTTCCTTCAGCTGCATAGTATTCCATTATGTAAACGTACCACAGTTCTTTGATCCACTAATTTACTGATGGGCACTTAGGCTGTTTCCAGCATTTGACTATTGTAAATTGTGCTGCTATGAACATTGGAGTGTATAGGATCTTTTGAATTGGTGTTTTGGGATTCTTAGGGTATAGTCACAGTAGTGGGATTGCTGGATCGAAAGACATTTCCGTCTTTAGTTTTTTGAGGAAATTCCATACTGTTTTCTACAGTGGCTACACCCGTCTGCATTCCCACCAATAGTATACTAGGGTTCCCTTTTCTCAACATCCTCATCAACACTTGTTGTTTGTTGATTTATTTATTGTAGCAATTCTGACAGGTGTGAGGTGTAATCTTATTGTGGTTTTAATTTGCATCTCTGTAATGGTTAGTGATGTTGATCATCTTTTCATATGTCTTTGGGCCCTCTGTATGTCCTCCATTGAGAAGTGTCTATTCATGTCCTTGCCCATTTTTTAACTGGATTTCTTGTCTTCCTGGTGTGAAGTCATGTGAGTACTTTATATATTTTGGAGATTCAAACCCTTGTCCTATGTATCATTGGTAAATATGTTCTCCCATACATTTGGTTCCATTTTATTTTGAATATGGTTTCTTTAGCCATGCAGAAGCCTTTTAGTTTGAGGTAGCCCCATTTATTTATTCTTCCTTTATTTCACTTCCCCTAGGAGATAGATTGGCAAATATATTGCTACATGGGATGTGTGAGATTTTCCTACCTATGTTTTCCTCTAAGACTTTCATGGTGTCATAACTTGTATTTAAGTCTTTATCCGTTTTGATTTAATTCTGGTTTATGGTCTAAGTTGATGGTCTAGTTTCATTTTTTTTTACATGTACTTGTCCAGATCTCCCAACACCATTTATTGAAGAGGCTGTTTTTGCTTCATTTTATGTTCCTGCTCCCTTTGTCAAATATGAACTGACCATATTGACATGGATTTATTTCTGGGTCTTCTATTTGGTTCCATTGATCTGTGTCTGTTCTTATGCCAGTACCAGACTGTTTCGATTACAGTAGCCTTGTAATATAGTTTGATATCAGGTATTGTGATACCCCTACTTTGTTCTTCTTTCACAAACTTGCTGAGGCTGTTCAGGGTTGTTTATGGTTCAATACAAATGTTTGTTTTTCAATACAAACTTTTTTTGGAAATGTTTGTTCTATATCTGTGAAATATACCATTAGTATTTTGAAAGGGATTGTATTGTGTCTATAGATTGCTTTGGCATCGTCTATGTCTATAGACATACTATAGATGTCTATGGTATGGACATTTTAATGATGTTAATTCTTCTAGTCCATGAACATAGTATATGTTTCCATTTATTTGTGTTTCCCTTAATTTCTTTCTTCCATGTTCTGTAGTTTTCTGAGTACAGGTCTTTTACTTCCTTGGTTAGGTTTATTCCCAAGTATTTTATTTTTCTTGTTGCTATAGTAAATGGGATTTTTTTCTAATTTGTTTCTGATCTTTCATTGTTGGTGAACAAAAACACCTTCAATTTCTGTATATTGACTTTGTATCCCACTTTTTTTTTTGCCAAATTCACTTATTAGTTTGATTAGTTTTTTGGTGGACCTTACAGGATTTTCTATATACACTATCAAGTCATGTGCTAATAATGACAGTTTTACTTCCTCCTTTCCAATTTGGATTCCTTTTATTTTTCTTGTCTGATTACTGTGGCTGGAACTTCCAATACTATGTTGAATAAAAGTGGTGAAAGCAGACATTCGTGTCTTGTTCTTGATCTTAGTGGGAAAGCTTTTAGTTTTTGCCTGTTGGGTATGATGTTGGTTGTAGGCTTATCATATACAGCCTTTATTATTTGAGGTATGCTCCTTGTATTAACACTTTGCTGAATGTTTTTATCATAAATGTTTGCTGTACTTTTTCAAGTGCTTTTTCAGCATCTATTGANAAAGTGGTGAAAGCAGACATTCGTGTCTTGTTCTTGATCTTAGTGGGAAAGCTTTTAGTTTTTGCCTGTTGGGTATGATGTTGGTTGTAGGCTTATCATATACAGCCTTTATTATTTGAGGTATGCTCCTTGTATTAACACTTTGCTGAATGTTTTTATCATAAATGTTTGCTGTACTTTTCAAGTGCTTTTTCAGCATCTATTGATATGATCACATGATTTTTGTCTTTCATTTTGTTTATTGATTTGTGAATATTATACCATCTTTGATCCCTGGGATGAATCCCACTATATCATGATGTATGATCTTTTAATGTATTGCTGGCTGCAGTTTGCCAATATTTTGTTGAGAATTTTAGTGTCTATATTCATCAGCTACACTGGTCTGTGGTTTTCTTTCTTTGTTGTGCCTTTACTTGGTGTTGGAATTAGGATAATACTGACCTCATAAAAAGAGTTTGAGAGTCTTCCCTTTTCTTGAATTTTTTGCAATAGTTTGAGAAGGATAGGAGTTAGTTCTTTCTTAAATGTTTGGTATAATTTGCCTGTGAAGCCATTCAGTCCAGGGTTTTGTGTGTGGGAATTTTTCGATTACTGCTTCAATTTCACTAGTTGTTATTGGTATTTTCAGGCCTTCTCCTCTTCTTGATTTAGTTTTGGAAGACAATATATTTCAAGAAATTTGTCCATTCCACCCAGATTGTCAAAATTGTTACTGTATAGTTGTTTATAGTAATTTTTTACAATCCTTTGTATTTTTGTGGTATTGGTTGTAATTTCTCTTCCTTCATTTCTGATTTTATTTATTTGGATCCTCTCCCTTTGTTTCTTGATGAATCTGGTTAAAGGTTTGTCAATTTTGTTTATCTTTTCAAAGAACCAGGTCCTAGATTAATTGATTCTTTGGATTGTTGTTTTAGTCTCTGTTATTTAATTCTGCTCTGATCTTGATTATATCCTTCCTTCTACTCACTCTGTGCTTTGTTTATTGTTGTTCCTTTAGTTCTTTTACATGTGGGGTTAATTTGTTTGAGATTTTTCTATCTTTTTTAGGTAGGCCTGTATTGCTATGAACTTCCTTCTCAGGACAGCCTTTGTTGTATCCCATAGTTGGGGGCTGTTGTGTCTTTATTTTCATTTGTTTCCAGAAACTTTTTGATTTCTTCCTTGATGTCCTTGTTAACTCATTCATTATTTAATAGCATGTTATTCAGTCTCCATGAATTTGAATATTTTTGAGTTTTTTCCTTGAGGTTGGTTTCTAGTTTTAAGCCATGTGATCTGAGAAGATGCTTGATATGATTTCAATTTTCTTGAGTTTGTTGAGGCTTGTTTTGTGTCCTAAGATGTGGTCTATCTTTGAAAATGTTCCATGTGCATTTGAAAGAAAATGTATATTTTGTTTTTTGGGGGGTGAAAAGTTCTATATATATCCATTAAAGTTCTGTATATATCCAGTTCTATATATATGCAGTGCATATGGTGTAGAGTATTTTTCAGTGCCACAGTATTTTTGTTGATTCTTTGCTTGGCAGATCTATCCATCATTGATAATGGGGTATTAAAATTCCCTAGTGGGGATGTTGCTGTCAGTATCTTTCTTGAAATCCTCGAAAATTTTCTTTTTATATTTAGGTGCTCCTATGTTGGGTGCATATATGTTTACAAGGTTATATCTTTTTTTAAAGATTTTATTTATTTATTTTTAGAGGGGAAGGGAAGGAGAGGAGAGAAATATCAATGCATGGTTGCCTCTCGTGAGTCCCCTGCCGGGAACTGGCCTGCAACCCAGGCATGTGCCCTGACTGGGAATCAAACCATGATCATGTGGTTCGCAGGCCCACACTCAATCCACTGAGCTACACCAGCCAGGGCACAAGGTTATATCTTCTTGATGGATTATTCCTGAAGTATTATGAAGTGTCCTTCTTTGTGTTTTTTTTTTTTATGGCCTTTGTTTTGAAATCTATTTTGTCTGATATAAGTATTGCTACCCAGCTTTTTTTTCATGTTAGTTTGTTTGGAATATTTTTTCCATCCCTTTACTTTTAGTCTGTATAGCTCTTTTGTAGACAGCATATATGTAGGTCATGTCTTCATATCCATTCAGCTATCCTATAGCTGAGTATAGGATATGAATTTAATCCATTTACATTGAAGATTATTATTGATAGGTACTTATTTATTGTCTTTTTTACCTTTGTACTGCTTCCCCAACTCCTTTCTTCACCCTAAAGATTTTCCTTTAGCATTTCTTGCAATGTTGGCTTGGTAATGATGTATTCTTTTATCTTTTTTTTTTGTGTGTGGGNTTCAATTTTCTTGAGTTTGTTGAGGCTTGTTTTGTGTCCTAAGATGTGGTCTATCTTTGAAAATGTTCCATGTGCATTTGAAAGAAAATGTATATTTTGTTTTGGGGGGGTGAAAAGTTCTATATATATCCATTAAAGTTCTGTATATATCCAGTTCTATATATATGCAGTGCATATGGCGTAGAGTATTTTTCAGTGCCACAATATTTTTGTTGATTCTTTGCTTGGCAGATCTATCCATCATTGATAATGGGGTATTAAAATCCCCTACTGGGGATGTTGCTGTCAGTATCTTTCTTAAAATCCTCGAAAATTTTCTTTTTATATTTAGGTGCTCCTATGTTGGGTGCATATATGTTTACAAGGTTATATCTTTTTTTTAAAGATTTTATTTATTTATTTTTAGAGGGGAAGGGAAGGAGAGGAGAGAAATATCAATGTATGGTTGCCTCTCGTGAGTCCCCTGCCAGGAACTGGCCTGCAACCCAGGCATGTGCCCTGACTGGGAATCAAACCATGATCATGTGGTTCGCAGGCCCACACTCAAGCCATTGAGCTACACCAGCCAGGGCACAAGGTTATATCTTCTTGATGGATTATTCCTGAAGTATCATGAAGTGTCCTTCTTTGTGTTTTTTTTTATGGCCTTTGTTTTGAAATCTATTTTGTCTGATATAAGTATTGCTACCCAGCTTTTTTTTTCATGTTAGTTTGTTTGGAATATTTTTTTCCATCCCTTTACTTTTAGTCTGTATAGCTCTTTTGTAGACAGCATATATGTAGGTCATGTTTTCATATCCATTCAGCTATCCTATAGCTGAGTATAGGATATGAATTTAATCCATTTACATTTAAGATTATTATTGATAGGTACTTATTTATTGTCTTTTTAACCTTTGTACTGCTTCCCCAACCCCTTTCTTCACCCTAAAGATTTTCCTTTAGCATTTCTTGCAATGCTGGCTTGGTAATGATGTATTCTTTTATCTTTTTTTTTTTGTCTGGGAAACTCCTTATTTTGCCTTCCATTTTAAATGAGACCCTGGTGTCATTTAGTAGAGTAGTCTTGGTTGCACCTTTGCTTATAATTCCTTGGAACATTTCTTACCATTTCCTTCTGGCTTGTAGTGTTTCTTTTGAGTAATCAGCTCATGGCCTCATCAGAGCTCCTTTGTATGTTACTAGTTGTTTGCTGCCTTTAAGATTCTCTTTGTCTTTAAATTTAGCCATTTTAATTATTCTGTGTCTTAGAATGGGCCTCTTGTGGTTCATCTTGACTCGAATCTTCTGTGCTTCCTGGACTTGCTATGACTTCTTCTCTCATCAGGGTAGGGAAATTTTCTGTCATAACTTTCTCAAACAGATTTTCTATCCCTTGTTCTTCTTCTCCTTCTAGTATCTCTATGATACGGATATTATTAGGTTTAATTTTGTCCTGCAATTCCCTTAACCTCTCTTTGTTCTTTTTAGTCTTTTTAACCTTTTGTTGTTCTTTCTGGGAGTATTTTTGTACTTTGTCATCCAGCTTACTGATTTGATCCTCTGCTTCATCTAGCCCTCTTTTGATTCCTTCTAACATAGTCTTGATTTCGGACATTGTATTCTTCATTTCCTCCTAGCTCTTATTGATAGTCTCTATGTCCTTTATTATGCTGGCGTAGTTCATAGTAAGTTCCTTGTAGCTTCCTTGGAGGTCTTTGTAGTTCTCACTGAACTCACTGAACATCCTTATAACCATTATTTTGAACTCAATGTCTGATAGTTTGCTTGACTCAATTTTGTTTAGCAGTCTTTTTGTAAATTCTTCCTTTTCTTTCGATTGGGGGTTGTTTCTTTTTCTCTCCATTTTAGATGACTCTTCTGTTTGCTTCTGCTTCTTAGATTGATCTGCCTGATGCCCTGTCTTCTTGGTTTGACCTCCTGTTATAGGAGACCTGTGGGATTCAGTGGTGCTCTCTCCTTGATCTCCTGAACTTGATGTTCTTGGGTTGCCCCTTATGCTGTTTATGTGGGCTCTCTAGTTGTAATTGGGTCCTGGTTCTTGTTGGGTTGTTCTTTGGTGGGTCCTTCCTTCTAGCTGGCTAACTGAGAGTCACTCTGCCTACCATGTCTTGTATGCTGTTGTAGAGGTGCTGCCAGAACAAACCCTCACAGCCCAGGAAACAAACCCACACCTGCAAAAATAACCCCTATCCACAATACAGCAAATTAGCCAGTATTAATAAAGGTATAAAGAGATTAAGATTATTATAAGAAAGGAAAAATGAGTATGAGATGACTAATGAAATAAAAATTTTGAGAGTAGAAGGAGGAGCAATTACAAGAGTAGGAAATAGGGACAAAGTGAAGAGAAAGAAAGTAAAATTTACATTGTAGATAAAAAAGGGAGGGAAGAAGTCAGAATGGAGTAAGAGAAGGGAATTGTATAGTGTTAGGTTTAAACAGAAATTTAAAAAAAATACAATGAGTGATAGAAAAAAATAGGAACCAAATTGGAGAAAAAATCCACTACAGTACTATGAAGAACAAACAAGCAAAGATTAATATACATGAGACAGAAATAAGGGGGAAAAGGAAAGAAAGAGAAGCTTAAGGAAATGTCCAGAGGAAAGAGAAGTGATTTTGAGTGGACAGAGGGAGAAGGAATACTAAGAGTGAGGAATGAAAACCAGGCAAAGACAGGGAAAATTAAAAGAAATTTTTAAAGATTTTATTTATTCATCTTTAGAGGGGAAGGGAAGGAGAGAGGGAGAGAAATATCAATGTATGGTTGCCTCTTGTGCATCCCTGCTGGGAACTGGCCTGCAACCCAGGCATGTGCCCTGACTGGGAATTGAACCATGATCCTTTGGTTTGCAGGCCCACACTCAATCCACTGAGCTAGACCAGCCAGGGTGGAAAATTAAAATTTAAAATGAAAAAAAGAAAGGACAGGTGGGAGGCAAAGTGGAGTAGGAGAGGGGAACAGTAAAATTTGTGATTTGAAATTCAGAAATAGTGATAAAATTGAAGAAATGCAACAATGATCACCATATCCCCAATGAATGGATAAAGGTGGAGAGAGAGTAAGGGTATTGTATGAATGGGAAAAAGAATGAGATGACTGGGGGTTAGGGGTACCAACCCCCTGCTCAGTTGAAAACCCACATACAACTTTTAACTATATATTTTGAAAAAAATGTGCAGGTAACTGGACCTACCCAGTTTGAAATCACCATATAAACTAGAAGTAAGTTGTATTATGTGGCTAGTTCTTGTGCCATTTAAAATAACCTTTATGTTATGGAAAATTGAAGCTTATACTGAAATAGAAAGGAAATGAAATAGAAAGGAGAGTATAAAAACTAAGTACCTACTTCAACAATTATAAACTATTTTCATCTTTCTTATTCTCCTTTCACTAGGACTATNATTCCTTCTAACATAGTCTTGATTTCGGACATTGTATTCTTCATTTCCTCCTAGCTCTTATTGATAGTCTCTATGTCCTTTATTATGCTGGCGTAGTTCATAGTAAGTTCCTTGTAGCTTCCTTGGAGGTCTTTGTAGTTCTCACTGAACTCACTGAACATCCTTATAACCATTATTTTGAACTCAATGTCTGATAGTTTGCTTGACTCAATTTTGTTTAGCAGTCTTTTTGTAAATTCTTCCTTTTCTTTCGATTGGGGGTTGTTTCTTTTTCTCTCCATTTTAGATGACTCTTCTGTTTGTTTCTGCTTCTTAGATTGATCTGCCTGATGCCCTGTCTTCTTGGTTTGACCTCCTGTTATAGGAGACCTGTGGGATTCAGTGGTGCTCTCTCCTTGATCTCCTGAACTTGATGTTCTTGGGTTGCCCCTTATGCTGTTTATGTGGGCTCTCTAGTTGTAATTGGGTCCTGGTTCTTGTTGGGTTGTTCTTTGGTGGGTCCTTCCTTCTAGCTGGCTAACTGAGAGTCACTCTGCCTACCATGTCTTGTATGCTGTTGTAGAGGTGCTGCCAGAACAAACCCTCACAGCCCAGGAAACAAACCCACACCTGCAAAAATAACCCCTATCCACAATTACACTATCAACAGCAAATTAGCCAGTATTAATAAAGGTATAAAGAGATTAAGATTATTATAAGAAAGGAAAAATGAGTATGAGATGACTAATGAAATAAAAATTTTGAGAGAGTAGAAGGAGGAGCAATTACAAGAGTAGGAAATAGGGACAAAATGAAGAGAAAGAAAGTAAAATTTACATTGTAGATAAAAAAGGGAGGGAAGAAGTCAGAATGGAGTAAGAGAAGGGAAGTGTATAGTATTAGGTTTAAACAGAAATTTAAAAATATACAATGAGTGATAGAAAAAAATAGGAACCAAATTGGAGAAAAAATCCACTGCAGCACTATGAAGAACAAACAGGCAAAGATTAATATACATGGGACAGAAATAAGGGGGAAAAGGAAAGAAAGAGAAGCTTAAGGAAATGTCTAGAGGAAAGAGAAGTGATTTTGAGTGGACAGAGGGAGAAGGAATACTAAGAGTGAGGAATGAAAACCAGGCTAAGACAGGGAAAAATTAAAAGAAATTTTTAAAGATTTTATTTATTCATCTTTAGAGGGGAAGGGAAGGAGAGAGGGAGAGAAATATCAATGTATGTTTGCCTCTTGTGCATCCCTGCTGGGAACTGGCCTGCAACCCAGGCATGTGCCCTGACTGGAACCATGATCCTTTGGTTTGCAGGCCCACACTCAATCCACTGAGCTAGACCAGCCAGGGTGGAAAATTAAAATTTAAAATGAAAAAAAGAAAGGACAGGTGGGAGGCAAAGTGGAGTAGGAGAGGGGAACAGTAAAATTTGTGATTTGAAATTCAGAAATAAGTGAAGATCTAGAGATAAAATTGAAGAAATGCAACAATGATCACCATATCCCCAATGAATGGATAAAGGTGGAGAGAGAGTAAGGGTATTGTATGAATGGGAAAAAGAATGAGATGACTGGGGGTTAGGGGTACCAACCCCCTGCTCAGTTGAAAACCCACATACAACTTTTAACTATATTTTTTGAAAAAAATGTGCAGGTAACTAGACCTACCCAGTTTGAAATCACCATATAAACTATAAGTAAGTTGTATTATGTGGCTAGTTCTTGTGCCATTTAAAATAACCTTTATGTTATGGAAAATTGAAGCTTATACAGAAATAGAAAGGAGAGTATAAAAACTAAGTACCTACTTCAACAATTATAAACTATTTTCATCTTTCTTATTCTCCTTCCACTAGGACTATTTCGAAGCATATTATAGATATACAATTTAATCTATAAATTTTTCAATGTATACCTCCAAAAGACATTGCTGTTCGTGTATATGTATATATATTTATCTTACATACTATATAACATGCACACACACATACATAATCATATGAAATATATACAGTCATACCAAGTAACAATAATTCCTTACTACCAAATATGCCATTAGTTTTTGTTTATTTTATTGTTATATTTTTTCCTCTTGCAAATTTTTTTTGAAGAAAGATTGTTTTTCTGGTTGCTTTCCCATGGTGTAGTAAAATGCATTCTTCTGTTTTCTATAATTCCTATAAATGATTGGGTATATCTAGAAGCTTGATGAAATTTCGGGCTTACTTTTTTTTTTTCCTAAGACTGTTTCAAAAGCGGTTTTATGTATTCCTATTGAAGGATTTGATTTTCTCTGTTTTTGTGATGTTAGCACCCATTAAATAATATACTTAAGATTTAAATAATAATTTAAAATAAGACTAGAATTGCCAAAAAATGTTATAGCTGGACTCTCTAGGAACTTAGAGGAGAAGAAGGTAATTTAGGAGTTTTTGGCATAAATTTAGGATCAGGAAAAAATTTATGGCAATAGTGGTGTTTAAGATAGATATTGAAGAATGGGAATGACTATGATAAAGGGATGTGATATATTAGCCAGTTTAGCTTAAGTTATACAGTGATAATAAATGATACAAATATCTCAGGACTGACTTCTGGCCAAGATGGAGGCGTAGGTGGAAATACTGTGCCTCCTCACACAATCAAAATTAAGGACAACAAAGATTTAGAAACAAAAACAACCAGAACAGACAGAAAATTGAACTGTATGGAAGTCTGACAACCATTCATCCAGACCCGTAATAGGGGTGGAGTCAGCAGCCAGCGGAGAGGGGTCATGGCAGGAAAAGGCGGTGGCTGGAGGACTTGGGCACTGGTAGGAAATGAGCAGACCCAGTGAGGTGTGCAAGGTGGTTGGCTGACCATGTTCACACATTTGCATGCAGAGAAAACAGAGAAAACAGGCAGTGAGACAGACCATGCAACCCAGGGCCCTAGTGATGGGAAATAAAGCCAAAAGCACCAATTAAAAACACTTGTGGGGCTTGAGGTGCCAGGAGAGATTCCAGCCTCAAAGGAGAGTTCATTGGAGAGACCCACAGGGTCCTAGAATGTACACAAGCCCACCCATCTGGAACCAGCATCAGAAGGGCCCAGTTTGCTTGTGGGAAGTGGCAGAGGGGACTGAAATCCGAGAGAGTGGAGCAAGCGCAATTGTTCCCTCTCTGACTCCTACCCCACATATAGTGGCACAACCCAGCTACTGGGTTGCCTCCCCTGGGTGGACACCTAAGGCTCCTCCCCTCAGTTTAACAGGCGCAACCAGGCCAAAAAATGATGGCTTAAACAGAAGAACAGCTCAAAGCCCAGAGCCATTATTTTTAAGCAGCCAAGAGATAGCCAACCTATCAGATGCACAGTTCAAAACACTGGTGATCAGAATGCTCACAGAACTGGTTGATTTTAGTCACAAATTAGAGGAACATATGAAGGCTAAACTAACTGAAATGAAGGGAAATGCACAGGGAACCAATAGTGATGGGAAGAAAACTGGGACTCAAATCAATGGAGTAGACCAGAGGAAGAAAGGAATGACCAAACAAAAAAGAATGAAGAAACAAGAATTTTAAAAACTGGGGAGAGGCTTAGGGACCTCCAGGACATCTTTAAATGTTCCAACATCCAAATTATAAGGGTACCAGAGGGGAAGAGGAACAGCAACAAGTGGAAAATTTATTTGAACAAATAATGAAGGAGAACTTCCCCAGTCTGGCAAAGGAAACAGACTTCCAGGAAATCCAGGAAGCTCAGAGAGTCCCAAAGAAGGTGGACCCAAGAAGGAACACACCAAGGCACATCATAATTACATTAGCCAAGATTAAAATGAAGAGAATTCTAGAAGCAGCAAGAGATAAGGCGACAGTTCCCTACAAAGTAGTTCCCATCAGACTGTAAATTGATTTCTCAAAAGAGACCTTACAGGCAAGAAAGGGCTGGAAAGAAGTATTGCAAGTCATGAAATGCAAGGACCTACATCCAAGATGACTCTGTCCAGCAAAGCTTTCATTTAGAATGGAAGGTCAGATAAAGCACTTCTCAGATAAGATCAAATTCAAGGAGTTCATCATCACCAAGCCCTTATATGAAATGTTAAAGGGATTTATCTAAGAAAAAGAAGATGAAAAATATGAACAGTGAAAGGACAGCAAACTCATAGTTATTAACAACCACACCTAGAACAAAAGCAAACTAAGTGGACAGCTAAAACAGGAGGGGAGCCACAGAAATGGAGATCACATGGAGGGTTAGCAACAGGGGAGTGAAAGGAGGAGAGAGGGGGAGAAGGTAAGAGAATACGTTGCGAATAATAATGGGCATTGGGGAGAAAATAGACTGGGGTAGGGCAAGAGTAGTGTGGGAAATGTAGAAACTAAAGAACTTATGACACATGGACATGAACTAAAGAGTGGGGGGGATGTGGGTGGGAGGGGGTGTGCAGGGTAGAGGGGAATGAAGGGGGGAAATGGGACAACTGTAATGATATTATCAATAAAATATATTATTAAAAAGTTAAAAATTCCCAGGGTTTAACAACAACAAAGATTTATTTCTTGTTTTCAGTACATGTCCACTGTGGATCAGTAGTAGTTTTGTTTCACATATTTATGTTAGGACCCAGGCTGATGGAGTAGCTTCTGTGTGGAAGACAGAGGAAAGAAGACCATATTGGAAGTAAACAATTGTTCTTGTTAAAGCTTATGTTTGGAAATGGCACATGTCACTTCTGCTCACAATTCTCTTCAGTATTATATATGGTCAGAGTGGGGTGCAAATCTTGCTATAGGGCAAGATTTTAAAAGAATGTTACACCCTATTCCAGGAAACACTATTCTGGGTGAGAAGGAAAAGGATACTGTGGATAGGAAGAAGCACAAGTGCATGTAGTATATTTGTGAGTAAGAAGACCCACTTTTCAGGAGTAGAATGGGTATAGGTAGAAGATAAAAATAGGTCTGGGTAGAAGAGCAGAGTCTATCAAAGCTACAGATGGAGGGTACAGTAAACTTTAAATTCCAAACTTATATTCAGCTAACCTCTTCCATTGAATGCTAGACTTTGGCATGGAAAGCTCTAGTTTAATGATCCACATTTGCAGTTTTAAATTTACTAGTAGCTACATTAAAATGCAAGAAAAGTGGTGAAATTAATTTTAGTGTATTTTAACTTAATATGTTAAATATATCACCTGTTATATTTGCCTTATTCTTTATTGTATTTTCAGCACTCAGTGAAGTGATGAGGAATTCTGTAGCAGTTTATTGTTAGTAGGGGAGGGGTGATTTGGTTTCGTGGCCTGGAAAGAAAGCATTTTTGGATAAGGACATAAGAGTAATCTGTAAGCAAACATGGACCTGAGAATACTGTTCCTCCTCTCATTTTAGAGATCCTAGGTTAAGAAAAATTGCCGAGCCTCTTACGAGGACTGCAAGAGAAACATGGGCAATCTGAGTAGAGTCAGATTTTAGAGTAAGATATTAATGGGAGCATTTAACAAAGAGTATAGGAGCATTGGAGAGAGTTTATAAGAGTTGCAGTCCTAGAGATCACATTAGAAGGTGCGGTGGCATGGGGAGCTAGACTGGGTGGCAGATAGATTAGACAGGTATAAGGAGGGTAAGTGATGAGGAGACAGGGGAGGACTTGTATCAAAGATATTCTGAGAGAATCCCAAGGGATTCTATAAGGGATCATAAAGGACAGTGTTGGAAGGTGGGCAGAAAGAATTTGTTTGGAGTGAACTGTTCTGTGATTTCCACATTGATGAAAAGTAATGTAGTGCAATTGTGAGCTAGTGTGCCAGGTAAGCACTATTTCATTAGTATAAAGTCTAGGAACAGTAAAAGTTACTCTAGAGTGTTAGAAGTCAGGACAGGATTTACTTTTGGGGAGGAGTGGGAGATGTTGATTGGGAAGGGGGAAATATGACTTTGGGGTTCTGGAAATGTTCTACTTCTTGATGTGGGTAGTAGTCATACAAGTGTGTTCCTTTTGATGATTCATTGGTCTTCATGCTTAAGATTTGTGTACTTTCCTGCATGTATGTTATATCTAGATAAAAGTGCTGGAAACAGCCTAAGTGCCCATGAGTAAGTGTGTGGATCAAAAACTGTGGTACCTTTACAGTGTAAAGTTTACACAGTGGAATACTACACAGCAGAAAGAAAGAAGGAACTCCTACCTTTTGCAAGAGCATGGTTACATGTAACTAGAGAGCTTTATGCTAAGTGAAATAAGCCAGGCGGGAAAGACAAATAGCATATGATCTCACCTATAAGAGGAACCTAATGAACAAAACCAAAAAAGCAAAATAGGACCAGAGACATGGAAGCAAGGGACAGACCCACAGTGACCAGAGAGGAGTGGGGAGGGGATAACAGGGAAAGAAGGGTCTAGTCAAGGAACAGATATAAAGGATCCGTGGGCATGGACAACAGGGTGGGGATTGACTGTGGGAGCCGGGGTGGGGCAGACAGAGGGGAGCAATAGGGGAAAATCGGGACAACTATAATAGAACAACAATAACATTTAAAAAATATGTTCCAGTGTTCACTGTCAACAGTAGTATATGAGAGTCTCAATTTCTTAATAGTTTTTCTATTGAAGAGGAAATTAAGAAATTAAGAAGTATTGAACAGTTTTATAGGTTTGACATGGCATTGTTGTTTTCACTATTATTCATTTGATTATAGTTTTTAAAGAAAAAAATTTAGAAAAAAAAGAATTAGAATAATTAATCTGTTCCAGGATCTCAGTGATCTGTGACAGTATTTGGAATATCCTTAATAGAGGAACAGTAGAATATCATTTAAAAGGACTGGCTTTTTTTGTGGTCATTACCTCAGATAAATAAGGAATTAGATGAGACCTGGGATTGGAAGATTTAAATGAGAAAGGCCCAGAACAGGCAATGGCAATGAATGTGTGTCAAGTAAAGATCTGTAGTTCTTGATGACTAGATATGATGAAAAAAGAAGTTGCTTTATCAATATTTGTTCAGTGCTCAGTTTTTATTAGGAACCTTATATGCATTTTATTTGTCTTATAAAATCCTGCAAGGTGAGATGAATTTTTTTTGTAGATATGGACACTTAAGTTCAGAAAGGTCGTAATAACTTGCTTAAGGTGTTAGGACAACTACTAAGGAATCGAAATAGGAGTAGTATAGACCTACTTGGTCCAAAGTCATTTGCTCTTCTTTCCATGCGATATATTTTTAGAGAGGAGAGAAAAAAAGATTAACAANAGTGATCTGTGACAGTATTTGGAATATCCTTAATAGAGGAACAGTAGAATATCATTTAAAAGGACTGGCTTTTTTTGTGGTCATTACCTCAGATAAATAAGGAATTAGATGAGACCTGGGATTGGAAGATTTAAATGAGAAAGGCCCAGAACAGGCAATGCCAATGAATGTGTGTCAAGTAAAGATCTGTAGTTCTTGATGACTAGATGTGATGAAAAAAGAAGTTGCTTTATCAATATTTGTTCAGTGCTCAGTTTTTATTAGGAACCTTATATGCATTTTATTTGTCTTATAAAATCCTGCAAGGTAAGATGAATTTTTTTTGTAGATATGGACACTTAAGTTCAGAAAGGTAGTAATAACTTGCTTAAGGTGTTAGGACAACTACTAAGGAGTCGAAATAGGAGTAGTATAGACCTACTTGGTCCAAAGTCATTTGCTCTTCTTTCCATGAGATATATTTTTTAGAGAGGAGAGAAAAAAAGATTAACAATGAGTTTTTAAACTTGGGGATTCATTGATGTAAATGGAGGAATCAAAGGGGTAATGGTTTTATTGTGGAAAGGATAGGTTTATTTGAGGTAAAGGTAGGATATCCCGGTGGATGCAGTGAGGATGCAGTTAGAAATTTGAGACTTGACATTAAGAGAGCCAGGAGAGGAGGTAAAGGCGGTGAAAGTTTATGTGGTTGAATATGTAAGTGTATATATATATCATCTAATGAATATAAAAATCATTTATTTAAAGATTTTGAAAAATCAGAGTATATAAAAGTTCTGAGTATTATAAAGTTTGCAATATATTCATTTCTAGAATACATTTTATCACATATACAAACATACAAAAATTATTTGCAGTTATATTGAAAGCAACAACAGATATAAAATTATATATATGTATTTTTAAATATACACAAAAACTAACATCTTACAATGGGAATTTGCATTATACTGGCTCTAATAACATTGCATGAAGGTTTTTGTATTCAAAATATTAATACTTGATGATTTTAATATACCACATAATATTTTGTCTTATAATTGAAAGGTTATTGTATATAAGTATTGCAGTCATATAATAGTCTGGTTTAGATAGTCTACTAAATCTTCCTGGCTTTACTGGGAGTTTTACTTGTAGATTTTTAAACAAACATTTGTTGAAAGCTTGCCTTGTCCTAAACATTTTTTACATGTGTTACTTCATTTAATTTTCAAGTGACCCTGTTATATTTGAGAATTTTTTATAGTGAAGATATAACTTTAATGTGATATGTCAGTGATGATAACCTTACCATTTTCATAGCACTTTAGAATGTATAGAACAGTTTTATGTATATAATTCATATTAGTACAGGAGTCATTGTGCTAAACTTATACTGTATGTTACAGAATTCTGAAACTTATTTCATCCTTACAGAACTATGAGGAAGGTGTTAGTATCATCATTTTTACAATGAGGAATTTGAGACTGATGTAGCTAAACAGCTTGGCCAAGATTACATGCCTAATACGTGACAGATCACTGGTGAATTTAAGTGCATATAACTTAAGCCATTGCAGTTAGTACCTCTATCAGCCGAGGCTTTGACAAAAAATGCAATAGTGAAAAGAAAATAAAATGTGAAAAATGCATCATCTTCACAATGGTGTTGTGTTTCATTTTAGTGCTTAGCTCTATCATACAAGTGACACCAATATTTGATATTTGTTTTTGAATTTGTTTGGATTGATTTAAAAAATTGCTTTAAAATACAGTATGTCTATAGGTAGGGGGGTTAACAGATGATCTCTAGCTGTCATGCAACTCCTCACTCTCTAAGTATATCATGCAATTACTCTTATAGAAAAGAAAGACACAGAAAATTATACTATTGAAGGCATAACCACCAGGAAAGAATTAAAGTGTGTCTCGGTTTTCAGATGCTTTCTTGTATTTTTATATTATTCAACTCCTGTAAGATCTGTGGTTTCTGTGAGGAGATAATGCTGTGAAGAGATAATATGAGTATTTTGGGGCTTTCTGGAGCGTTTCAGGATAATAGAGCTGATTAGAATGGCACTTTATCTTTGTATTTCTTATTTTTAAAGAGCAAAATTATAGACATATAGCTTGTTGATTTTTTCTTTTCTTATTTTAATTAGTAAAGCAACATCTCTTCATTTGAAACAAAGGAGAATTCTTCAGGAAAATACCCAGAAGTAGAATTGCTGGGTCATATGGCAGTTCTATTTTAAGTTTTTGGAGGAAGCGCCATACTGTTTTCTGTAGTGGCTGCACCAATTTTTAATCCTATCAACAGTGGACCTAGAGGGTATTGTGCTAAGTGAAATAAGGAAGAGATAAATACCTTATGATTTTACTTATATGTGGAATTTAAAAAATAAAAAAACAAACATTCATATACATGGAGAATAAATTGATGGTCAGCAGATGGGAGGGCGAGGGCGGTTGGGGGATGGGTGAAAAAGGTGAAAGGAATTAAGAAGTAAAAATTGCCAATTATAAAACATAGTCATGGGGATGTGAAGTACAGCACGGGGAATGCAGTCAATAATATTGTAATAACTCTATATGGTGCCAGGTGGGTACTAGACCTAACAGGGTGATTAGTTCATACGCTATATAAATGTCTTATTGCTATGTTGTACATCTGAAACTAATATAATATTGTATGTCAACAGTAACTGAAAAATAAATTTAATACAAACAGTCTAAGTAGAGGCAGTTCATTGATGTCACTTTTGGATTTTTTTAGTAAGTCCTAAAGTTGTGAGACGATATCTGCCCTTTGTTGCAAGGAAAAGAAACAAGCGCCTCAGCTAGAAGAAATAATGGTGCCAACTAAGCCTGTACACAGATGATACAACCACCATTACAGGCATACTTATCTGCGTATCATGCCACTCCTGGGCTTGTCCCCTCATTGCTACCGGTCCAGACCATACTTTATTACTACTGACAGTCTGTCAGAGCCTTTTCTCTTTGGGCAGGGTGTCCAGCTACAGATCTCCCAAAGATCAGCCTTCTTTGTATTTAAAATGAACATGTGTTGCCTCCTCTTTTCTTAAAGCTCTGTCATGTGCTGTTTTTTGAGGAATTAATCCATTAGTTTATGTTGATGCACAATCATCTATTCTTTCAGCCACTGGAAACAGGTAGTGCGTTTCCACTAGACTTAGTTGAGGATCCGAGTGGTAGCGCTGAGGCTGTGTGATCTTGGGCGCATATGGAAACTTCTTTGAGTCTCATTTTATTTTCTTACAATAAATGGTACAAATTTATTTCTGTCGTTAATTGTGAAGCACCATAAATATATAAGGTATTATCATTAAGGCATTTTTGTGGTGTTTTTTGAATGTTCAACAGCTTACTCTGCTGGGATGCTCTGGCTTGCTGGAGAAAGAAACGTTTTTGAGTATATAGCATAAAATATAATCTGGTACTTATACTAATTCTCTTGAGTTACTACTCCTACTACTTTTAAAGTAATTTTAAGAACTGGGATTGAATTTAGAGAGAATTGGGATTGAAGTGATTTTTATAACTGGAGAATAAAGTTTTTCCAGATGTTCTTTGGATTGTTCTGGTTAATGTGTAATGACCATAGATGTAATTGATTTAGAACTACTTACATTAATAGTGAAGCCAGTCAGAGGAAGCAGAGCCATTATGAATAGAAATCTGATCAGACCAGGAAAGCAAAGACTTGGACCATTTTTGCTTTTGCTTCATGCAGACAGGCTTTCCTTATAATTATCAGATGTAATGTATAGAATATTGAGCATAGTTAACCATACTATATCATTTACTTAAAAGTTGATAAGAGAATGGATCTCAAAAGTTCTCATCACAAGAAAAATCATTTTGTAAATATCTGTGGAGATGGATGTTAACTAAAGTTATGGTAATCATTTCATGGTATATACATATTAAATCATTTTGTTGTACACCTAAAATAGTATAATGTTAGATGTCAATTATATTTCAATTAAAAAAACCCCAGAACAAAATAACATATTTTTGTTTTGCCAGAAACATTCTGTATCATTGAGGGGAAAAGGTTTATTGTTGTGAGGCCCTGTCTCTATTGTAGCTGCAGAGCTCTGGGAAATACAGAGAAAGTAAAATACCTAGGTAGGAAATTGACTAAATGGCCTTCCAGTTCAGTAATTTCCNACCTAAAATAGTATAATGTTAGATGTCAATTATATTTCAATTAAAAAAACCCCAGAACAAAATAACATATTTTTGTTTTGCCAGAAACATTCTGTATCATTGAGGGGAAAAGGTTTATTGTTGTGAGGCCCTGTCTCTATTGTAGCTGCACAGCTCTGGGAAATACAGAGAAAGTAAAATACCTAGGTAGGAAATTGACTAAATGGCCTTCCAGTTCGGTAATTTCCTCTTTCCCTCCAGAATAATACAATGAAACTTGCCTGTTGATACTCTTGATAGTATGCTTAGAAAAGACTAGATAAATGGGCAGATAGAAACTTGATTGAAATTGCATCCATGATTAAAGAGTAATTAGAGAACAAGTTCAAGCTACTTTTATTCTCTCTGGGTTTTTAGTTCTAGACTATGTTAAAAAATGTTCATATTTTTCAAAGGTAGATGCATTTTTGTATTTTTTCTTAATACATATATACAATTAGTGCAATGCTAAACAAGCTAAATATGCATATATTTTAAACAAGCTAAATATGCATATAGCAAAAGACTATATTTCTTGCCTTTGAATCTTCACACTTTTCTTACCTTAAATAGATGATCAAAAATTCCATGAAGTAAAGGATTAAAAGGCCAAATATAGATCAGATTTATTATTAAAAAGAAAAACAGGGTTAATTACTTTGATTATACTTATGCATGTATTTTCAGTTACCGTTATTTGTGTTGTCAATAGCAGGAACTTGAGTTAGATTGCCTGAGTTCAAATTCTAACTATTTACTTATGATTATTTAAGAAATAATTGAGTAATATTTGCAAAGGACTTGGTATAGTGCCAAGCATATAGTATGTCTTTGTTAGACAATTTTAAAGAGTTATATTGTGAGAAGTTAGATGACTTTCAAGATAGTACCTTTATAATATTTGAACAAGGTATGCACTCAATGGACTTTTTGGATTAGTGGTTACTTTATACATTATATGTGTTTGACATATTTTAGATTAATGACATCAAACACAAAAATGCTTAATTTCATTTGTTGTTACATTGCTATCTTATATAGCTTCTCACATTTTCTAGAAAAATATACTTGATTTATTTTCTGGATACTGATAACAGATCCCTTAAATTTTATCTGTCAAATGATATGTCAGCTTGGCAACCTAATTATTAAAAACTGCTGACTGGCTTATCTTTAGGAAGAACTGTTAGATAGTTCTGCTGTTGTTATCATAATGCTAATATAAAAGTGTTAACAATATACCAAAGCTCCTTGGCTTCTTTCTTAGAAAATGACATAAGTAATTTCAAAACTCTTATGATTGAGACTGTTTTTCTGCCTCTTCTTGACATTTGTGGATAAAATTTGAATTCCTCTGATTCAGCATGGAATATAAACAATGCACTGCAAAGTATTAAATGTAGTTGATAATCACATTTAGTATATGCTGATGTGTTTTATAAATCTGTTTCCCCCCCTACAATGCACAGATCATTTCCTTTAGCAGCAGATACGTGATTTCCCAGAGGAAGAAGTGACTAACCAATCAAATCTTTTGTAGACTTTGGGGGCTAGATGATGTTAGATAGGCATTCCAGGTGTCACACAAATATTTTCTTACAAAGAGATGTAAAAAGAGAAAAGAAAGATTATATTTTGGAATAACAGATAACTGGTGGTATGAGATATATTTAGAGTACATAGAAGAATATAGCTATTTTTTGTTGTTGTTGACTGGGCATTGGTATCACATAAATAAGTTAATTCACTAAGTTTAGTAAGACATTTCTGGGACTTTGGCATTAAATAGAAAAGAAAGATTAGCAAAATATGTGGTTTTAAAGAATGTAATATTAAATAAAAATATGATAGTTGAAAAAGATGAAGGATTAAGAAGTACAAATTGATAGGTACAGAATAGCCATGGAGTTGTTAAGTACAGCATAAGGAATAGAGTAGCCAAAGAATTTATACATATGGTCCATGGACATGAACAATGGTGTAGGAGTTGCCTGAGGGTGGGGAGGGTGGGTGGGTAGAATAGGGCAAAGGGGGAAAAACTGGGACCACTGTAATAACATAGACAATAAAATATAATTTAAAAAATGTAATAGATTGCTACAAAATATTTCTTTTTTTGAGTATTTTAAAGGAATTTTCTTCTCTTTTTAAAGATTTTATTTATTTATTTTTAGAGAGGATAAGGGAGGGAGAAAGAGAGGGAGAGAAACATCAGTGCATGGTTGCTTCTCATGCATCCCCTACTGGGGGCCTGGCCCACAACCCAGGCATGTGCCCTAGACTGGGAATTGAACTGGCGACCCTTTGGTTCACAGGCTGGCACTCAGTCCAGTGAGCCAGGACTAATTGGTGCAAAATATTTTCAAAATGTACCTACCACACAAAATCTGGATCTATTTAAACTGCTGGTGGGAGTATACATGGTACAGGCACTTGGAAAACAGTTTGGTAGCATCTCTTTAAGTTGGGCATATGGGCGTACAACCAAGGCACACTATTAGGTATGTACCCTTCCCCCAAATGTATATGTATGTGCACCAAAATGCATGTTCAAGAATTTGATAGCAGTGTTATTTGTAACCGCTGAAAATTGTAGGAATCCAAATGTCCATCAACAGAATGGTTAGATAAATTGTTTATTACTGTAATGGAATAATCTATAGCAATGGAGAGTGAACGGACCATAGCAACGTGTCAAAGAAAGTGATACAGAATAATATATGTCATTTGATTTCATTAGTATAAAGTCTAAGAACAGTAAAAGTTACTCCAGAGTGTTAGAAGTCAGGACAGGATTTACTTTTGGGGAGGAGTGGGAGATGTTGATTGGGAAGGGGCAAATATGACTTTGGGGTTCTGGAAATGTTCTACTTCTTGATGTGGGTAGTAGTCATACAAGTGTGTTCCTTTTGATGATTCATTGGTCTTCATGCTTAAGATTTGTGTACTTTTCTGCATGTATGTTATATCTAGATAAAAGTGCTGGAAACAGCCTAAGTGCCCATGAGTAAGTGTGTGGATCAAAAACTGTGGTACCTTTACAGTGTAAAGTTTACACAGTGGAATACTACACAGCAGAAAGAAAGAAGGAACTCCTACCTTTTGCAAGAGCATGGTTACATGTAACTAGAGAGCTTTATGCTAAGTGAAATAAGCCAGGCGGGAAAGACAAATAGCATATGATCTCACCTATAAGAGGAACCTAATGAACAAAACCAAAAAAGCAAAATAGGACCAGAGACATGGAAGCAAGAGACAGACTGACAGTGACCAGAGAGGAGTGGGGAGGGGATAACAGGGAAAGAAGGGTCTAGTCAAGGAACAGATATAAAGGATCCGTGGGCATGGACAACAGGGTGGGGATTGACTGTGGGAGCTGGGGTGGGGCAGACAGAGGGGAGCAATAGGGGAAAATTGGGACAACTATAATAGAACAACAATAACATTTAAAAAATATGTTCTAATGTTCACTGTCAACAGTAGTATATGAGAGTCTCAATTTCTTAATAGTTTTTCTATTGAAGAGGAAATTAAGAAATTAAGAAGTATTGAACAGATTTATAGGTTTGACATGGCATTGTTGTTTTCACTATTATTCATTTGATTATAGTTTTTAAAGAAAAAAAATTTAGAAAAAAAAGAATTAGAATAATTAATCTGTTCCAGGATCTCAGTGATCTGTGACAGTATTTGGAATATCCTTAATAGAGAAACAGTAGGATATCATTTAAAAGGCATTATAGCAGGAGAAATTAGACTTCTTCTCAAAACCTTTGCTATTTGCTAGTTTGGGGAAAGTTTTTTCTCCTCTTTAAACATCAGGAATTCATCTGTAAATAAAGAAATAGTTTGTGTGAGAATCAACAGCAAGGTTGATTTTAAAGTGTTATAAGATATAATATAATTATAACTGTTCTTTGTAAATGAATCAAAGAAGTATTGAAGATCAAGGGTTATTACATTCAAAAAGCTAAATATCTATAGGTTAAGAATAGATACTTAAACAAGCAATCATTTATGAAATGCTGAGCAGCAAACAAATGAGTTGTTAAAGGGTGTGCTGAAAATCCTCTCTCTGTGCTACTGGCTCCTTCCACACAGTACATAAACATTCTTACAAGTGTCTCTCATCTACAGAACTGCAAATGCATTCCTCCAACAGGTATCCCCTTTACCTACTGCTTCCTAGCGAGGCTTTTTGAAACAGTCTATACAGTAATTCCCCTTTATCCACAGGGGATACATTCCAAAATCCTCAGTGGATGCCTCAAACCATAGCTAGTACTGAACTATATATATACGATGTTTTTTCTATATGTGTCTACATATGATAAAGCTTAATTTATAAATAAAGCACAGTAAGAGATTAACAACAATAACTATTAAAAAGAACAATTATATCAATGTGCTGATAAAAGTTATGTGATCTTTGTTTCTTGAAGTATCTGATAATATGGTAATTGAGAGGGCTACTAAGTAACTAATGGGTAGGTAGTGTATATAGCATGGATAGACTGGACAAAGGAATGATTCACATCCTGGTGGGATGGAGTGGATGGCATGAAATTCCATTATGCTACTCAGAATGGTGCACAATTTAAAACTTATTAAGTGTTTATTTCTGGAATTTTCCATTTAATATCCTCAGATCATTGTCTGTGGGTAACTGAAACCATGGAACTCACAACCATGGATAATGGGGAACTTCTGTATTTGTGATTTATTTTTCATCACTTCAGTTCCTCAACTCACAATCACTGTAAGGAAAATGCACTCTCTAAGGTCAGTTATTACCTCCTAATTACCAACTCCAAGTTTCTTAGGCCCTATTTATTCTATCTTAGAATCACTTTCCTCTTGGCTTGTGTAACATGTCTTTTCTATAAGCACATAGGACTCTAGGTGGGCAAGAAATGCTGGTTGAAAGACAGAATGAATGGTTTTACTTAACTCTTGTCTAGATGTGTTTTCTTAGGCTTATCAACTCCTGTTTATCCTAGTGTTGCCAAAATTCTGCCCTTAACTCACTTTTCTTGGTCTATGTGCTCTTCTTGAAGACTCCCACCAAAAGTGTAGTTTTAAACTTTTCTTTCTTTTTTGTTTTTAAAAATATATTTTATAGATTATGCTATTACAGTTGTCCCAATTTCACTCCCTTTGCCTTCGTCTGACGTATTCCCTGCAAGTACCACCCCCTTCAATTCTCGGCAGCAACCCCCCCCCCCGCCCTTAGTTCTTCTCCATGGGTCATGTGTATAAGTTCTTTGGCTACTCCATTTCCTATACTCTTCTTACCCACCCCCCACCCCTCCACCCCATCTATACTGTACCTACCAATTTGTTCTTAATCTCTGCATCTTTTCCCCCATTCTTCTTCTTCCCCCTCCCAACTGATTACACCCCAGATGATCTCCATATCTATGATTCTGCTTGTTTGCTTAGTTTTTTTTTTAGATTCAGCTATTCATAGTTTGAATTGGTTGCCATTTTAATGTTCATACTTTTGATCTCCTTTTTCTTAAATAAGTCCCTTTAACATTTTATGTAATAATGGCTTGGTGATGATGAACTTTTTTAGCTTTATCTTGTCTGGGAAGTACTTTATCTGCCCTCCCATTCTAAACCATAGCTTTGCTAGATAGAGTAATGTTGGTTGTAAGTACTTGGTTTTCACCACTTTGAATACTTCTTGTCAGTGCCTTTTAGCATGCAAAACTTCTTTTGAGAAATCAGCTGACAGTCCTATGGGAACTCCTTGTAGGTAACTCTCTGCTTTTCTCTTGCTGCTTTTAATATTCTCTCTTTATTTTTAACCTTTGGCATTTTACTTGTGTTGTGTTTTAGTGTGTGTGTTTTTTGGGTCCATCTTGTTTGGGATTCTGTGTGCTTCCTGAACCTGTGTGTCTAATTCTTTCACCAAATTAGAGAAGTTTTATTTCATTATTTTTTCAAATAAGTTTTCAGTGTCTTGCTCTTTCTCTTCTCCTTCCAGCACCCATATGATTAGAATGTTGGTACATCATACCAGAAGCTCCTTAGCCTATCCTAGTTTTTATTTTTATTTTTTTCTTCTTGTTGTTCTGATTGAATGTTTTTTCTGCCTTATGTTCCAAATTATTGATTTTATTCTTGACTTCATCCCCTTTACTGTTGGATCCTTGTAGATTTTTCTTTATTTCACTTAGTATAACCTTCATTTCTTCCTGGGTGTTTTTTTATGCTGTTGAAGTACCCAGTGAGTTCCTTGAACATCCTAATAACCAGTGTTCTGAATTCTGCATCTGATAGGTTGCTTATCTCCATTTTGTTTAGTTCTTTTTCTGGAGTTTCGTTCTGTTTCTTCATTTGTGCCACATTTCTTTGTCTCCTCATTTTGGCAGCCTCTTTGTGTTTGTTTCTATGTATTAGTTAGGGCAACTTTGACTCCTGTCTTAGTAGCATGGTCTGTTGTAGAAAAGCTCACCTGTAAGTTGGATGAGGGGGAACCTTAGGTAATCTCTAGGGCTGGGCAATCTGTTCAAACCAGGTTGATGGAGTCTCCAATATGGTGTTGCTGTTCTGTGGCTCTGTGTAGGGGAGAGCTGGAAAAGGGACAGTGGCCACTGCCTGGTATCTGGAGTTTTAGCTGGGAAGAAGCTGTCTCCCAGCACTTGCCCTGATCCCAAACGCTTCAGTTTTTCCCCATGTGCCATTGGTGCCCTTCCAGCTGCTGCGCTGGTGCTGGAGTCCAGAGGGAGATAGTTTGTGTAAGTCCAAGACCATTGCAAGCCCTTTAAGTGGAAATGCCTGGGAATCCCACAATTTCTTCTGCTGTCCCAACTCCTAGTTTTTTTTTTTACAACCAGAAGTTATGGGGACTTATCTTCATGGCACTGGAGCTCTGGGCTGGATATCTGGTGTGAGACTGGGATCCCTCCCTTCTGAGGTATCTCTTCTGATTTTTATCCACTGCACATTGGTGTGGGACTAGCCTGGTCTGTATCTCTATGTCTCTACCCCTCCTACTTGTGTGGACCAATGGGACTTCTTTAATTCATTGGTTGTCAGACTTCCTCACAGTTTGATTTTCTGATGATGCTGGGTGATAGTTATTTTGTAATTTAGTTGTAATTTTTACTGCGGTTGTATGAAGAGGTGAGCCATGTATACCTATGCCTCCATCTTGACTGGAAATCCTCCATCTTTCTATTTGTGCAGTAATTATTCCATTCCAGACTTCTCTTCTGAGCCCTGTACTCACATCCAAATGTTCTTTGTCTTTTGACAGGTTTGTTTTCATAAGCTCCTTCTTTTGTTTTATTTATGCAATATCCTCTTATGTTTGTGATGGTGTCAATTGTATATATATACAGACATGAATATAAATATGTATAATGAATATTTATTTCATTCATTGTGTTGTTTTTATTTCTCTAGCTTCTTTTTTCCCTTTTATTTATTTTTATTTTTGTGTTAGAGACTTTCCAAAAATGTCTGGTGGTCATTTCTGGTTATATTCCCATATTTAAAAGTGATATACTGAAAAGCTGATTAGAACTTTTGTGTTCGTAAAATTTGTTGATTGAAGAGAATGATTAAACTGGCCATTCTCTGAGGACCGTCTGCTGTTAGTATTCATAGATTGTTTCTATTTGACAAGTAATTTTTTCCCAGAAAAGAATGCTTTAATTTTCTGCCTAGTTGAGAAAAGCTGGGCTGCAAGAATTCTTGTTGGTGAGTAAAGGAAGGGAGACAGGAAACTTATGATTTAGTGGATAGATTTTCACTTAATCTTCTGTACTTTTAGCATCCAAGTCCAATGTAGTAAACATTAATGCTTCTCATAAATATTTCTAGTTCAAGTCCAATGTAATAAAAGTTAATGCTTCTCACAGATATTTCTAGTTCTCCCCCTATCTTTGAAGTTAAATGTGTCCAGGTGACTTGGTTTGGCTAATGAAAAGAAAGTAGAGGTGATGGAATCATTTCTGAGTAGAAGCATTTAATTGCCAGTGTGAGACACTCCTACCATGGCAGTTGTGTGAAGCACCTGTGAAATGACCAGCATGTAGACAATAGCTTCTATAAAGAGTTGCCCATCTGAATAAGAAGAAAGTATTGTTGTACAAACTACTGAGGTTTGGGGTTGGGAAGTATCTCCTGGCAAATGTATTAAAAAACACTTTAGAACGTTTAAATGGTCTTTTGCCAGGATGGGAGAAGGGCGGTGTCGTGATTGTATAGGGGTAAGGGAGGGGAGTGAAGAGTAAATGTTTCTCTCGTGCAGTCTCAACCAATCCTCCTGCTTTTACCTTCACCCGCACTTCCACTGTGAGAGGGATTCTGCATTTCGATAGTGGGAATCAGCCTGCTTCTGGGCTTTGCTCTACTGCCACTGTAGATTTGAGCTTTCTATGTTCTTTTTAGTTCTTTGTTCTTTTTAGTTGTTGTTTGTCTGTTAATTTTCCAGCTTCCAAAATTATATTGCCATCACTTCCTTTCCTCCTCTCCATTTGGGTTAATGATTTTTAATTGCTTTCTTATTCCTGTCATTTTAGTGAAGTTTTCAGAAGGGAGCTGTGATAAATACCAGTATTCAATATATCAGCTTTAACATGAAGACAAATTACTGTTATGAACCTGGTCAAGTTATTTAATGTTGGTGTTTTTTAGTTTACTTATCTGTGAGTAATAAATTTTTAGGATGATCACCCGGTTCTCTTCAGCTTTAAAATTTGCAGCGTTGGTTTTCTTTTTTGAAGTTTTTATTTATTTATTTCTTTAGAGAGGGGGGAAGGAAGAGAGAAAGAGAGTGAGAGAAACACCGTTCGGTGGTTGCCACTTGCACGCCCCCTACTGGGGACCTGGCCAGCAACCCAGGCATGTACCTTGACTGGAAATTGAACCTACAACCCTTGGGTTCACGGGCCCACTTTCAATCCACTGAGCTACACCAGCCAGGGCTGTTCTTTTTCTTATTCTTTGGTAGAGTATGGGCAAGAAACAAAACTAAACAAAACAACTATCATTTAATATTTTGAGCACCCAAAACATTTTATGCATTATTAAAAATAAACTTCCCTCATTAATGACAAACATACAAGTTGTTTATGATAGTTTGCAAATCCCTTGAAGTACAGAATATAATTTTTACTTCATTCATTTATTCAGTAGTATTTACTTCTTGTATTTATTTTATACTAAATAACTGCTTAGTATGGTGTCATGTTGGTTAATTTAGGAATTGTCTCTCTAATTCTTTGATTATTTATATATGACTTTCAAGTTTCAGAAGAATATGGGATTGGAGTCTGGTTGATACATTCCTAGTAATTTATTTGCAGTGAGATTTATATTCTTGAGAAGTCTTTTAAAAATAATTTTTTGAGAGTCATAATATTGCTCATTCAAAATTTGACGTCTACTTACATTTATATGTAAAAGCACCATCAAGGAAAATTTTTATAATTTCAGAAGTCTTTGTAATTCATCAACTGTTCATTTGCTTTAGAATTACTCTTGTCATTCAAGGAATGGAGATGATGGTGACACGAGCACTGCAAACACAGTTAAAGAACTGATTTTATGCTTATACTACATCATAAATCTCCTCTTTGTGAATTTCTGTAAATATAAAGAAATAAAAAGGCCCTGGCTGGTGTAGCTCAGTGGATTGAGCGCGGGCCTGTAAACCAGTCGATCGCGGTTCGATTCCCAGTAAGGGCACATGCCTGGGTTGCAGGCCAGTTCCCCACAGGGGCCAATTCCCAGCAGGGGATGCACAAGAAGCAACCATACATTGATGTTTCTCTTTCTCCTCCCCTTCCCCTCTAAAGATAAATAAATAAAATATAAAAAAAATAAATAAAAATATTCATCAAAGTAGGTGTTTAAAGTATTAGTAAATTCTAATTTTACTAAGTTTTATGTAATTTTGTACTACTTACTGTTGAATATATATCTTATCACTCACTACTTTTAGATTCTTTTCTCTTTAAAACTTATAACATTAAAGAATATCCAAATAGTTACAAAATAGTATTTTAGCTAGAACAGTGAATTTTACTATGTGTTTAATTAGTACCTTTGAGATCAGAAGCTGGACTCAGGAGCCCTTGTCAAATCTTGTGAATTTCATGTTTGAAACAGAATTGAGCAAATGATTTTTAATTATAAAAGGGGAAATTTGAGGAAATTGTAGGAAGGAAATTTTCCTGGCACAGATTGCAAAATTGATAAAAGAGGCAAGGAGTAGAACTCTTTTCTGGATTTACTTTTAATTATGACATTAGAATGTTCATACATTGAGTTAGTAAACTGGTCTAGGGTCTTACCTAATTATAACAGTACACACTTATCTGTCTGGTACAACCTTGTGAAGTGAACACCATTATTGTCTTTATGAAGAAACTAAAGTATACAGTAGTTTAGTGCACTACCATCTAGCTAGTCATATAGCTAGTATAGCTGAGATTTGAAGTCGGGCAGTCTGGGTATATGTATGTTATATAAATTTATTCTATTAATGTTTGTACATTATGTGTAAAATAAAAATACGATATTTAAAATGGAAATAGTGTTATATCCCTCTTATTTGGTATAATCTGAATCAATAGTCAGTTAATTGGAAAAGTCAGTTAAAGGAGTGAATTATAAAAGTGATACAGCCCTGGTTGGTATGGCTCAGTGGATTGAGTGCTAGTCTGAGAACCAAAGGGTTGCTGGCTTGACTCCCATTCAGGGCACATGCCTGGGTGTGGGCCAGGTTGCCTCTCGTGTGCCTCCATGTAGGGGCACATGAGGGGCAACCACATGTTGATGTTTCTCCCCTTTTTTCTTTCTCCCTTCCCCTCTCTCTAAAAATAAAAACAAAAACATCTTAATATCTCATCTCAAGCTGACATTTAATTAAAAATTAAAGTGATACATACATGCTCTAATTTAAAACATACAGATATTCACATAATGTGAATTTACATACACTTCTAATTTTGCTTTCTGAAAGGTTGAGAAAGAATTTAAAGACACTTGTAAAGCAAGCTGTGTAAAGAATCCTTTGGATTTTTATTATTTTTCTTTTATTTATTGTTCAGTTACAGTTGTCCTGCCTTTTCCCCCATTGCTTACCCATACCTTACCCCCCACCAGTCAGTCCCTGCATTGTTCCTGCCCAGGAGTCCTCTATTCATGTTCCTTGGCTTGCCTCTTCCTCTTCTTTCCTCTGTTACCTCCTTTCCCCTACCCCTCTGGGTGACTGTGAATTTGTTCTTTATTTCCATGTCTCTGGTTCTGTTTTGCTCATTTGTTTGTTTTGTGGATTAGGTTCCACTTACAGGTGAGATCATATGGTATTTGTCTTTCATTGCCTGGCTTATTTCACTTAGCATAATGCTCTCTAGTTCCATCCATGCTGTTGTGAAGGGTACAAGTTTTTTTCTTTCTTTCTCCTGTGTAGTATTCTGTTGTGTAAATGTACCACAGTTTTCTGATCCATTTCTGAATGGGAGTCAAACCAGCAACCCTTTGGTTCTCAGACTAGCACTCAATCCACTGAGCCATACCAACCAGGGCTGTATCACTTTTATAATTAACTCCTTTAACTGACTTTTCCAGTTTTTTGATGGGCACTCAGGCTGTTTCCAGCACTTGGCTATTGTAAATAATACTGCTATGAACATTGGAGTGCATAGTTTTTTTTGAATTGGTGATTCAGGATTTTTAGGGTATAGTCCCAGCTGTGGGACTGCTGGATCAAAAGGCAGTTCCATCTTTAGTTGTTTTATGAAATTCCATACTGCTTTCCATAGTGGCTACACCCGTTTGCATTCCTACCTGTAGTGTACTAGGGTGCTCTTTTCTCCACAACCTTGCCAGCACCTGTTTGTTAATTTATTAATGATGGCCATTCTGACATGTATGAGGCAATATCTCATTGTGGTTTTAATTTGCATCTCTTCGATGGCTAGTGATGTTGAGCATTTTTTCATGTGTCTGTGGTCCCTCTGTATGTCCTCCTTGGAGAAGTGTCCAGGTCCTTTGCCCATTTTTTATTTGGATTGCTTGTCTTCCTGGTGTGGAGTTTTTAAAATATATTTTGGAGATCAAACCCTTGTCTATGGTATCATTGGCAAATATGTTTTCCCGTATGGTTCCCTTTCCATTCTGTTGATGTTTTCTTGAGCCATGCAGAAGCTTTTTAGTTTGATATAGTCCCATTTGCTTATTCTTTCCTTTGATCCTTGACCTAGGGGACGTATCAGTGAAAATATTGCTGTGTGGGATATCTGAAACTTTTCTGCCTATGTTCTGCTCTAGGACTTTTATGGTATCATGACTTAAATATAAGTCTTTTATCCATCTTGAGTTTATTTTTGTGTATGGTGTAAATTGGTGGTCTAGCTTCATTTTTTTGCATGTACTTGTCCATATCTCCCAACACCTATTATTGAAGAGGCTATTTTTACTCCAGATTTTAAAAGTGTTTTTACAGTTGTCTATTCTGTACTTAATCCAGTAGTAGTTTTTAGCTGCCTATCTTTACATTCTTAAAGTTTATGCATTTAACTATGTTTTCATATAAACATCCCCCTTTAACATTTATAATTTAATAATTTATGTAATATTTAATTTAAGTAATTACAATAACAAGGACAATTGACAAGGAGTCCTTGTTCCAGGTAAAACTGAATTCTTTGGGTCTAACGTGACCGATAGGAGAAGTGTACAGCATTCTTGAGAACAGCCTCTTAGGCTTGAGCAGTTAAAGGGTCATGGAATCAGAGTTTTACAGGGGATATGGAGAACGTCAGTTTATCTTGCGGGCTGGTTAAGAGAAGAACAGCTTCTAAAGCTTCTGTTTATACTTTCAAAAGAATTGAAAATGGGGTCTTGAAATATTTTGGTGTCTGGCTTCACAGCAGCATTATTCACAATAACCGAGAGGTGAAATCCACCCAGATTTCCTTCAGTGGGTGAATGGATAAACAAAATATGATGAATGCATACAGTAGAATATTATTCAGTCTTAAAAAGGGAGGGAATCCTGTTACATGCTATAGCATGGATGAATCTTGAGGACATTATGCTAAGTGAAAAAAACCAGTCAAAAAGACAAATTATATAGGATTTGTTGCATACATTTTGTTAAATATTCAGATAGTGTAGAAAATATGAAAGAAAACTACCCATAAATACATTATCTATAATATAACCACTATTAATATTTTGGTGTATATGCATTTCTTTACCCATCATACGGTGTGTGTGTTTGTATGTGTATCAGCAATGTATGTTTTAATTTATGACTTAACTAAAATAAGGTATGTATGTATTTTATAACCAGTTTTAAGAAGACACAGCTGTTTATTGTGAATATCATTTCATATTTTCAAATTATGTTTTATGACTAAATGCAGTACAGATGTAGTGTAATTTATTTAATTTTCTTCTACTGATGGCCATTTAGGTTTTAGTTTTGCTTACTGTAAACAGCACTGAAATGAAATTCTGTTTATGCATCTTTGACCAGAAAATGGTGGAGTAATACCTTTGAAGTTCTGAAAGAAAAATATTTTCAACCTGGAATTTTTTTCTTAAAATGTGTGTTTTATTAATTATACTATTACAGTTGTCCCAGTTTTGTCCCCTTTGCCCCTCTTCTCCCAGTACCCCTATTCCTCCAGCAAGACCCACCTTAGTTCATGTTCATAGGTCATGCATGTAAGTTCTTTGGCTTCTCCATTTCCTACACTATACTTAACCTCCCCCTGTCTATTTTGTACCTACCATTTATGCTTCTTATTCCCTCCACCTTTTCTCCCATTCCCCCACCTTTCCCCTCCCAGCTGATAACCCCCCAAATGATCTCCATATCTATGATTCTGTTCTTGTCCTGCTTGTTTGCTTAGTTTTTTTTAGATTCAGTTATTCATAATTTGAATTCGTTGCCATTTTAATGTTCATAGTTTTGATCTCCTTTTTCTTAAATAAGCCCCTCTAACACTTCATGTAATGATGGCTTGGTGGTGATGAACTCCTTTAGCTTTACCTTGTCTGGGAAGCACTTTATCTGCCCTTTCATTCTAAGTGATAGAATTCTTTCATTCTTTGCTGGATAGAGTAATCTAGGTTATAGGTCCTTGCTTTTCATAAGTTTGAGTACTTCTTGTCAGTTCCTTTTAGCCTGCAAACTTCTTTTGAGAAATCAGCTGACAGTCCTGTGGGAACTCCTTGTATTTAACTCTCTGCTTTTTTCTTGCTGCTTTTAATATTCTGTGTTTATCTTCAACCTTTGGCATTTTACTTGTGTTGTGATTTGGTGTGGTTTTTTTTGGATCCATCTTGTTTGGGATTCTGTGTGCTTCCTGGACTTGTATGTCTAATTCCGTCACCAAATTAGGGAAGTTTTATTTCATTATTTTTTCAAATAAATTTTCAATTTCTTGCTCTTTCTATTCTTCTTCTGGCACCCCTATGATTTGGATGTTGGTGAGTTTGGAGATACCCCAGAGACTCCTTATACTATCCTCATTTAAAAATTTTTTTCTTGCTGTTCTAGTTAAATGCTTATTTCTTCCTTTTGTTCAAAATCATTAATTTGANTTCTGTTCTTGTCCTGCTTGTTTGCTTAGTTTTTTTTAGATTCAGTTATTCATAATTTGAATTCGTTGCCATTTTAATGTTCATAGTTTTGATCTCCTTTTTCTTAAATAAGCCCCTCTAACACTTCATGTAATGATGGCTTGGTGGTGATGAACTCCTTTAGCTTTACCTTGTCTGGGAAGCACTTTATCTGCCCTTTCATTCTAAGTGATAGAATTCTTTCATTCTTTGCTGGATAGAGTAATCTAGGTTATAGGTCCTTGCTTTTCATAAGTTTGAGTACTTCTTGTCAGTTCCTTTTAGCCTGCAAACTTCTTTTGAGAAATCAGCTGACAGTCCTGTGGGAACTCCTTGTATTTAACTCTCTGCTTTTTTCTTGCTGCTTTTAATATTCTGTGTTTATCTTCAACCTTTGGCATTTTACTTGTGTTGTGATTTGGTGTGTGTTTTTTTGGGGCCATCTTGTTTGGGATTCTGTGTGCTTCCTGGACTTGTATGTCTAATTCCTTCACCAAATTAGGGAAGTTTTATTTCATTATTTTTTCAAATAAGTTTTCAATTTCTTGCTCTTTCTATTCTCCTTCTGGCACCCCTATGATTTGGATGTTGGTGAGTTTGGAGATGTCCCAGATACTCCTTATACTATCCTCATTTAAAATTTTTTTCTTGCTGTTCTAGTTAAATGCTTATTTCTTCCTTTTGTTCTAAATCATTAGTTTGAGTCCCAGCTTCATCTTCTCACTGTTGGATCCTTGTAGATTTTTCTTTATTTCACTTAATGTACTCTTTTTTCTTCCTGGGTCTTTTTTATACAGTTCCTGTGCTCAATGAGTTCTTTGAGAATCCTGACACCAGTATTTTGAACTCTGTACCTGATAGGTTGCTTCTCTCCATTTCATTTAGTTTTTTTTCTGCATTTTTTATATTCTGTCATTTGGGCTCCATTTCTTTGTCTCCTCATTTTGGCAGCATCACTGTGTTTGTTTCTATGTATTAGGTAGAGTTGCATGACTTCCTGTCTTAGCAGCTTGGCCTATTGTAGAAAAGGTACCCATCTGGATGAATGTGGCTTCTTTATATCCTTGCTTGTCAGACTTCTATACCACTCAATTTTTTGATGGTTCTGGGTGCTATTTGTTTTGAGGTCTAGTTGTAATTCTTTCTGTACTTGCTTGAGGAGGTGAAGCATGTTTACCTGTGTTTCCATCTTGATCAGTCAACCTGGAATTCTGTGTTCAGTAAAACTTTCAGTTAATGTAAGAATAGGTTAAGGTCATGTTTAGAGATGTAGTGTCAGAATTTGCATCTCTGAGGCATCCTATCCCAGCAAGTTACTTGAGGATATATATCAGGAAAATTAAAGAGAATGTGAAGAAAAAGTGGATCCAATCCCAGAAGACCATGAAGGAGAATCAGAAGCTGATGGCTAAGCAGTATGTCTAGAAAATGAACCAGTCCAGGTTAGAATGGAAGATTCTTTGAAGAATACCTCTGGAGAAATAGGTGTTCTTACACAATAGATGGCCATTATTAGGGGCCAATAATGCAATTGGACTAACATTGCAAAATACATGGAGAAAAGTGTTATACATGTGCTCATATAGAAAGAGTATGGTCATGGAATGCCTGTCTGAGGCAAGAATATATAAACAAATGTTCTCCAATTCAACCTTTTTTTCACTTTGTCTTTTTTGCTTTAATCTTTATGTATTTTTTCCATTACCTATTAGCCCCCTCATACTGCCCTCCTCCCAGCAATCACCACACCATTGTCCATGTCTTTGAGTCCTTTTTTCTTTTTGCTCAATCCCTCTACCCCCTCATTTCCCCTCCCCCACTAATAAGGAAGATGGGGACAGAGTCTTAGGTGGTGTCAAATTCAAACTTAAAGCTAATTAAATAATAAGCAACTCTTGGTGTTGTTGGCTCTATTTTGGTGAGCTCTTCTAGAATGACATCTGTTTGTCTTTTCTGTATCTGACGGAGGAGCTGGTGAGTTAAGCAGGGAATTGAGATAAACCAAAGCAGGTAAATCAGCTCCGCAGCCAGATTACAGCCAGTTTCATTAGACAATCACCATTGGCACCACTTACTCTGCCTTTCAGTGAACCCCATCATGCAAACTGTTACAGACCTGTTAAAAAAAGTATAAAGGACACATGGACAATAACAAGGGGGGGTGGAAATGGGAGGGAGGTGGGGAGGGGTGGGCTGGGATGGGGGTAAAAAGCAAAAAACTGTGCTTGAATAACGAAAAAAATAAAGCTCAAAAAGGTTACCATGCACATCAGTGGTAGTAACATAATTGTCACAGTAGTAATAGTGATAATAACAGACGCTCTCAGGCAGTGAGCATTGGATATGCGTAGAAATCATGCTCGGCATTGTAAAAAATATTAGAGAAGTTAAGTCTTGCTCAAAATATCATAGCATATAAATGTTAAAACTAGGATTTGAAGCTTGGTCTATTTGATTCCAAAGCCCATGACATTCCACTATGGCAAGTGGTAAGACAGGAGTGTGTTACCCTTGGGAGTCTGGACGTTGACTTTGCAGGCTAGGAGAAAGTGCTAGATGGGCAGGACCTTTCTGGCCAATTGTGTCCAGTCACCTGCTCTGGGATTTCAGTGGCTACTTGCTGGCCATTTTCTAAATATTGATCTGATGTATACAAATCTTAGGGATTCTCTTATCCTTACCCTGAATATACACCACTTTTGCAAAATAATACATTTTAGAAATACTTAACTGCATGCAAACGAGCACTTTTCCAAGTAGCAGTAGAATGGTGGCAAGATTGTAGGAGTTTTTATTATAAACTAGAATTTCATTATATCCAACACTATTGTATTTAAGGGAAGAGTTGCAATTAAGTTTGTAACTGCCATTGGTTTTGCACACATAAAAGGTATTCTTAATATTTTATCTTATTTTCTGTAATCATTATAAGATCAAATATGTAAATATGCTTTAGAATAGTAATTATATTTCAAATTTGAATTTGCTTTATGCAGTTATTTAATCTGAGTTTTATTAAAAGAGAATAGTTTCTATAGCAACTACCACATCACTCGGTATCTTTGGATTGTCTGAGATATGGAACGCTTTCATTAAAAAACAATGTACTCAGGGTATCATGTAGACTTCTGTACAGATTTAAATATTTAAGAAAAACATTCTGTGTCTATTTTTCCTAGTTTTTATCAAGTTTTTTCTCTTCTACTATAACATTTTTTCCTTTAAAAGTTTACACCATATGTATTTATTTATTTATTTATTTAATATATTTTATTGATTATACCATTACAGTTGTTCTATTCCCCTCCACCAGCACACTCCCTCCCCCACTATTCTCCCCTCCTTAGTTTATAACCACGTGTCTCAATTTCTTTAGATTCTATATTTCCCCCACTATTCTCGCCCTCCCCCCTATTTTCTACCTACTGTCTATGCTATTTTCTGTGCCTTCTCCCCCCTTCTCCCCCTCCCACCCCCCTGTTTCTAACCCTCCATGTGTTCATTTCTATGGTTCCACTCCTGATCTAGCTGTCCTCTTGGTTTGCTTTTGTTTTAGGTGTGGTTGTTAATAACTGTGAGTTTGCTGTCCTTTCACTGTTCATATTTTTCATCTTCTTTTTCTTATATAAGTCCCTTTAGCATTTCATATAATAAGAGCTTGGTGATGATGAACTCCTTGAACTTGACCTTATCTGAGAAGCACTTTATCTGTCCTTCCATTCTAAATGAAAGTTTTGCTGGATAAAGCAATCTTGGCTGTAGGTCTTTGGATTTCATGACTTGGAATACTTCTTTCCAGCCCCTTCTTGCCTGTAAGGTCTCTTTTGAGAAATCCGCTGACAGTCTGATGGGTACTCCTTTGTAGGTGACTGTCCCCTTATCCCTTGCTGCTTCTAGGATTCTCTCCTTCATTTTGGTCTTGGCTAATGTAATTATGATGTGCCTTGGTGTGTTCCTCCTTGGGTCCAACTTCTTTGGGACTCTCTGAGCTTCCTGGATTTCCTGGAAGTCTATTTCCTTTGCCAGACTGGGGAAGTTCTCCTTTATTATTTGTTCAAATAAGTTTTCCACTCGTGGCTGTTTCTTTCCCCCTTCTGGTACCCCTATAATCCGGATGTTGGAACATTTAAAGATGTCCTGGAGGTTCCTAAGCCTCTCCTCATTTTTTTGAATTCTCATTTCTTCATTCCTTTCTGGTTGGATGTTTTGTTCTTCCTTCTGGTCCATTCCATTGATTTGAGTCCCAGTTTCCTTTCCATCGCTATTGGTTTCCTGGACATCTCCCTTCATTTCAATTAGTTTAGCCTTCATATGTTCCTCTAATTTGTGACTGTAATCTACCAGTTCTGTGAACATCCTGATAAATAGTGTCTTAAATTGGGCTTCTGAGAGGCTGGCAATCTGTTGGTCGCTTAGAGTTATTGGCTCTGGGACTTTGAGTTCTTCTTGCGCCATCTTTTGGGCTGTTTGCGCCTGTTAAGTAGCAGGATCAGAGCCCTAGGTTTTCACCAGAGCAGGGCAACTCAGTCCCTGGGTTGTGACGTTGTATGTGGGGGCGGAGTCAAAGAGGAGCAATGGCTTCCCTCTGCCGCCTGCTGCCGCGACCCCCACAGGTGCCGCAGCCACCACTGTCACCAGGTCCACGCGTTTCATTCCACTGCACGTGAGTGTGCCACCGCTGTCAGCCCTCCACCACTGGGTTCGCTCCCAGGGGCCTGCGTGGTCTCACTGTGCTCGAATGTGCAACCTTGGTCAGTCTGCCCCTTACCCTGACTGGTTCCAGGCTGCCTCCGGCACCTAGGTTGGGGGATCTGTCCTGCCCAACCCAGCTCCGCTGCTGGCTCCGCCTCTCTTACTGTCCCTGTTGAACGGTTCGTAGCTGTCGGACTTCCGTATAATTCCGTTTTCTGGTCTTTGGGTGTGTCCTAGTTCTCCAAAACTTTTGTTGTATTGAAACTTGGTTGTGGGAGAAGGCACAGTGTTTCCACCTATGCCTCCATCTTGGTGGAAGTCCTCTACACCATATGTATTTAAAAATAAGTGTCAAAAGTATTCAAGGAGGAGATGGATATTGGAGATAATAGTAGGAGTAAGCGTGGACTCCTTTCTGAATGAACTCCATCAGCACATGCGTTACTTCCTTCTAGGAGGAAACCTGTTGGTTTACCTCTCTGGAGATTCCTATTAGGGCTTGAAAACAATTTCTAGATAAACATGATTATATATTATAGCATAAAGAGAAGTAAAATGTAAAAAAAATAGAACATTAGAACATCAGTACCAGACTCTTATTCCAAGGTATTTTTAAAATATTTTTTTATTGATTATGCTATTACAGTTTTCCCAATTTTTCCCCCTTTATCCCTCCTCCACCCTGCCTCCCCCAACCCTCCAGCACTCCCCCCCACCATTAGTTCATGTCCATGGGTTGTACATACAAGTTCTTTGAGTCCTCTGTTTCCTATACCATTTTTCATCTTTTCCCGTCTATTTTATGCCCACTAATTATGCTTTTTCTTCCTGGTACCTTTTGCCCCCTATTCCTCCCTTTTCCCTCTCCACTGACCTCCCTCTGTGTGATGTCCATTTCTCTGATTCTGTTCCTGTTCTGGTTGTTGCTTAGTTTTTGTTTTTATTGTTTTTCTTTTCTTTTACGTTCATTTCTTGATAGTTGTTTGTTGTTATTTTATTGTTCATATTTATCTTTTTTTCTTAGATAAGTCTCTTTAACATTTCATATAATAAGGACTTGGTGATGATAACTTCTTTATCTTGACCTTATCTGGGAAGCACTTTACCTGCCCTTCCATTCTAAATGAAAGCTTTGCTGGGTAGAGTCATCTTGGATGTATGTCCTTGCCTTTCATGACTTGGAATATTCTTTTCAGCCCCTTCTTGCCTGTAAGGTATCTTTTGAGAAATCAGCTGACAGTCTTATGGGAACTCCTTTGTAGGTAACCGTTTCCTTTTCTCTTGCTGCTTTTAAGTTTTAAACCTTTGAACCTATGGCTCCTTTTCCTAGGGACTTAGAGTCCTTGTTCATTTGTTCACTTATTCTCACCTTGAGAGATACCTTCCCTTGGAATTTTCCCTGAACTCCTAATACCATGTCCTGCATGTTTACATGGCTTTGTCACAAAGCCTAACACACTGTATGGATTTATCCATTTGTCCCTATTTCTCTCACTAGGTTGCTAAACTTCTATTGAAGAGAGAGCTTGAACTATTTATCTGTATTTCTAATGCCTAGTATAGTGCTGGCACATAGTAGTCAGTAAATATTTAATTTATAAATTGTGAAAGCATACTCATAATTTATTTTTATGTTTACATAGGACTTAGTTCTAAAACTAATAATTAGATATTTCAAATATATTAAAAAGTATGGATAATAATTTATCTCACATACTTGTATACCTGTTATCAACATTTAACATCTGTTAGTGTTTGTCACATTGATTAGTATGATACTTATCTCCTATAGGAAGCTTCTCCTAACTACCCCTACTTTACTTTTCTAGTCAGCATTTCTTTATATCTAGAAAAAGTACTTTTAAATGGAGCTTTGCACATAGTAAGTGCTCATTAAGTATTTGATAAATGAATAATGTATTTTGCATAAATGCATTCTTTTGTAATTCTTCTCTATTTGGTCTTATTTCCCCAAACTTTATGCACCCGTCACCCAGAGCTCAGAACCCACTTCTGTAAATTTACCCTTAATGCTAATCATAATGATAGATACACAATAATTAATTGCTGGATCCTTCCATTAAATAACACTGTTTTATTTTAACAAAGTAACTACTCAGTCTCTTTCTATTGACACTGAATTCAGATACTCTTACTAGTCTAAACAGTCCACATTTCTGAGGATTGTTACATTGCTAGAAAGAAGAATCATACTATCTAAAATCAAATGTAAATGCTTTTTTGGTCATGGGTATTAGTTTGGCTTATGTTTTGGCTGTATAGGGCAGGAAATCTTACAACAACAATGGTGCCCTGACCAATGTGGCATAGTTGGTTGGGCATTGTCCTGCAAAGCGAAAGGTTGCCAGTTTGATTCCTGGTCAAGGCACATGCCTGCCTTGTGAATTTGGCCCTGAGTTGGAGCACGTATGAGAGGCAATTGATTGATGTTTCTCTCCCTCTCTTCCTCCCTCCCTTCTCCTCTCTCTAAAAGTAAATAAATAAAAAAATTTTTAAAGGTTTTAAAACACAGAAGTTTGTCATGTAAATGAAGTCTAGAGTTCAGCAACCTGGAGCTAGTTTGATATTGACACTTTTTCATCAGACACTCAGTCTTTTTTATTTCTCCACCATACTGGCTTTCATACCATCTAAGGTGGCTTCTGGTGCTTTAGTCATCACTTTCACATGCCAAGCTGGACATAGAAGGAAGCACGAGAGAATGGAAAATTGGCTGCTTGCTTCTTCCCCTTTAAGGACTCAGCTAGGGATTCCCACCCAAAACTTCTATTTACATCTCATTGACCAGAACTTCATTATCTGGGCACATGTAGCAGTAGGAGATATTTGGAAAGGAAATGTTATAATTGGAATGCTATCCAAGGTTATGATATTAAAGAAGAAGGTAAAAATGCATATTGGGAGACATTAGCAATCTCTGCCAAATATTGTGAGAATGAGTGAAAGTTGATGATCTTTGGCAACATCACAAGTGCTCTGTGATTAAAGTCACAGAATTAACTTTCACTCTATACAGATAAATATATGTGAAAACACATCACCGTCCAAAGTCATTCTCTTGAATACACACACACACACACACACACACACACACACACACATATTGAACTACTCACAACCTGGAAAGGTAGTGAAGTGTGTGTATGTGTAAGACTTTAAGTTATCGTTAATGTTATGTACAGATGCTCCAAAAATACTCCCAAAATACTCATGATAGTTTTCAAGGAATTGCTAGTGGCTCGTGGAGATAAAATATATTCCATGTCCTTGAAAAACCCTTGAAAACTCTGTACCCAGCAATCCATAAGGAAGTAAATATAAATAATTAATGGTATGGTAAAATGTTCTGTGTTACTAGTAATCAAAGAAATGTAATATAAACCACAACCAAGTTATAATTTTTACTGTATGGAGTTAATGCCTTAAGTTTGTTAAGATAGTCTTGTATTTCTTTAGTATAAATTAGTCATATAGTCTTTTTAGAAAGCAGTTTGTTAATTGTATCAAGAATCTTAAACTTGTTTATATTCATTGGCTCCACAGTTACACTTATTTTAAAGTAAATTTTTTAAATAATCCTCCCCTTCCCCTAAAGTATATTTTTAAAGTAAAATTTTCCTTTAGAATTTTACTTTAAAGGAAATAATCCTGAGTAACTAAGATCTGGACCCAGAAGGAGGCAGGAGAGAATATTATCAAATTAGGATAGTAGCTGATATTTACCGAGTGATCACTCAGTGCTGGTAGTGTTCTTAACCCTTCACACAATCCCACAAGATCCTTATGAGACAGGTGCTATATCAGCCTCCTCCTCCTCATTCCCATTTTAAAATGGATGAAACTGGGGAGCAGAAAGATTAAGATGTTTTCTCACTATTACACTGCTAAATAGAGATGGTGGGAACCGAATCCTGAATTTTGGCACCAGTGTCTATGTATTTAGCCATCATGCTATACTGTCTCTCTGTGCATTGCTTTGAGTTTTCAACAGTATTACTCATAGAAGGAAATAAGACTAGTAGGATTGATTAGAAAACTAGAACTTGCTGGAGTTATGCATTTGTTAAAATGTGTATTTTTAAAGAGCTTGGGTTAATATGAAATATGCTTGTGCTATGTTGGAGGCAGAGACAGGATACAGTTTTTGTTTATTTAGAATAAGAAAGATTAGGTAAAAAATATAACTCTCTGCTTAGAATAATAAAAATGGGACACAAATATACCAAAAAATATTAATGTTTATAGTGGACTGATAGGGCTCCAGCTGGATTTTTCTTCTCTCTCTTCTGAATTGCTTATAATGAGTGTTATAGTTTCTAGAATAAAACAAAATAAGAAAACCATGTCCAGGAATAGAGAGAAGCTATACAAGTTACTTCTGGCCTTGTGGTGGAACTGACCAATGTCTAAGCAAAGCTGTCAGAGCAGCAGGCCCCACTGCCCTGTTAGACTGTCCCTTTTTGTTAACTTGTGACTGCTTTGCAATGTGCTAATGTATTTCTTTTGGAAAGATTGGACATTGGCATTATAGTTATCTTAGGATATGTGTAACTTTTGATATTTACATAAATATTTGTACAATAGGTTACTTGGTATCCCAATGGCTTTTTGGACTATAGAAAAACAGACTCTTTAAGAGAAACTGAAAGTCATTATTTTGGGTGTATTTTGGCTTTTGTTCTCCTGCATGTAGTTTCATGAACTTATCATTCAATTATCTGTACTTAGGGAAAAGAGGCTATCATCACAAGGAAGAAGTTGTATGAAAAGGACTGTGGTGCTGGTTTGCTCATAGCTTTTTACTTATAATACCTCTTTTTAGCTTCTTGCTTGCCCACCACTGAAAATCAGGGCCTGGATGGCCTTCTTTGATGAGAAGACTAGAGAGAAAATGAGCAAGATGAGGCAACTCAGTCTTGGGTCACACTCAGGATACACTAGTCCCCCTTATACATGGGCAGTACCTTCCAAGACCCCAAGTAGATTCCTGAAACTGTAGATAGTACCAAATATTACACCAAATACTATACTATGCATGCTCTGTTTTTCCTATTTAAATAGATATATACATATCATAGATATCTATCATATATAGATATCTATCATACGATAGATAGGCATATCTATGATAAAATTTAATTTATATGTGAGGCATAGTAAGAGATTAAAAACAATACCATAATGAAATGGGATAATTAGTATACTGTAATAAAAGTAATGTGAATATGGTCTCTCTCCCTGTAGCTCTCATAACTGATCTGATAACTGAGATGGCTGCAAAGTGACTAATAGGCAGGTGGCGTATACAGCAAGGATAGAGGGGACAAAGGGACGCATTCCATCTCAGGTGGGGTGGAGCAGATGGCAAGAGATGTCACTACTCTACTTAGAACAGCATATACTTTAAAACTTATGAATTGTTTATTTCTGGAATTTTTATTTAACTTTTCAGCCTGTGGGGGTAACTTACAGTGCAGAGAGTGAAGCCACAGATAAGGAGGGACTGTTGTAATTTAAAATCTCAATGAGAACAATAGGGCAGCTTGTGCATGTATACATAGGGGCTAACCTAGAGAGCACTGGATTGAGGATAGTTGGCAACAACCTTGTTTTTTTTTTTTAATGGAGCTGGATTTTCCTATCATTGTCAGTCTGAGAATAATGTAATAATTGCAATAATGATAGTATAAAGAAGTTAAATAACTTGCCCAATGTCATGCAGGCAATAAGTTCTCATTTAGGCTTTTAATAAAATTAATACCTGAGGACATGTTTATTGATCTTAGAGAGAGAGGAAGGGAGAGAGAGAGAGAGAGAAAAGTAAAAGAGAGAGAGAGCGAAAGAGATTGAGATTGAGAGGAAGAGAAGCATCAGTGTGAGCGAGAAACATAGATTGGTTGATTGGTTGCCTCCTGTATGCATCCTTCCTGGGAATCGAACCTGCAACCTAGGTACGTGCCCTGACTGAGAATTGAACCTGGGATGACACTCTAACCAACTGAGCCACCTGGCCAGGACACAAATATTAGCTTTTTAATTCTTCATAAAATCTGTAAGAAGTAGGTTCTGTCATTATCACTACTTTATGAATGGGGAAACTGATGTATACAGTGCTATTAAGTGTCTTATCTGAGGTTGGAGAACTGGTAACGGCATTCCTGGGAAGATGGCCCATACCTAGGCCATCTTCCTCTATTATGCATCTAACTATTATGCCTCGCTGTCTCTTGGACAGGATTCGATAATATGTATATGAAGTAATTGTTAATGACAAAATTCAGTGGCTAGCAATAATAAGATAAAATAGTATAAACATTTAAATTCATTCATGCAATGTTGACTATTAACTAATATTGCATAATAAGATATTGTTGTCCAGTTCGAAACAGTTTCTTAACAAAAATGTATTTACCTGAATTTTGCTACTTTACTAGTTAAATGATATTTGATAAGTTACTTGATTCTCTGATTCTTAGTATGGCTAGTTTATAAGTGAGAATTGTGGTTCCAACCTAAGGGCATTTTGTGGAATTTGAAGGAAATCGCATGTAGGAAAGCTCAGTGTCTGGCACCAGCTGTCAGTTCATGTTAATTGAGGTAATGAACTATAAGTAAACAACTGTGGGAATACCTGCAGCTGTTGTCTTACAGACAGGCTATATTCTTTGGAATAAAGATTGGTAGAATTAGTGTAGAATTAGTGTAGAATTAGGTAGAATTTCATATTTTTTAAGATTTTTAAATTTATTTATCTTTAGAGGGGAAGGGAGGGAGAGAGGGAGAGAAATATCAATGTATGGTTGCCTCTCGTGCATCCCCTGCTGGGAACTGGCCTGCAACCCAGGCATGTGCCCTGACTGGGGATTGAACCTTGATCCTCTAGTTTGCAGGCCTGCACTCAATCCACTGAGCTACACCAGCCAGGGCTCAGATTTTAAATATAAATCATACATAGGAGGGGCTTTAATATTAAATTAAAAAGAGCTTGAGAGTTGAAGATTTGCTTCTGTTTTTTATGTACCTGTATGTTGTATTATACAAACTAGGCACTGAATTAAATCAAATGAATCTAAGGCTTCTACATGTTTGGTCAAGTACTTGTTTAAAATTCAACAAATTGAAGTTTTGTCATATCATTAGTGATTGTTTTGCTACTGCTCAGAAAAACATCAGTGTGGATAGAGAGGTCCTTGTTGAAATAATCTTTATGGTCATTCACAGGAAAATGGGTTAGAAACTTTATAGCTATTGTCTCAAGTAGAAAACTGTATAATATTTTAAGTTTTATATTTAAAGATGACACTTTTTTGCTCACCTTGTAAGAAAATGTGGACATGAATAAGTCCTAAGACAAATTTCACGCACACTGAAATAGTTCCTTATAGATTCTCTTTGCCATTGCCTATTATGTCCCAAGCTTTCATGTACTGCTGGAGGAAATTAGAGGCTAATCTTTACCAGTTTGAAGGGCAGAAGATGTGTTTTCTCTTTTTATACCTGTCTACTAGCGTATGTAGTACACACATGTACACATCTGACTGTTGGGAGTGGCTATATTTTTCACTTAATCCTTAGCATATCTTTTTCAAATTAAATTCAGTAGATCCAATTAGATTGAACAGATTCAATAAAATGACTCTCAGATTGCTATACAAATTTCTAAACACTGTCAATTTCAAATTTCAATTCTTACCTTGTTGCAGACCATGTCCGAGAGCTTACAAATAAGCACTGGTCAGTAGCCTGCAGCTGAATAGCGCTTGGCCAGACCACAGAGGGTCAAATAGGTGGCGTATGTGTCACGAGTTCTCTCTTCTAAAAACAGCAGCATATCTTGACAATAAAAATGTTTAGTGTTTGCCATATATTTTATGGAACTATGGGATTTTACCATGTTTTAGTTGTTAGTTAAAAGGAAGTTGAGGTAAACATTGGTTAGGCTTAGTAGGAAAGAGAATTGGATTGAATGATGGGTGGCTAAATCAGTATTTCTGCATTGAATAGTTGCTTAACTTTGGAAAAAATTAAAACCATGAAAATATAAATTATTCATTTTGATTATGGACCTTATTTTTTTAAGTGCAACTGAGGAGAGAGAAGAAATCAAATTATTTCTAAATATTTGTATTTCACTTTTAGCTTTACTTATTTTTATGTATAGGCATTATTTATATATTACTTATACATGTAAAATGATTACATATTTGTATATACATGATATTTTAAGAGCGATAATTGTAATAAATATTCCTTTCATCACAATAAGTATTGTGATGAAAACTTTATTTCACCTAACTATCCTCTTTAACAGGGTATAAATCAAGCTGTGCACATGTGCGCATGCACACATGTGCACTCACTCATAGTTTTTCTTATCTTAAAATGAATAAATCTGGTCAAGATTTCAAACAGTTCTAACAATGGCCACGTACTCTGCCTAATAATTTATATATATTATTTAATTATCATAAAATTCTATGAGGTAGGATTCTAACAGCAAGCTCAAAGCCATACTCTTATTAAAGGAAAATGTAGGGATTAAGCAATAGGTCTCTCTTAAAACTGATTTTCTTAAGTGCATGAAGGCTCAGTGAATAAGTGTTTTGTTTTTATTTTAGTATATCCAGTTCTCCATCTGTACTATTTAACTTCATTTTATTATGTTTTTAATCCTCACTTGAGGATATGTTTATTGATTTTAGAGGGAGGGAGGGAGGTAGAAGGGTAGAGAGAAACATTGATGTGAGAAAGAAGCATCATTCAGTTACTTCCTGTACAAACCTGACCTGAGGTTGAACCTGCACCCTTTCTGGTTTACAGGACAATGCTCCGACCAACTACGTCACCCAGTCAGGGCTGTACTCCGTTTATTTTTGAGAGCTTTCTGGATTGTTAGCCAAATTAATAACTTTCTTAATTGTAGTGTAATGTGTTCTCTAACCAGTTTTATGACTGACTGAAATTATGGATGCTTCTCTTTTTTGGCCCAGACTACATTTAGGTTTTTTAATCATAGTGATTAGTTAAGAGAGGTAGATCACCAGCTTATACCATACACAAAAAATAAACCCAAGATAGATAAAAGACTTAAATATAAGCTGTGACACAATAAAAGTCCTAGAGCAGAAAATAGGCAGGAAAGTGTCAGACATCTCACGCAGCAATTTTTCGCCAATATGTCCCCTAGAGCAACAGTTATAAAGGAAAGAATAAACATATGGGACTACATCAAGTCAAAAAGCTTCTGCATGGCCAAAGGAAACATCAGCAAAATGAAAAGGGAACCAGCTGCATGGGAAAATATGTTTGCCAATGATATCTCAGACAAGGGTTTGATCTACGAAATATGTAAAAAATTCACCTGACTCCACACTAGGAAGACAAATAATCCAATTAAACAATGAGCAAAGTACCCGAACAAACACTTCTCCAAGGAGGACATACAGAGGGCCCAGAGATATGAAAGGATGCTCAGCATCACTAGCCATTAGAGAGATGCAAATTAAAACCACAATGAGATACTACTTCACACTGGTCAGAATGGCCATCATAAACAAATCAAGAAACAAGTGCTGGAGAGGTGGAGAAAAGGGAACCCTGGTACACTGTTGGTGGAAATGCAGACTGGTGCAGTTACTATGGAAAACAGTATGGAATTTCCTCACAAAACAAAAAATGAAACTGCTGTTTGACCCAGCAATTTTGCTGCTGGGTTTATACCCTAAGAACCCTGAAACACCAACCCAAAAGAACCTATACACCCCAATGTTCATAGCAGCGTTATTTACAATAGCCAAGTGCTGGAAACAGCCTAAATGACCATCAGTAAATGAGTGGATCAAGAAACTGTAGTGCATTTATACAATGGAATACTATACAGCAGAAAGAAATAAGGAACTGCTACCCTGTGTGACAGCATGGATGGAACTGGAGAGCATTATGCTGAGTGAAATAAGCCAGGCGGTGAAAGACAAATACCATATGATCTCACCTGTAGGTGGAACCTAATGAACAAAACAAGAAAGCAAAATACAACCAGAGACATGGAAATAAAGAATAATCTGACAGTGAATAGAGGAGGGTTGGGAGGGAGATAATGGAAGAAGGGGAAGGGTCAAGTCAAGGAACATGTATAAACGACCCATGGACAAGGACAACAGGTGGGGGAAGATTGAATGTGGAGGAGGGGGTGGGCAGGGCAGGGGAGAGCAATGGGGAAAAATGGAGACAAGTGTAGTTGAGCAACACTAAAAAAATTTAAAAAACCATGTAGACAAATGAGGGGTTCACATGTTTTTTATTTCCAATAAAATTTGATACTTCCAAATATTTAGGTATTATCTGTCCTGTTTCAGTTTTCTTCTGTTCCTTTTTTCCCCCATAATCTAAGCCATCCTGGACATAGGGCATGTTTGGTTTACTGAGTGATGGGTGTCAACACAGAAGGGTTTTGCTTGCAGCTCAAGCCAGACCACCATGTGGATGATTTTGATTGTTTCATGGTACTGGTTGTTCCTCTTTGTCTCAGGCCAGAGGCTATAGATTAGTGGTGAAATATACTTAAAATCTCCCTGTGGTTTAATCCACCTGCGTCTAGGTCCCAGAAGCCCTCGTCCAAGCTAAATTCCATTAGATATGAAACAAAGGACAAGTGTGTTCCTAAAAATATTAGAGAAACAATCAGGATTCCTAAACAAAGGAACTTCCACTTGAAATGTTCCTATAGTATTTATTTCCATCAGTAAGATCATTCAACTATTTTACTGAAGAATTAGTATACTATACGTGTGTGAGGAGGAAATATTGTCACATGGCCAGTACAAGTTAGGCTTTTTGGTATTCATGTGAGGATCACATAACAGGATCTAATAAATATTCACTTAATAGGTATTGAACACCTATTTTGCATCAAGTATTGTGCTTGTCACTGTAATTACAAAATTGATGAACATGTGTTCCCAGCTTACAGCCAGGGGAGACAGACCGATTTACATGAGATTATAGTATAGTGCAGTGATTACAATGACAAAAGTATTCATAAGATGCTATGGAAGTACAGCAAAGGGATACCTATATAATCATGAGACGAGAGGTAGGTGGTCAGAGAAGTTGTGTCAAGTGAGGTAATCCTAAAATTCTAAAGGATATGTAGAAGTATGTTTTCAGGCAGAGGGAAGACTAATTATTAACATTTAAGCATATTAATAAACTGCCCCTGTTCTACTGTTTATTTAGCTGTTAAATTTCGAATTATGAAAATAACTCACATAGATGCAATCAACTATATATATTTTAAGAAATGTTATGTTATGCCATTTTGTGAAGGTGTGATAGAATGGTGGTTTGCCTGAAAATCATTTTTTGTCTAATTATTGTGATAAATACAGCTAAACTTGCTTTTTTTAAAATTGAAGATTATTTGTTTGTGAAATCTATGTTTTATTCAGCAGAGAAAAACCTCTCATAGGCATTGTTGTCTCTCTTTGCTTCTTTGGAAATCTAAGTCTCCAAAGGCTAACCCCACAGCTGCTAATTTCATCATCTCTTCAGTGTCTCTGTCGCCGACCTGGAATCTTGCAGCCAGGCTTGTCTCCTGCCTAATGTGGCATGTGCATGGCCTCTGGGAGCTCACTTGGGAGAAACACAAGCTTTTTCTTTCTTTTTCCCCCTAGCTGGAATTTTTTTTTATTTAACTTTTGTTCAAGTACAGTTTTCTTTCTTGTATTCCCAGCCCTGCCCCCCCCACCCAGTGCTCCCCACCCCTCTCCCATCTCCGCCCCCCGTCTTAGTTATTGTCCATGTGTCCTTCATACTTATTCATGGAAGCACAAGCTTTTTCACAGCTGGAAGTAGACTGATGTTTACCTTCTACATAAGAGATCAACTCTATCTATGAAAATACAACTTTCTTAAAAATCTTTGCAACTTATATGCCTTTTGTATGCTATACATGAATATGGCCTTTTATTTTAACAAAATGCTGCAGCTACCATTGAAGCAGCTTGGATTAGAGATAAATGACATTAGAAGTTTCTAACTAAGTCTTTTCAAAAGAACTAATTTCTTACACAGAAATCTCTGTAATTGTTCATTTTGATGAAAAATTTAAGATGACAGGATTATGGGCGGAGAGCATAGATTACTTTTCTCAGTTGATAGTCTTTGATAGAGATTTGTACTGTTTTTGTACTGAAGTTTAATTTCAAACACTTGTACTTGTGAAGTATCCATATCAAATGCGTCTATACATGACACAGCCCCAATGTTTGAAATTCAAGTGCACTGGGAGAGATCTAAAGTGTATTTTGAGTTTAGATATGTCCCTTAACTTCTCTGCAGCCTCTGTTTCATCACCTATAAAATTGTAGAAGGTGTTGGTGGGCTAAATAAACACTAAGGCCCTGTTAGCAATAATAGTCTATGATCGTGTTTTTAGGGACAAGTTTATAGAACAAGTTCAATTTATATTTTCCTAAGGCTCAGACAAATAATAGCACATGAATGAATTTACTATGATTTAGTGGAAGAACAGGAACCTTTGAAAGCAGATCTGAGTTAAATTTAATAGCTATGTGATGTTGGCCTAGTTATTTAAGTCTCAAATTTCCCATTTGTAAAATGGGGATAGTAGGATTGTTGTGAGGATTAAATGGAATAATGTATGAAAAGTCTTTACAAAGTGATTGGCATAAATTAAGCACTCAAAAAAATGTTTGGTTTCTTCATTTTCTGAAGGGCACTGAGTTGTCTGTGGTCTTGAGTGTTTCTGTGTCCAAGCCTGTTCTGAGCTACTCATTCCCTAATAGTCTTTTATTTTTATTTTTTTTTGGGATGCCAACAGTTTAATTAGAAATGATTGAACCCATGTGTACAAATCAGTCAATTAATTTGGATTCATTTGCACAATGCCTATTAATATGGAAGTTTTGTAGAAACATACTTTACCATTGTTGACCTTCTCTAGTGATAGAAAGTAGATGCAGACTGATATCCATAGAGGAAAGTTAGAAGGCTCTAAAATAGTGTTTCACAAATAAAAGCACCAGGATAAATTTTAGAGTACTACATGTGATTATTCAGTAATCCTTGTGATAGGTACTATTACACTGTGTTCTTGACATAAGATTAAATAAGTCTTTGTGTTGTCATCTGAGCCATTCTTTTTATTATTATATTTATTTATTTCTAGACAGAGGGGGAGGGAGGGAGAAAGAGAGGAAGAGAAACATCAATGTGTGGTTGCCTCTCATGCACCCCCTACTGGAGACCTGGCCTGCAACCCAGGCATGTGCCCTGACTGGGAATTGTACCGGTGACTCTGTGGTTCCCAGGCCAGCACTCAATCCCCTGAGCCACACCAGCCAGGGCCATTATTATATACTATTGTTTATACTATTACAGTTGCCCTCACTTTTTTCTTATGTGCCCACTTCTACCCAGCACCCCCCTGAGGCAGTCCCCATACTGTTCTCCATGTCCATAGGTCATGCATGTATGTTCTTTGGCTAATCCCTTCACTTTTTTTTTTATCCTTACCCACCCTCCTCTCTGACAGCTGTCAGTATATTCATGTATCTATGCCTCTATTTCTATTTGTTTGTTAGTTTATGTTGTTCATTAGATTCCTCATGTAAGTGAGATCACATGATACTTGTCTTTCACTGACTGGTTTATTTCACTTAGCACAATAATCCCCAGGTCTATCCATGCTGTCTGTTGAAAAAGGAAAGATTTCTTTCTTTTCCTTTTTTTTTTGATTCAATTAATTTATTTTTAGAGAGGGGAAAGGAGGGAGAAAGAGAGGGAAACATCAATGTGTTTTGTGCGCCCCCTACTGGGGACCTGGCCTGCAATCCAGGCATGTGACCTAGAACTGGAACCAACTGGTGACCCTTTCTTTGGTTTGCAGGCCAGCACTCAATCCACTGAGCCACTGTGTAGTATTCCATTGTGTAAATGTACCACAGCTTTTTAATCCACTCCTCTACTGATGGGCACTTAGGCTGTTTCCAGATCTTGGCTATTGTAAATAATGCTCTTATGAACATCGGGGTGCATATATTCTTTTGAATTGTTGTTTCAGATTCTTAGGATATATTAGCAGAAGTGGAATCACTGAGTCAAAAGGAAACCTATACCATTCATAAGAATAAACTCAAAATTGATAACAAAATACTGAAATGCAAGCCATGAAACCATGAAAATCCTAGAATAAAACAGGAAGTAAAAATTTCAGATACCTTGTGTAGCAGTATTTTTGCTGATATATCTCCTAGGTTGAGAAACAAAGGAAAAAATAAGCCAACAGGACTACATCAAATTCAAAAGCTTCTGCACAGTTAAAGAAGCTATCATCAAAATGAAAACTGAACCCTGTTGGGAGAACCCATTATGGGAGAACATATATGCCATTGATACATCTGATAAAGGTTTAGTTTCCAAAATATATAAAGAACTTATACAACTCAATGCCCAGAAGACAAACAATCCAATAAAAAAATGGGCAAAAGACCTTAATGGACACTTCTCCAAAGAGGACATACAGAAAGGGCCCAGAGACAAAAGAAAAATGTTCAACACCACTAATTGTCAGAGAGACGCAAATTAAAACCACAATGAGATTATCAGCTCACACCTGGCCAAATGGCTGCCATCAATAAATCAACAGCAAAAAGTGCTGGTGAGGATGTGGACAAAAGGCAACTCTCATGCACTGGTGAGAAGGCAGACTGGTGTAGCCATTGTGGAAAAGAGTATGGGGTTTCCTCAAAAACTTAAAAATGGTACTGCCTGGCAATCTTTTAATCCACATTTCTGCTCTTGTATGTTGCATAGTATGATTTTCTATGATACTTGTTGCCGAAGATGTTGCTGAGTCTTGAATATAGTGTGTTAATACTACCCAGAATCTTGTTGAGCCTTGCCCGTTTGAGTGTATATTATTCCTATGCATGGTCATAATACAGAGTAAACTTGATAGAGTTTATAGAAGAGAAGAAGGGGCTGGAGAAATTCGATATTTAAGTATTATGGAAGGAGGAGGAGGAACTTAAAGAAGAGTTAGTAAAGAAGGACTAACAAGGCCAACTGATGGAAAAACAAGATCAAGGGAAGAGAATATTTTGAGGCAGGAATTGAAGTATGATTACCTTTATATCTCTCACATTACAACTATGAAATCATTGTAGATAGGGACAGTGTCTAATTTACCATTATATCTTTAGCATTTATTAGAGTAGCTGGTAATTAGTGGGATGTGTGTAGGGTTGGCAAAAGTAGGTTTACAGTCATATGTTAAACAGTTTATTCTTGTTATATTTATATTATAACCGTAAACCTACTTCTACTATATATATGAATGCATATGTCCAGTGTCTGCCACCTGCCAACCTGCCTACCTTATGTGTAGTAGTAATCTTTAAAATTTTTTTACTGTATTTATTGGAGCGATATTGGTTAATAAAATTATATAGGTTTCAGGTATACAGTTTTACCATATATCATCTGTATATTGTCTCATGTGTTTACCGTCCCAAGTCAAGTCTCTTCCCATCACATTAATCGCCTCTTTACCCTCTTCTACCTGCCTCTGACCCTCCTTCCTTCTAGAAATCACCATACTGTCATCTGTGTCCATGAGTCTTTCTTTTTCCCTTTGTGTAATGCCTTCAGCCTTCCCACCGAGCCCTCAGCGCCCTGCCCTCTGACAGCTGCTAGTCTGTTCTCTGTATTCATGAGTCTGTTTCCACTCTGTTTGTTAGCAGTTATTTGTTAATGAAACTTGTATTTCTGGAACATAAGTTTCCAGATTCATATTGCATGCAATTCTTCTCTTCTTTCCACTCACCGAACTCTAAAAATGACTGCATAATTCTTTGGATGGTCAGTAGTGAGATGAACATTTCCTCACAGGTTTTCAGTGCTCGAGGCTGCTAATCAGCCCCATGTGGGATTTAAAGTGGCATTTTGATCTGGTACCACAGTACCTTTATATCTCTGTTAATTTCTATTGCCCTGTATGCAGCCTACATAATTTAACTGTACTTTTCACAACTTTGTGACTTATTCAGCTCTATTTAGAACTCAAATTATATATGGTCACAATGATAAGAATGAGTATTTCTTTCTATGGTGGCTGCACCAATCTGAATTCTCACCAATAGTGCATGAGGGTTCCCTTTTCTCCACGTCCTTGACAACATTTGTTATTTGTTGATTTATCGCTGATAGCCATTCTGACAGGTGTGAGGTGACATCTCATTGTGGTTTTAATTTGCATTTCTCTGGTGATGTTGAGCATCTTTCCATATGTCTATTGGCCATCTGTATGTCCTCTTTGGAGAAGTGTCTTATCAGGTCCTTCGCCCGTTTTTTAAATTGTTTTTTTGGTTTGTTTTTGGTATTGAGTTTTTTTTGAAAAATAAAGACAATTAATTAACTCCAGGGGGAAATGTTTTCTTTCTTTTTTTTTAAAATATAATTTTTATTTAATTCTTGTTCAAGTACAGGTTTCTGTCTTATATTCCCAACCCTGCCCGCCCCCCGCCCCATGCTCCCTGCCTCCCTCCCCTTTCTACCCCACCCTTAGTTATTGTCCATGTGGCCTTTATACTTACTTGTTCATGTGAGTCCATCCCCTTTTCCCCTATGATTCTCTCCCCTCTCCCCTCTGGACCCTGTCAGCCTGTTCCATATTTGAGTGTCATTGGTCGTATTTTGCTTGCTCGTTTGGTTTGTTTAGATTCCTGTTAACGGTGAGATCATATGATATTTGTCTTTCACCGCCTGGCTTATTTCGTTCAGCATAATGCTTTCCAGTTCCATCCATGATGTTGCAAAGGGTAGTAGTTCCTTCTTCCTTTCTGCGGCATAGAATTCCATTGTGTAAATGTACCATAGTTTTGTGATCCAGTCATTGACCGATGGGCATCTAGGTTGCTTCCAACTCTTGGCTATCGTGAATTGTGCTGCTATGAACATTGGGGTGCATAGGTTCTTTTGGATTGGTGTTTCAGGATTCTTAGGATATACTCCTAAGAGTGGAATTGCTGGGTCAAAAGGCACATCCATTTTTAGTTTTCTTAGAAAATTCCATACTGTTTTCCATAGTGGTTGTACCAGTCTGCAATCCCACCAACAGTGAACTAGGGTCCCCTTTTCCCCACAACCTCTCCAGCACTTGTTGTTTGTTTCTTTGTTTATGATAGCCATTCTGACTGGTGTTAAGTGGTATCTCATTGTGGTTTTAATTTGCATCTCTCTGATAGCTAGCGATATCAAGCATCTTTTCATGTGTCTCTGGATCCTCTGTATGTCCTCCTTGGAGAAATGTCTGTTCAAGTCCTCTGCCCATTTTTTAATTGGGTTGCTTGTCTTCTTTGAGTGGAGTCGAGTTTTGTAAGTACTTTGTAAATTTTGGGTATTAACCCCTTATCAGATGTATCATTGTGTATGTCCACCCCATTTTGTGGGTTGTCTTTTTATTTTGTTTATGTTTTCCTTTGCTGTGGAAAAACTTTTTAGTTTGATGTGGTCTCATTGTTTATTTTTTCTTTTGTTTCCTTGGCCTGAGGAGACATATTAGAAAAAATATTGCTAAGAGAAATGTCAGAGATTTTACTGCTTTTGTTTTTTCTAGGAGCTTTATAGTTTTAAGTATTACATTTAAGTCTTTAATACATTTTGAGTTTATTCTTATGCATGGTGTAAGAAGGTGCCACAGTGGAAAACAGTATGAAGGTTCCTCAAAAAATTAAAAATGAAACTGCCTTAATACCCAGGGATTTTACTTCTGGTTATATATCCAAAGGAACCCAAAACACTAATCCAAAAAATATATGAACTCCTATGCTCATTGCAGCATTATTTATAATACGCAAAATATGTATGCCACCCAAATGCCCATCAATAGAAAGTGGGTAAAAAAGCTGTGGTACATATATACACTAATCTACATATATACATTGGAATATTACTTGGCCACAAAAAAGAATGAAATCTTACCATTTGTAACAGCATGGATGGACCTAGAGGGTATTATGCTAAGTGAAATAAGTCAGACACAGAACAACAAATATTATATGCTTTCACTTATATGTAGAATCTAAAGGACAAAAATAAATGAACACACAAAACAGAAATAGACTGGTAAGTCCAGAGAACAGACTGGTGGTTGCCAGAGCAGTGGGGGCTTGGGGATCTGGGTGGAAAAGTTGAAGGGATAAAGTACAAATTGGTAGTCACAGAATGGAAAATAGTCACAGTAGTAAAGTACAACATAGGGAATATAGTCAGTAATATTATAATATCTATGTGTGGTGTCAGGTGTGTACTGAAAATATTGGGGGGTCACTTTGTATGATCATCAAATACAATGCTGTCCACTTGAAACTAATACAAAATAATATTGCATGTAAACTGTAATTGAAAAATAAATTTAGAAAAAAGTATTTCTTGAATACCAGATATGGTCAGTTATTTGCCAGTATCTGTTATAGATACTTTATCTATTATTTGTTTAATTCTTATAAAAACATATGAGAGAGGTAACATTGGTTCCTATTTTATAGTAGGCAGAAAATGGCTAGAAGAGCTTAGGGAACTCTCTGAAGGTCACACAACTATAATGTGGTAAAAGTAGAAATTTGAAACATAGCTCACTTTGATCCAAAGCCATTTATGTAGCTACCTTGCATAAACAGTAGCTATAAAAAAACCCCAAACAACAACAGCATAACACTTTTAAACAAAAATATCTATATAATCCAAGACTTCATGTTTGTACTATAGCTGGAGATTCTGCATTCTGCAGAAGGTTACCTATTTGCATGTGCCTTTAAAGATCATCTGTCAGCCTTTAATAGTGTGTATCAGAGCAATGTCTCTGCGAAGCAGAATGATATTCTTAGCCTGTTGAATTGGAGGAGTTTCCCAGGAGACCACAAACACGGTCTGACATGAGCATTTAGGTCCCGTTTCATCCTCTGGATCTGCTTTGCTCTGTTCTCAGGGAATCATAATGTGGTTTTAGGCATCAATATGATATTTGCAGCATCTCAGGTATAGGAACAGAGTTGGAAATAGGAAGAACTCTGCCGTCTCATTCCTTGAATTTCTAAGACCTCTTGACATTAGCAGATGCTTACTTTTGCAGTTTGTGAATGGTTCAAAATACTAAGACTGTTTAACATCTTTCCATTTGATTGTGGTGAAGTTGTTAGTTGTTTATCTAACCTATTTCTTGTCCCCAGTTGATGTGCAAACATTTATTACACACCTTATTATGTACCAAACCAATTAAATAAAATCAGGATGCAGAACAAATCCTGTCTTGCTCAAATCTATTTATTGGTTAACCATTGTTATTTTATTGGTGAAAGATATTAAAGGGGCACTTAATTTAATACCCTTTATTTTACAGATAATTAAATTTAAGTCCATGTAGGTCAAATGGCTTTTTTTAAGGTTACACAATAAGTGGAATAGAAAGCGACATGAACCTAAACTTTATTTCTAGATCAGGGCTATTTCCAGTATGCTTGGTAGACTCTCAGGTATATACTCAATGACTCAGCTGTAATCAGCTCAATCAGTTTATTATAACAATGGAAAAGAAGACATTATGCATGAATTTTTATATCTGCTTCCTCACCTTAGTAGGATTGTTTTCTCCATTTTTCGACCTTGGTAGGCCTTTTTCTAGGGAAGCTTCTTGATGACCCTGGAATGCTTCTAGTATATTCCATCGAGTTTTTCCTGGATAGTTTCCTATTTACAGTATTTCTAAGACTCTGAGGACTTATACATAACTGTGAAGTATTTGGAAAAGAGAAGGGAAAAGGGACTGGAATGACTCAAAGAGGAGTCGTGGAAGCAGACCAGCATGTACTCTAATGGAGTGAACTGGAGAATCAAAATGTGGCTTTAGGCGTTTACCTCTAATACGAGGTAGAGAAGGAAGGAGGGACATTATTGAAGCTGAAGGTAAGAGGGAAGTTTGAAGCAGAAATTTGAGGTCTAGTTGATGTCTAGTCTTGTCATCTACAAAATAGGCATAATACTTGTTGTGCCTAACAGATTTTTCTAATGACCTCAGGGAGAAAGGATTTTGAAACCTCCTAAGCATAGTGTACTTTTTAAGGGGATGATGCTGATGAAGTTGATAGTGGTTAAGCCTGTGGTTGAGAGGAAAGAGATGGCAAAGAGAACAAGTATAGACAGTGATTTGTAAAAATAACATTGGTATTATATGAGAGAGCATAAGAGATAAAAGGGGAAATTAAATACGTATTAGGTAAGAAGTCAAAGGAACACATTGAAGGAATGAATAATTTGGGTATGCTAATTTAGCATACTGGTTGGTAGTAGAATAATTGGAATTAAGGAGGAAACTTTATCAGCCATTTGAAAGCTACTTTAGTATATTTTTTCAGCTTTAGCAAGTTATAAAAGGCAGATGTATTTTATAGAGGATATGCATAGAAAAATTGATAGTGCTTCCATAGATTATAATACAGGTACTAACAAGTATTCAAGTAGATCTTGGCCAAATTCAAAGCAGGGACTTAGGTTGCTGGGCTGAGAGGACACTCTTCACTGATGTGTCTGTGTGAACTTCAGGAAAGGAGGTTGTTTAGGCATTTTCTGCTTTTGAGCTAATTTTATCCAGAAAGTTGACATTGAGATGTTTTGGAATTAATGAGATAGCTCTTAAGGCAAGGGCTTAAATTTTAAGACTTGCTTTTCACTTCATCTGAAGGTAGGAAAGCCTTTGTTATGAAAAGAGCATGAGCAGTGGCATGGGAATGAGTGTGAAGACCAGCACTGCTGAGTGCAGAAGGTGTGCATTGTCGGCTACTCTTCACATTCTGCACTGTGAATGCAGAATGCGTTCAGTTCTCTTGTGGTTTCTGATATAGCCTGTTGTTGGCCTTCAGGTTGGAAGTTTATTAGTCTGGATCATTTTCTCCTCTTCACCAAAGCAACTTTTGCTGAACCTTCAAGGTTTATACCACCAGGTTTTACTTTCAAGCATTGTTTGTTGGCTTGTTAGGTTAGGTTACATCTCCACCTTGATACTATTGACAGTTTGGGTCAGATACTTTTTTGTTGTGGGAGTCTGTCCTCTGCGTTATAACCCTTCAGCAGCATCCCTGGTCTCTACCTTCTAGATGCTTGTAGCACCTCCCACAGTTGTGACAATGAACAATGTCTTTAGACATTGCCAAATGTCCTTTGGGGGAAAAATTTGTCCAGAATTTAGAACTACTGTTGTAGGTAAAGAGATGTGAACTTTTCTTACACATCTTCACTTCATTTCAGTGATATTTTAGGAGAAGGGAAGTTAACTTGTTTGCTCATTTTTCCATTTTTGATCAAAAGCCTACAATTAAATTCACAGTGGGATTGCACCTTCAATTTCTGTTAGTTCTTTCTGTTCCTTGAACACTGCTTCTGCCTCAGGCTCTTTTTACTTGTCCTTTCTTCACCGGTGGTGTTCTTCCTCCAGAAATGCCCAGGAATCACTGTCATTTTGCCCAGGTACCACATAAAATGTCATTTCTTTAGAGGGGTCTTTTCTGACCACCTTATCTAAAATTCCTCTCAATTCCATTGAGTTATTTTATTTTTGTTCATAGCATTTATCACTACCTATCATATTTGTGTTAAAAAGAGTAAGCTTACTGTTAGAACAGACTAAGCATAAGTTTTCACTGACTTAAAACAATAAGATTTATTTTTTTACTGTGATTATAGTTTTGTGCTGGTTGGAGGGTCATGCAGCCATTCAGGGACTTGAGCTCTTTACACGGCTCCTCCATCTGCTCCAGAGTCTCTTTTTCTCCTTTTGACTAGTGAATGCCAAAAGAGAGTGTGGAGATTTGGTTAGAAAGCAAGTCTGTAAGGAATATAATCTCTTTTTTCTACAGTTATATTGGCTGGAATTTAGTCACATGGCCGTACCTAGCTACAAGAGATTGGGAAATGTAGTTAGCTTTTGTACCCAGGAGAAAAAAGGAAAATGAATTTGGTGGAACCATATATTATCTTTGCTACAATATTATTATATCTTTATTAAATGTTTTCCTAACAAGAATATAAATTCATCGGAAGCAGGGATGTTTGACTGTTTTGTTTCCTATGGTATCCCAAGTGCCAAGAACAATATCTGGTGTGTAACTGGTGCTCACAATATTTGCTGCAAGAATCACTGAATGATTGTTGTCTATCTTGTCTGCCTCTGTCCCAAAACTTAGAACTGTTCCTGGTAAGCACTGGTAAGTACTCAGTTGTTACTTATTAAGTAAATGAGTGCATGGATGAGTACTGATTTTGAAATCAGAGTTGCATTTGTTGTGGCTTTTCTACTATCTGTGTGGTATTGGAAAATGTACTTAACCATTCTGAGCCTCAGTTTTCCCATCTGGAATAAGAGTTACTTCATTTGTTAACACAACAATCCTATGTGATTATTATATAACCTAAGGGGTTACTGCATTATCTGAAATAATATATAAAATGCTTAGCCCAATGTGTCACACATGATAAGTTCTCAATAAATAGCTATTTTTACTGCTTTTAACCAAATTCTACTTTGAATTCTGATTGGCTCATTTTGTTTACTATGATTTAGTATACACAATTTTCATATCTTTTTAACTTAGTGAAATGACATAAGCATAATTTGAGACAGCCTACCTATGTATTGTCATTTAATCATTTATTCATCCATTAATGCAACTGTTTATAACTCATCTATTTAAGACACTTTGTTAGGTAATATAGGGAGATAAGAAAAGCTTATTCTCTATTGCAGTATTTAAGTTTAGAGGCATTTTATACAACCTGATTAACTCTATATTTAGTTAATGTATTCAAGGATAAATATGGGAAAGATTTTATTATTTTTATTTTAAAGAAATATGCTTAGTCTCTGAGTAATAAGAGAATCTTAGAATTTTATTAATGGGGATTCTACATAAGTCATATAATACAATTACCCTTTCCATTATTATTTGAACCTTCTTAGGAGTATCAACCTACCTCAAGACCTAAACATTTTTTTAAAATAAAATAAAATATTCTTTATTCCCACCAATAGTGTACTAGGGTTCCCTTTTCTTCGCAACCTCCCCAGCACTTGTTGTTTGTTGATTTGTTTATGATGGACATTCAGAGCAGTGTGAAGTGGTATCTCATTGTGGTTTTAATATGCATTTCTATGATGGCCAGTGATTCTGAGCATCCTGTCATGTGTCTCTGAGCCCTCTGTATGTCCTCTTTGGAGAAGTGTCTCTTCAGGCCCTTTGCCTATTTGTTAATTGGGTTGTTTGTCTTCCTGGAGTAGAGTTGTATGAGTTCTTTATATAGATTGGAGATCATACCCTTGTCCAAGGTGTCATTTGCAAATATATTTTCCCATGCAGCTGGTTCCCTTTTCATTTTGCTGATGTTTTCTTTAGCCATGCAGAAGCTTTTTATTTTGGTGAAGTCCTACTTGTTTATTCTTTCCTTTATGTCCCTTGCTCCAGGGAACATATTGGTGAAAATATTGCTGCATGGAATATCTGAGATTTTCCTGCTTATGTTCTTCTCTAGGACTTTTACGGTGTTATGACTTATATTTAAGTCTTTTATTCATCTTGGGTTTATTTTTGTGTATGGTGTAAGTTGGTGGTCAAGTTTAATTTTTTTTGCATGTACTTGTCCTGATCTCCCAACACCATTTGTTGAAGAGTCTATTTTTACTCCATTTTGTGCTTCTGCCCCCTTTGTCAAATATTAAAGGACCATAGAGACTTGGGTTTATTTGGTCCTTTCTTGGTCTCTGTGGTGATCTATTAATCTATGTCTGTTCTTATGCCAGTACCAGGTTGTTTTGGTTACCGTGGCCTTGTAATATAGTTTGATATCAGGTATTGTTATCGTTCCTACTTTGTTGTTTTGTGGAAATTCAGACTGGTACAGTCACTATGGAAAACAGTATGGAATTTCCTCAGAAAACTGAATATGGAACTGCCTTTTGATCCAGCAATTCCACTGCTGGGATTATACCCTAAGAATCCTGAAACACCAATTCAAAAGAACCTATGAACCCCAATGTTCATAGCAGCATTATTTACAATAGCCAAGTGCTGGAAGCAAACAAAGTGCCTATCAGTAAATGAGTGGATCAAAAACAGTGTACATTTACACAATGGATTACTACACAGAAAAAAAAAAGAAGGAGCTCCTACCCTTTGTGACAGCATGGTTGTATCTAGAGAGCATTATTTTAAGTGAAGTAGGCCAGGCAGTAGAGGACCACTGTATGATCTCATCTGTAAGTGGAACCTAATGAACAAAACAAATTAGTAAGCAAAATACAACCAGAGACATTGAAATTAAGAACAAATACATTGTAACCAGAGGGGATGGGAGAGGGGTGTAATGGGGGAAAAAAGGGGAAGGGTCATCAAGGAACATATATAAGGGACACAGGGACAAAATCAAAGTGGGGTAGGATGTGGGGATTGGTGGGGGAAAATGGAGATAGCTGTATTTGAACAATAATAAAAACATTTTTAAAATAAAATATTCTTTATCAGTAGTAGTAGAGAAATGACCTGAGATACTTAATCATTGCATTATAATTTTATGTTCCCATGTATATATTGGAAAGTAAAAAAATATGTCATCACTTAAGTGAACTGAAAAAAGAACAAAAGTATTATCTGATTAGTCTGACTAGCTAATGAAAATTTTAAAACCAATGTTGTCCATCCTTAAAGGGACTAACTTAAGTCCCACAACTCCAAGAGTCCTTTCCATAAGTTCATCTCTCACCACTCCCTAAATTAGTTTATCATGTGCAGGATACAATTTATTACTGAATAGTTATTCTTTAATGATAATATTTTATATTGTCTAATAATATTTTACATAGTAATTAAGATCTCTCAGGTGTAGGACAAGCTTATTGAGAGCAGAAAGCATGACTTGCACTTTATTATTATTTTTATTTCTACTGGCTGGGCATGTAGTATATAAGTTCTTTGAATCATAAACTTTAAAGGATGTATAGAGGCCATCTTGTTCAACTTCTTGTTCAAGAAAGACCTCTTTTCACAGAAAACTTGAGGACAGACTAGCTAACCTGTGCTATAAATGTCTATTATGAAGAGGAGAATACTTTTTCTAGGGCAGCCTATTTCACTGTTGGAAGATGATGCTTATTAGATGTTTATTATTTTCACATTTTGGGCTGAAATCTATCCATTGATGGTTTAGACCAGTTTAATAATGCAAGTACCATAGTCCAGTCCTCTTTTTACCTGTTAGCTCTTCAGGTTTTAAAGTGAGTTATAAAGTGTTTCTTCAAGTTTATTTTTTAAAATTTTCATCCATTAAACAATTGGAATATTCACACTGCTCTGAATGGCCATCATAAACAAATCAACAAATCATGTCCATCCCAATGTGTTGTGGGCATGAACACAAATTTGTTACTGGCATGTACTTTTCTCAGCTTCTCTGCATTGGATCTTGATTTTAGGTGACTTAGCAAGGTCATGATTCCTTTGTAAGCACTGATTTGTGTCTTCCTTAGAATGTGATGCCTGAGATGTGCCAGAATGCTTCAATCTGATCAGTATAGAATGTACTTCATTAAAACTTATCATTTTATTACATGATCAGGATAACTTACTTTTACCAATGTTGCTATAAGTTGTGTTGACTTTTTTGTAATGTTGATTAACCAAAAGTTAGAGTTTTTTTTTCATATTTTCTTCCACTGGTCTGGATTGACATTTGTGCAATTGATTTTTTTTTCACAAGTTAAGTGCAGAAGGTTTTTTTTTTTTTTTGGTCTTTTTAATTTTGGCTGACATCTTTGCTTATAAAGATTGTTTGACTCTTGAGTCTCACATCTATGCTATAGCTAGGCCTCCTAGTTTTCAGACATCTGAAAAAATTATGTAATAAGCATTTGTTTTCTGTATGTCTAAGAGGTTCAATAAAATTTTTAAGCCTCTTTGAGTGATCAGTTATGTTTGGGAAATGTGAGGATTCAATATTGTCATGGTTGAAACTTGCTGTTTCTTTATTTTTATCATCTTTCCTCTTATATTCACTTCTTATTGTTGCTCCATTTCTAAGGAAAATGTACTTCCAAGAATAGGATACAAGCATTAGGGGAATAACATCATCTCATTAAAAAGCAAGCCTGTGGGTGGGTCTCATTTTTATCCCACTCTTCACCTCCATTGCTTTTACCTTAGTTCAGACCCTCATCATCTCTCATCTAGAATACTGCTTCAGCCTCCTAGCTACATTTTCTCTACAGTCTCATCCCTTCCCAATCCATTAGCAACACTAATGCCAGAGGTGTCTTTCTATTGTGCAAGCACATCTTGTAATTTTACTACCTAAGATCCACTAATAATTTCAATTGTTTATGAGATAAAGTAGACATTTCAAAATAAACATGTAAGGTTCTCCATAGACTGCTTTTTATATAATTCTCTAGGCTGTTCTCTTAAATCTCTGGGCCTTTTATAATACTTCAGGGCAACCTATTTTTTTCCAGAATTGCAGCTTCTTCAAGTGTTGGTTGCTTGGTAGGCACTTTCTCAAAAGTTAAACTATCACCTGTTACCTTCTCTAGAAAAACATTCTGGATTCTTCCCCTACTTTCTGCAACACAGGGGAGTTATTACTTAAGTCTCCATTGTATGATGGGCATGTTTAAGAGAATGTAAAGCCCCTTTTTGTTTCTTTTTTCACTTCCGCTGCCTATATTCCTTGAAGGAGATCTTAAGTCGTATTTATCTCTGCATTTTCAGGACCTACCACAGTGCCTGGCACAGAGTCGGTAACCAGTGGATGCCGAGGGAGGTCAGTGAGAACCACCAGAAACCATTGATAGGCTACGGTTTGGAGAACAGTGTGCCAGAACTCTTTGAATATTGAATCTGGCAGAAATAGATTAGGAAAACCAGCCAGATGTTGTTTTTAAGGATTCTGTTTTTAGTGTGTAAATTAAAATTTCATTTCGAATTACAAATCTAATTTGGGAACCAGAATTCAGTTGTAGAGCTTGACGAGATTACATATGTAAATTCTCCAAAGGCTGATCCATCGTCATGCCTTCCTCAAATGGTGCAGTTTGTGTGGGAGCAGAAGGGTGTTCACGTCTGCATCCCCGATTCCTTGCCTCATAGTCCTCCTGTGTATCTCCTTCAGTTACCACCGGCTGACCTATTGTGCTCATCCAGTCATCACCAGCGAGGCAGCGCTTTCCTCTTCTCTCTTTGAAAATGCTCTGGGCTCTGGGCCCTAGGGCTAGATTGCACCCTGTCCTTCAAATCCTTCAGGGGCAGGGTTTTACGGCTTTCAGACTACAATCTGACCGTCTTAGCATGCCTTACAAGGCCTTCCATGATCTAGCTCCTGTCTCTCCCTACGCATTCCCACCTTGTTCCCCCATAGAGTCTTCCTGGAACTTTGCTCATAATTCTTTACCTGGCTAATTTTTACACATATTTTATAGGTGGTTCAGAAAGCCTTCTGTGAGGAATGCTTATTGTTGCTATCCTGTGCTCTTATAGAGTACCTTGAGCTTACCCTGCATTTCTAGTATTTATCACATTATACTATTGTGTAGTGGTTCATTGAATTTTCCTCTTTCACTAATATCCTTGATGGACAGTATCTTTTAAGGTTTATATGCATATTACTAGAACCTAGCATAGTGGATGTATAATAGTCATAAATAAATATTTTGTGAAACAGATTAATAACTCTGTACTCAGAGCTGAGGAGGCAATTAAAAATTGCTTCTATTTGGTATGGAGTAGAAAAAATATACTTTTAAGAAATTCTTTTTCAATTGAATTTTTAGTTCAATAATTATATATTGATATTGTCCTGTAACTGGCATTTTTTAGTTCTACAGTGAGTGCAGGTGGACATATTAATGGTAATCAAAGAACATATGGTTATCTGCACTGTAAATAACACAAGTGAAATGTTGGTGTTTATGTGGGAAATGAGTATTAAGGCATATGCAAATAGCTGTAATATGAAATAGAATAGGTATATGAAGAGTCTTTGTAAATCAAGGCAGGGATATAATTTACTGCAAAATGTTGGGAAATTGGATGCAAATTATTCTTTCTGGGAAAATTTGGCAAACAATTTCTTCTGAAAGGGTGTAGAATGAAAGTAGAGAAGTCCAAGACAATAGTGTGCTGAGTTGGGGCGCATCCATGGTCACACACTTGAAAAGTAGCCAAGTAAGGATTTAGCCTGGGGCCCATATTTCCCCAAACCCAATGGCACCAAAGTACTCTCTCTGTAGTGAGCTGTCCCTTCTTACGAAATGTAATTATTTTCATTATATATTTATAATTTTCTTTTTTTTCATTTTGTTCAAGTACAGTTGTCTGCCTTTTCCCTCACTACTTTCCCCCCATCCTGGCCTTCCCCACCTCCCTCCCCTGGTTCCACTCCCCCACCCTGATTTTGTACATGTGTCCTCTATAGTTATTCCTGAAAACCCTTCCCCCCATTCCCCCATTAACCCCTCTCTCTTCCCCTCTGGTTACTGTCCATTTGTTCTTAATTTCAATGTCTCTGGTTATATTTTTCTTGCTTATTTGTTTTGTTGATTATGTTCCACTTAAGGGTGAGATCATATGGCATTTGTCTTTTACCGCCTGGCTTACTTCACTTAGCATAATGTTCTCTACTTCTATCCATGCTGTTCCAAAGGGTAGGAGCTCTTTTCTTTCTGCTGCATAGTATTCCATTGTGTAAATGTACCTTAGTTTTTTTGTTCATTCATTTACTTGTGGGCACTTAGGTTTCTTCCAGCACTTGGCTATTGTAAATTGTGCTGCTATGAACATTGGGGTGCATAGGTTCTTTTGGATTGATGTTTCAGGATTCTTAGAGTATAATCCCAGCAGTGGAATTGCTGGGTCATTTTTAGTTTTCTGAGGAAATTTCATATTGTTTTCCATAGTGGCTGCACCAGTCTGCATTCCCACGAACAGTGCACTAGGGTTCCCTTTTCTCCACAACCTCATCAGCACTTGTTCGTTGATTTGTTCATGATGGCCATTTTGACCAATGTGAACTGATCTCTCATTGTGGTTTTAATTTGTATCTCTCTGATGGCTAGTGATGCTGAGCATCTTTCTGTATGTCTCTGGACCCTTTGTATGTACTCCTTGGAGAAGTGCCTGTTTAAGTCCTTTGCCCATTTTTAAATTGTTTTTTTTTTGTCCTCCTAGAGTGGAGTCGTAACCATATGGGAAAACATATTTGCCAATGATACCTCAGACAAGGGTTTGATCTCCAAAATGTTTTATTAATTTTCAGTATAGTTTTTATCTAGATAGTCAGCTGTTTGAGAGTGTATTTTTAGTATATCTCTATTCTTTTATTGATGATGGATTGATTTATAGCTTATTTTTCTTATATATTTTCTTTGGTTCTGGACAAAAGGTAGGCTGGGTACAAATTATGTAGTCAATATATATTTGGTGATTGAAGCAGCCTCTGACCGATTGGAGCATAACAAATCTAGGCATCTAATTTGTATTATACATGTATGTGCCTGGAGAGAAATAGAAAGTGTGTATTTAGGAAATAATTTTTTTCAAAAATTTTGTTTTTTGAGTCCTTGCAGTATACCTTGTAAATATATTTGTAATGAGAATAAACAGGGTACAATCTAATAAAATGCTAGGAAAAAGCTGTGTAGTGGGTACTACTTGACTGAGATTAAAGTCCACAAATCAATAAGTTTTCTTTCCTAAATCACCCTTCAGTAGGAATTTTAGAATTACTTTCTTGGCTGAGAATTTTTGGGTTAAGTCTCATCTTCAATGTAATTTTTGCTCAAAATCATGAAGCCTTGGAAGTATGGCTTTATAATAGATCTCTTGACAGATCCCTTTAACTGCGTGTCACATATACATAGAGGTAATTTGTTACTTCTTCAAGGTGTTTCAGCCTGAGAGGTGGAATACATGTTCTATATAAAGGTCAGTTTTAATTAATAAGCTGTTTTCCTTGTTTTTGACCAGTATGAATTGCTTATAACTTTTGTATAAAGTAGTTTTCCATGTAAAAGTAAAATAAATTGAGACTTTGTCACATCCATCATCAGCATAACCCACTTAAATGTCAAAAGCTCTGTGCAGCCTTACAGTCTATTTCTAGATGCCTCAGCAGGCCTATTTATCAGACTAAAGTAAGATATAATTATCTCATTGTTGCACTAGGTATATCTCTATATATGCATTGTTCTTTGTTTTTCTCTCCACAAAATATGCTGCTTATTTTTATTGCTAAATATTTATTTATGTAGTATTTTTTAAAAGACACAAATAATAATATTAATAGGATTAGATTTTTATTTTTTTAATGATAAGCCTGCATTTCTTCTTTGTTTTGTCACTATCTTCCTTAAATTGAAAAGATTCATTGTGTTATTCTGTCTCTATGTTTGGAGACAAATATTTTACACACTATAATAAGGGTGTTTTATAGTTTGTAATTTAACTGGATGTTACAGTATTCAGTGCTTACTTCAAAGAAAAGACATTTTACTAAGACTTTCTTTATGAATTTCAATTTAAATTATTCCCTTCCTTTTTGCATCCTTCCTTATACTTTATATAATTGAATCTTTTATTTGTTTTGTTAAATATATTTCTTTCAAGATACAGGTGTGTTGATGATCATGGTGATGATAATAGTAATAACCGAGTACTTACTGAGTCTATACTATATTTTAAATAATTTACATATATTTTCTGTAACCTATATTTTCTGTTACATATATTTTCAGAACATCATACGCAAACAAACTCAAAGAGTTTAGGTTAAATTTTTTAACAAAGGCTACACTACATTCATATCTGAGGTAGGTGTGTTTAATCTCAGATCTATGTGATTTTTGAAATCCAAATGCTTACTATTAAGTCATGCTGCCTTAATGTTTGGTATTTAAAAATGAGAGTAAGGAGTTTGGTTTCTGAAATCTGGGTGAAACAGCCATATGGCTGAATGTTAACATGCATAGAAGTCAAGAAATTTAAAGTTCTTATTCTATAACAATTACCATTACTCCACACCACCTCTGATTATTTTGTACTACTGTAAATACCATTATTTTTAATGGTTTTATATACATCTGTAATGCAATGGAGCTAAGATTTCTCTGAGAATAATTATATCTTATTTTCTGCCTTGTGCATTTAAACGCTCAACCATGATATTGCATTAACATTGAGGGCTATAGCACCCCCGCCCCTTTCTGTCTTTATGCCTGTATATGTGTATTTTGCAGTGCATTGCCTTCTTTTACTATTTGATCTCTTCATGCTGTTTGTTCTTTTGATAAATTTAAAATATATCACATATTTTAATTCACTATGCTCTCAACAGATAAACAAAAAAGTCCATATTGAAATTAAATTTAGCTTCTAAAGTTCTTTAAATCAACAAATATTTATAGATTACTGTTATTGTGCCAAGCATTATGTCATAGCTGGGGTAAGACCATAGCTGGGTGGGGGGAGAGAGTAGTGATAAGAAGATAAGACATTAGATTCTTCCGATGAGAAACCACACTCAGTAGGGGTAAAATGATGCGCACAATAAATAATAAAAGACAGTAGTGTAATAAAGTTAGGAACAAGCTGCAGTGGGAAAGGTGAGGAACAATGACTATCATTGCTTCCCAGAGGAGACGACATTTCCTGTAAGTCTACAGAGCGAATAGAATTTCTTCACAAGGATAAATGGGTGTGTGCATATTTCTAGAATTTGAAAACCTAGAAGAGTTTCAGTGTTTTCATTTGTGTAGAATCACTATGATCACAACTATTACAAATAATAACTGATCTAGGAGTGTTGTATTAGTAAATCAAATACAGTGAGTGCTAATGCTGTTGCTGAATGATTTTCTACAATGGTGATACTTCTGGATAAAATTGTGAACAAATCACTATAATCATGCCTTAATATACATGTTAGTTGCATTCTTGAAAAAATCAGTGTTCAATTAAGTCATGCAAAATACTTTGCATGTGTAAAACAGAATTAGGCTCAAAGCTGACTTTATGATAAGTAGAACTTTTACATACAGGAATATTTGTATAGGACATTGAAAGTTGTACATGACTTTTCTCTACTTTGCTATACTTCTAGAATACCCGACCTCTAAAACCAAATACCATTAGTGCTGTCCATCATTATGAAAAAAGAATGCCTCAACAAATTTGCAAAATATCTTTTAGAGATACTGCTGACATTTATAACCACCATAACAGAATAATTAAAATAATAGAACTAATAAAGTTGTCAGAAAGAGAAGTAAGGAATAATGTACATAATATATTTCCTTTTCTTCTCTAATAGAATGTCAATAGAGATTATTTGATGTTGATAAATGAAGATATAGATATATAAAGATATTGTGTAGAATAATACCCTAAAAACTAAAAACAGAGATAATTAAGAGCATTTGTATTTAGGGAATGAATAGGATTTCAGGGGTATGAACCATACAATAATTTTACTTTTTCAAAAAAGATTTTTGTTTATTTATTTTTAGAGAGAGGTGAAGGGAGGGAGAATGAGAGAAACATGATTTTGTAGTTGCCTCTTGTGCACTCCCTACCAGGGACCTGGCCCACACCCCAGGCATGTAGCCTGCCTGGGAATTGAACTGTAACCCTTTGGTTCACAAGTTGGCACTCAATCCACTGGGCCACACTAGCCAGGAAAGAATAATTTTACTTTTAAATACACACACACAAACATACAGACACAGAATCACTTCCATGACATGAAAATCATTCTTGCTTTTTTACTTTTAAACATTTAAAAATCAATTCTGTTGGGGTATAACTTATATATAATAAGATATACTAATTTTAACAGTATGATTTAATGAGTTTGGCAAATATATAATATACATCAATGTAACCTCCACCACCATCACATACATGCACATGGTTCATTTTTTTTAAAAGACGTCCAGTCTTCAAAAAGTATTTGTTTTGAAGACTGTTTTTTCCATGTTAAATCAACATCTCACCTTTGTGGAAACTTAATTGACCACATGTATATGTATGTATTTCTGCACTTTATTCTAATCCACTAATTTATATGACTGTCCTGATGCTCACACCACTCTTTTCTTGGTTACTGAGTTTAAAGTAAGTCTCGATAATCATGTAATGTAAATTCTCCAACTTTTTTCTTAATTTTCAAAATTATATTGGCTGTCCCAGGTGCTTTAAATTTCTATATAAATTATATAGTCAGCTTGTTGATTTCCAAAAACTAGGCTAAAATTTTGATTTGGATTGCATTTACCCTAGAGATTAATTTGTGGAATATTGTCACCTTAACAATAATGAATGTTCTATGAACATGATTTACCTTGTCATTTATTTGGGTTTTCCTTAATATCTATCAGCAGTGTCTTTTAGTTTTCAGTATACAGTTCTTGTATGTAAGTTGTTAAACTTAAGGCTGAGTATTTTGTGTTTTGTGATGCTATTATAATGATACTGTATTTCAAATTTCATTTTTGAAGTGTTCGTGGCCGGTACCTTTCAGGGATCTCTACTTAATGCCCTGGGTTTTCAACATGGGTTCTCCACTGGGGGTGGTTGCAGTTTGAATGTTTCCCACCCCTGCGTACTTTGGAAATTGTTTAGTCTACAATTTCTTGGTTATATTTTGCCTGGTCTCATGGAGTTTCACTCTGCAAGACTTAGTATTCAGCTCAAGTATCAAGCAGACCTTACGTAGATATTTGGTGCTCTTGCTCTGCTGAGCTCTCTCCTCTTGAATACTCTGACCTTCAAATTTAAGCTTGTTTTGGCCTCTTCAAACTCTTCTGCCAGTCTTCTTAACTCAGAGAACCACTCTGTTGCCCTTTGAAACCCTCTCTCTGTATCATCTTTCTGGAAAGTGTCACTAGTTTGAAAGCTAGGACTATCATGCGGCTCCTCTCATTTATTTCCCTTCTCTCGGGTATCACAGTTTGGCACTGCTTGTCACCCAAGTCTGAAAATAGTTGCTTCAGATATATTTGTTCAGTTTTCTAGTTGCTTATGGTTGGGGTATAGTCCTAGTTACTCTCTCATGGGCAGTAGTTGACATTTTTAGTAACTGCTTTCCCCTCCATTATTCCTGTAAGGACATTGAGGACTTTTCTGGAAGACTTTGCAAGTCACTCTTGCAGACATCCACCTCTAAACTTACACATGCATGCATATACTTCACCTGGCAGAGGAGAGGAAGGTATGTATTACTTGGCTGAAATACGGGTCAAAGAAAATTTCAAAGTTTTGATAACACGGCAGTCAGTCCCTTCCCTGCAGCCCCTGGCAACCACTGATAATTCCTAAAATTTTGCTTTTTAAAAAATGTCATATAAGTAGATTATAAAGTGAGTAGGGTGGGGGAGAGTAATGGGGTGAAAATGGGGATAACTGTAATTGCACCATGATAAAAATAGATTATAAAGAATATAGCCTTTTGGGGAGGGATGGGTGGGTGGGCTGGGATGGGAGTAAAAGAAAACAAATACAGTTCAAGTACAGAACAACAATTAAAATAAAATAAAAAATATAGTCTTTTGAGTTTGTTATTTAGTAGAATGAGTGTGAGGTTCATGCATGTTGCCATGTGCATCAGTTATTTGTTCCCTTATATTGCTGACTCATTCTTGTACATAAGTGCCACAGATCATGTATACATTCACCAACTGAAGCCATTTGGATTGTTTCCAGTATGGGGGTTATTGTGAACAAAGATGTAGGTTTTTGGCTGCTTGTTTTTGAATGTATGTTTTCACATCTCTTGTGTAAATTCCTAAGAGTCAAATTTCTGGGTTCTATGTTGTATATATTTAATTTTATAACCAAGTGCTAAACTATGTTTTAAAGTGGCTCTACTATTTTACATTTCTACCTGGAATGCAGGAGCATTTTCGTTGCTTTGCATCATCATCTACCCTTGGTTTGATCAATTTCTTTGATTTTTTAGCCTTTTAATAGGTATAGAGTAATATCTCATTGTGGTTTCAACTTACATTTTCCTGTTGGCCAATAATGTTGAGCATTTTTTCATGAACTTAATCAACACCCACATATCTTCTTTAATGAAGTGTCTGATAAAACTTTTTTGTATACTAGACAGAGTACTTAATCACATATGTGTTTTGCAAGTACCAGTGGTACCATGGTACTTGTCATTAATTCATTTCAGAACTTTTGGTTTGTAGTTTCTTATGAGTAGTTTATTGCAATTTTTAAGTCTTAGTTCCTCTGTATGTGATTTGTATTTTAAAATATGAAATATCTAGTTTAAAAATTATTCTGATTGGTGATTCTTGGGCCTGTCAAGCTAGATATCTTTTGTTGTGGAAAATTTACAGGTATCATTTCTTCAAACATTTCTTCTAGTATGTTCTCTTTTATCTCCTCCTGGAATTATAGTTATATGTATGTTAGATCACTTGGTATTATTCCAGAACTCTTAGATGCTGTGTTCTTCCTTTTTTTCTTTTTTCCCTTCCTCTTTTTGTCTTTGTGTTTTTGCTCAGCTTGTTTCTGTTGACCTAGAGTTCACTGAGTTCACTAATTACTTACCTGTGTCAGGTCTATTGGTGAGTATATTGGAGACATTTATTTCTGTTACTGTGCTTTAGCATTTCCTTTGGTCTCATTACTGTGGTTTTAATCTCTCTACTGAAATTTCCCATTTGTTCATGCATTTTGTCCTCATTTCCCACTAGAGGCCTTAACATATTAATCTTAGTTTAAATTCACTAATTTCAAACTCTGGTACTTCTTTTTTTTTTTAAATATTTATTTATTTATCTTTAGAGGGGAAGGGAAGGAGAGAGGAAGAGAAATATCAATGTATGGTTGCTTCTCGTGCATCCCCTGCTGGGAACTGGCCCCTGCCGGGAACTGGCTTGCAACCCAGGTATGTGCCCTGACTGGGAATGGAACTGCGATCGTCTGATTCGCAGGCCCGTACTCAGTCCACTGAGCTACACCAGCCAGGGCCAAACTCTGGTACTTCTGAGTCTAGTTCTGTTTATATTTTTCTCACCTAGAGAGTAGGTCATTTTTTCTTGGATTTTTAATATGTTTTAGAATATTTTATGGAATACTGGATACCTAGTGTAGGACAGTAGAGAATAATGGAAATACTATTTGTCACTGGAAGTGGATACACTTCTTCTTCTTCTTCTTTTTTTAAATATATTTTATTGATTATACTATTACAGTTGTTCTATTCCCCCCTTCATTCCCCTCTACCCGCACACTCCCTCCCCCACCATTCTCCCCCTCTTAGTTTATAACCACATGTCTCAAGTTCTTTAGATTCTATATTTCCCCTGCTATTCTTGCCCTCCCCTCTATCTATTTTCTACCTACTGTCTATGCTATTTTCTGTACCTTCTCCCCACTTCTCCTCCTCCGACTCCCCTGTTGCTAACCCTCCATGTGTTCTTCATTTCTATGGTGTAGCTCAGTGGACTGAGTACGGGCCTGCGAACCACACGATCGCAGTTCCATTCCCANGTACCCCTATAATTCAGATGTTGGAACATTTAAAGATGTCCTGGAGGTTCCTAAGCCTCTCCTCATTTTTTTGAATTCTTGTTACTTCATATTTTTCTGTTTGGTTGTTTCTTTCTTTCTTCTGGTCCATTCCATTGATTTGAGTCCCAGTTTCCTTTCCATCACTATTGGTTTCCTGTGCATGTCCCTTCATTTCAATTAGTTTAGCCTTCATGTGTTCCTCTAATTTGTGACTAAAATCAACCAATTCTGTGAGCATCCTGATCACCAGTGTTTTGAACTGTGCATCTGAAAGGTTGGCTATCTCTTAGTTGCTTAGAAGTATTGGCTCTGGTGTTTACCAGGGCGGGGCCACCCAGTCACTGGGTTGTGATGCTGTATGTGGGGGCGGGGTCAAAGAGGAACAATGGCGTCTTGTCTGCCGCTTCCCGCCTTGGCCCCCACAGGTGCCGCAGCTGCCACCATCACTGGGGCCCTCGAGTTTCATCCCACTGCATGTGAGTGTGCCACCGCTGTCAGCCCTCCACCACTGGTTTCGCCCCCTGGGGCCTGCGTGGTCCATCTCATTGTGCGCAAATGTGCGACCATGGTCAGTCTGCCCCACACCCTGACTGGTTCCGGGCTACTTGCACACCTAGGTCTGGGGATCCTTCCTGCCTGACCCTGCTCCGCTGCTGGCTCTGCCCCTCTTACGTCCCGGTTGAACGGTTCGTGGTTGTCGGACTTCCGTATAATTCAATTTTCTGTTCTTTGGCTGTGTCTTTGTTCTCCAAACCTTTGTTGTATTCAAACTTGGTTGTGGGAGAAGGCACAGTGTTTCCAGCTATACCTCCATCTTGGCGGAAGTCCCCTACACTTCTTCTTCTAAGTCATTTGTGTGAGGGCGTAGGTCCACTTAGTCAGAAGTTAAGCTAGGTTGAGTCTCATATGTTGCTATGGTTACTTACAGTTTGCCATTCGCTTCAAATTTTTAAGTATGTTTTATTGATTATGCTATTACAGTTTTCACAATTTTTTCTCCTTTATTTCCCCGCTACCCCGCACCCCCCAACCTCCCAACATTTGCCCCCCTTAGTTCATGTCCATGGGTTGTACATATAAGTTCTTTGAATTCTCCATTTCCTATACCATATTTGACCTCTCCTGGTCTATTTTATGCCTACCAATTATGCTTTGTCTTCCCTGTACCTTTTCCCCCTTATTTCTCCCTTCCCCATTCCCACTGAAAACCCTCCATGTGATGTCCATTTCTTTGATTCTGTTACTGTTCTAGTTGTTTGCTTAGTTATGTTTTTGTTGTTTTTCTTTTTTTAGGTTCATTTGTTATTAGTTGTGAATTTGTTGTCATTTTACTGTTTATAGTCTTTGATCTTCTTCAATTTCTTAGATAAGTCCATTTAATGTTTTGTATAATAAGGGCTTGGTGATAATGAACTCCTTGAACTTTACCTTATCTAGGAAGCACTTTATCTGCCCTTCCATTCTAAATGAAAGCTTTGCTGGATAGAGCAATCTTGGATGTGTAGGTCCTTGCCTTGCATGACTTTGAATACTTCTTTTCAGCCCCTTCTTTCCTGTAAGGTTTCTTTTGAGAAGAAGGTTTCTTTTGAGAAGGTTTCTTTTGAGCCGCTAGTCTTATGGGCACTCCTTTGTAGGTAACTCTCTCCTTTCCTTTTGCTGCTTTTAAGATTCTCTCTTTATCTTTAATCTTGGGTAACTTAATGATGATGTACCTTGGTGTGTTCCTCTTTGGGTCCAAGTTGTTTGGGACTCTCTGGGCTCCCTGGACTTCCTGAAAGTCTATTTCCTTTGTCAGATTGTTGAAGTTTTCCTTCATTATTTGTTCAAATAAGGTTTCAGTTTTTTGCTGTTTGTTCTTCTCTGTCTGGCACCCCTATAATTCTGATATTGGAATGTTTAAAGTTTTCTCAGATTCCTCTCTTCATTTTTTTGAATTCTTGTTTCTTCATTCTATTCTGGTTGGATGTGTATTTCTTTCTTTTGTTCCAAATCATTGAGAGAGGCCTGGTTTTCTTTCTGTCACTGTTGGTTCCCTGAATATGCTTTATTTCACTTTGGATATCTTTCATTTGTTCTTTCATTTTTTGACCAAGCTTAGTCAGTTCTGTGAGCATTTTGATTACCAGGGCTTTAAACGCTCCATTAACCAGGTTGGCTCTCACCTCATCACTCAGCTCTCCTTCTGGAGTTTTGCTGTGTTCTTTCATTTGGGCCATATTTCTTTGTCTTGGCACACCTGTTAAGCTGTAAGGGGGTGGGGCCTTAGGTATTCACCCAGGCAGGGCAACCCTGGATGCCTGTGGGGGAGGGGCCAGAGAGGGAACAGTGCAGCTCCCCTGCTTGGCTCTAGCCCCACTTTCCACGAACTCTTGTGTGAGACTGGGAGTTTCTCCCACTGTGGCAACCCCTACCATAGTCCACAGTCAGCTCTGAGTCTCAGTTTACAGTTCAGCCAGCTCTTCAGGAGTGGTTTGCCACCTTGCCTTGGGTTCTCTCTGTTCTTACCAGTCTGGTTGATCTGGTTGGTCGGGTTGACTGTTTCTTTAATTCCTTGGTTGTCAGAGTTACATGCAGTTTCTGGCACTTCTGGTTGTTTATTGGTTTTAGATACCCTCCTTTTGGTTATTTGAGGAAGTAAAGGGTTTCTACCTACATCCCCATCTTGGCTGGAACTTGGCTTCAAATTTTTTTAGTGTTACTTTATTTGTGAGGGAGAAGGCTAGGGTGATTGAGGCTATTTCATCAGTGTTCTGCTCTGTCATGAACGTTTGTTCTTCCCTGGGTACCACATTGAGAGATGGCTTCTCTCAATGCTTTTGTCCCTACTTTAGGATTAAATTGCTGATGTTTGTAATCTACTGCTTGGTATCAAATCTTGGTGTTGAGGAAGTAGGAATATCTCTATTCTCCTGGTGTAGCCTTATTCTTGGGCAGGCCTTGTATGTTCTGGTCTTGGAGTGGAGTTTTTAAAAAGCACCATCTTTTTCTTCTTTTAACTCTGTCTTGAATCTTTGATATGTCTTGTGTGAGACAGAATTTTCTACCCTTTCTCCAGGGGTAGGAGACCTCTAGTAATTCTGATAATACAGTCTTAGGCCCATGACTGTTTCCTGTCTGTCACCTCGGTGAGAAGGGCTTTTTCTGTTGCTTCTCCTCCTCTTGAAGTTGTTTCACATGGTTATAAATTTTGGTATTCTCCCCTAGTGACTGAGACCTTTTTTTTCTTTAGGGAAATGGATATTGGTGGTGCTTCAGGCCTTTTCAATAACAGAAGCGACTCCCTTTCTCCATTCCAGTATCAAAAAGAAAGGCATTTTCTGGTCTACTGCTCTGCCCCAGTCTTTCTTCTAACTCCCTGATGGAGGCCTGGACAGGAGTCTGCCAGTGGGTGTGAACTTCCTTTTGTATCTGTGACTCTCAGGTGTTCTACACTCTCATGTTTCCTGTACACTTGACCTTTAACAACTTTAAAAAAAAATTAAGCTTACTTACTTCTACTTACTGGTGTAACACCCAGCATTTTTTTCTTCTGTGCTCTGCCATAGAGGAGTTGGTGCTTTCTTCCCATCTTCTTTTGATGGGACCTAACTTTTCTTGGATAACAGATTATTGAGTGTCCTAAAATCTCAGTTTTCTGATAGATTTTTAAAAGTTATGATTTTGGTTGTGGGGGATATTTCTTGTTAAGGCAGAAGCAAAGCTCTTTCCAGCTTTCTACATCTTCCATGGAAACGAAACTTATACATCTTTGAAAAATTAAAGCCCCTGGTAGAAAATATTAGTTTGGCCAAAATGTCTGTCTTTTTTTCCTGTAAAATAAAAAACACAGTTTTCATTTTCACCAATATCTTTATTGATTTGGATATTTTGAGTATGTCGGCTATTTCCCACTAATGGCTTCTAGTGAGTGGGTAGAGGCCAGGGGTGTGGCTAAACATCTTCCAATGCAATAATAGACAGCGCCACAGCAAAGAAACTTCACAAACCACTTTCACACATTTGATCAATCACAGCACCTTCTCCATACACTGCATAAATCTTTTTTGTCTGTTTGTTTTTACATTTCTTAAAATAATAAAGCATAACACACTGAAAATGTTGCATATCTTCTTCCATCTTCAATATTAAAATGGCTGTACAAAAATTCACCAATTTTGACAAGTTTTTTTTAAATGCACACTGATATGACAGGTGTCACAATACAATCTAACAAAAATGTTTTGAATGAGATTAAAGACAACTGAGCACTACTAGAGCCATTGTATAGAAAAAACTAAACTTTTTTGGCCAACCTAATATAACTTCTGTCCTAATTCAGTGGTTCTCAAATTATTTCTGTTGGTGCAACATTAAGTAGTTATAATGCTAGTTGTGGAACTATTGCTTGTTTTAAGATAAAGTAATTATATTATTAAGAAATTGATGTAATTTAATGACAGTCTTTGTATTTCAATAGTCATACTAAATATTTTTCATATAATTCTCAGCATAATTTCAAAAAGTGGATTTTAGTATTCCCTCTTTATGGATGAAAGAAAAGAAACTGAGGCTTAAAGGGGTTAAGTTGATTGCATCACGAGAATTAGCATGTAGTACAGGTAGGATCTGAGCCCATATCTTTCTGATTTCAAAATGCCTCTCTTTGTACTCGACTATAAGATATAGTTAATTTCTTGCTGTCAGAATTAGCAAGAGAGGAGGAAAATTAATGATAAATATCTAATTAGATTTCTATTACTAAATCCATTTTGATTTCTGATTAATGTGAGCCAATTTTTTTAAAATAGGCAATGATATGGGAAGTGATGATACCATCGGAGGGAACGTGAGCAAATTTATGGTGCTTCCAGCTGGATACTGTGGACAGCCCAGGAGAGGACATCTTACCTTTGATGCTTGCTTTGAAAGTGGTGAGTGTGCGAAAGCCCTTTGCTTCTGAGCTTGTCTGGTGAGGGTTTTTTAGACTCCGGTTCCACCTAACCATTCAGTGAGATTCAACCCATTTAATATTCTTTACTCCCTGAGCCTCATGTTCTGCTATGAAAGGTGAATAGTAGGTATAATGAATATGTTGAAAATATTAGTGAGGAAGGTAACAAAATTCACATGTGTATATATTTGTGTGTTTGAAGGGATATGCCAGTTCTCTGAACCTTAAAAACATTGGTTGTTTATACCAGCAATTGAAAACTTGTCTATGCAGAGTTTTGCTCTTTATTTTATGTTGTTTTAGTTTGCTAGGGCTCCCTTAACAGAGAGCCACACACTGAGTGGCTTAAACAACAGAAATGTATTGTCTCACAGTTCTGGAGACTAGAAGTCTGAGATCAAGGTGCTGGCAGGGTTGATTCATTCTAAGGGGTTTGAGGAAGAATCTGTTTGAAGCCTCTTTAGATTCTGGTGGTTTGCCGGCAATCTTTGTTGTTCCTTGGTTTGTAGGATATCACCTTGATCTCTGCTTTTACTTTCACATGGTGTTCTTTCTGGGCATGTCTGTCTCAACATACTCCTTCTTCACAATCTGAGGTACTGGGAAGTTAGGACTTCAACATGCGAGTTTTGGGGGAACATAATTTATCTTATAACATAGTACTGTAGTGTCTTTCCAGTCAGATATGAGCACTTTCCGCATTGTTGGGAACAGTGTTTCTACTGTGAATGTGGTAGTTGCCTTTTCCAGGATTTCCTTAGTGCTCAGAAAATACCTTTTGATTTTTTTTTTAAACCTCAGGTTAAGGCGTGAAAGTTCTTTACATTAATAACTCTGTGAGAGTAGGAATTATCCTTATTTTAAAGATTAATAAACTCAGCAAATGGGGAGTATTGGTTCATTTGGATAAAGTATATTGCCTTCACATAAACACCCATAATTTTTTTCCTTTCCCAATTATAGAGTATGTAAAGTGCCTAGCACATTGTCTGGCCCTGAGCCGGTGGATAAATAATGTTTTTCTTATGAGAAATAAAGTCTGCACGTCACATATGAATTCTCCTATGAATCTCTGATCAGATTTTTTCTACAGACACCTCTCTGTAAGTATATTCCCCCTGGGAAAACAGCCACACTACTCTTATTTTATTTCTCTAGACACATTCGGCACTTTTTTTGATTTTTTTTTAAAAAAACTTCTTTTGTTCCCTTGTATTAGTAACCTGCTTCAGGACAGAATCTGAGTCTGATTAATCCCTGTTATCCCACAGAACCAAGCAGAGTGCTTACAAAATTAAGCACTAAATTAATACTGTATTTATTTGTTGAATGAAGTAATTGGAGCAACAGAAAGATGGGGAAAGATTAACTTTCGGATAGCTTTGATGAAAAAGTCGTATTTAATTGCTTCTTATTCCCTAATCCTCCAGATTCTCTGAAGTTTTCATACCTTTATGGATGCTGTTCTTTCTGTGCCCCAGACCCTTTTCTCTACCTGGTAAAACGTTGTTCAGACTCAGTCCAACGTTTCTTCCTCTAAGAAACAGTACCCCTCAGGCAGGTTTAGCTGTCTTTATTTCCATATTTACAGGCACTTCTTAAGTTCTTCTATGAGAGCCCTTATGCACTGCAGTCATTTGGTTGTCTTTCTTTTTCTTTATCACTAAAAGTTCCTTGAAGTCAGTGATGGTTTCTTATTAATTTTTTTCAGCACCTTGTGTACTGTCAGCCATACATAATACTGAGCTCAATAAATCTATTAATAAAGAGGGAGGACAGATAGTGAACAGAATAATCTTCATAAAATGACAATTTAAGATTAGTAAAATATTTTCACATTTAAATAAAAATTTAACATTAATAGCAATAGAAATATTAAGGAGAAAAATAAATAAGAATTATCACTTACTTATTGCTTGCCAGACATTGTCATAAGTGATATACGTAGTCTATCTCATTTAATACTCACAAAACCTTCTGAGGTATTATAATCCTTGTTGTAGGTGAGGAAACTGATGCTCAGAGATGTAAAGCTATTTACTTTGAAATGCATGACTGAAAAATGGTGTACCTGAGAATTTCCTGGCTCCAAAGGCTGTATTTATAACCACTGAACATATTACACATAAGAAATACAGTGTAATCTTATCATAGGTCAATTTATGACATATGAATAATATATTGCTGAAAATTATTCTTTAGGTGGTAAGACAAATAGGAAAAGGTTTTGTAATCAAGAAAAATGGGACTTCTGCCAAGATGGAGGCGTAGGTGGAAACACTGTGCCTTCTTCCACAACCAAGTTTGAATACAACAAAGGTTTGGAGAATAAAGGCGCAGCGAAAGAACAGAAAACTGAACTATATGGAAGTCCAACAACAACGAACCTTTAAACCTGGAGGGTTGGGCAGGAAGGATCCCCTGACCCAGGTGACCCAGGCACGCAGGCAGCCAGGGTAGCATCATTGACCCAGTGAGGGTGTGGAGCAGGCTGACCTCGGTTGCACATTCTCGGTTGCACATTCATGCTCGCAGATAAGCCAGAAAAGGAGTGAGCAGTGAGACAGACCGAGAGGCCCTGGTGGCGGGAGGAGGCAGAGGGGATCGCCATTGCTTTCCTTTGATCCCGCCCCCATATACAGTGTCACAACCCAGCGACTGGGTTGCCCCGCCCTGGTGAACACCTAGGGCTCTGCTCCTTTTAGTAACAGGCACCAACAGTTCAAAATATGCCTCAAGAAGAACTCAAAGCCCCAGAGCCGATAACTCTAAGTGACCAAGAAGTAGCCAGCCTCTCAGATGCACAGTTCAAAATACTGGTGATCAGGATGCTCACAGAACTGGTTGATTATAGTCACAAGTTAGAGGAACATATGAAGGCTAAACTAATTGAAACAAAGGGAAATGCACAGGGAAATCAATAGTGATGGAAAGGAAACTAGGACTCAAATCAAGGGAGTGGACCAGAAGAAAGAAAGAAAGAACCAAACAGAAAAATATGAAGTAACAAGAATTCAAAAAAAATGAGGAGAGGCTTAGGAACCTCCAGCACATCTTTAAATGTTCCAACAACCGAATGATAGGGGTACCAGAAGGGGGAAAGAAACAGCCACGAGTGGAAAACTTATTTGAACAAATAATAAAGGAAAACTTCCCCAGTCTGCCAAAGGAAATAGACTTCCAGGAAATCCAGGAAGCTCAGAGAGTGCCAAAGAAGTTGGACCCAAGAAGGAACACACCAAGGCACATCATAATTACATTGCCCAAGATTAAAATGAAGGAGAGAATCCTAGAAGCAGCAAGAGATAAGGGGACAGTCACTTACAAAGGAGTTCCCATCAGACTGTCAGCTGATTTCTCAAAAGAGACCTTACAGGCAAGAAGGGGCTGGAAAGAAGTATTCCAAGTCATGAAATCCAAAGACCTACAGCCAAGATTGCTTTATCCAGCAAAACTTTCATTTAGAATGGAAGGACAGATAAAGTGCTTCTCAGATAAGGTCAAGTTCAAGGAGTTCATCATCACCAAGCCCTTATTATATGAAATGCTAAAGGGACTTATATAAGAAAAAGAAGATGAAAAATATGAACAGTGAAAGGACAGCAAACACACAGTTATTAACAACCACAGCTAAAACAAAAGCAAACCAAGAGGACAGCTAGATCAGGAGTGGAACCATAGAAATGAAGAACACATGGAGGGTTAGCAACAGGGGAGTGGGAGGAGGAGAAGTGGGGAGAAGGTATAGACAGTAGGTAGAAAATAGATAGGGGGGAGGGCAAGAATAGTAGGGGAAATATAGAATCTAAAGAACTTGAGACATGTGGTTATAAACTAAAGGAGGGGGACGGTGGGGAGGGGGTGTGCAAGGTGGAGGGGAATGAAGGGGGGAATAGAACAACTGTAATGGTATAATCAATAAAATATATTTTTAAAAAAGAAAAATGAAAAATTTTCTACCTGTGAAACCATTCAAATAAATACTATGTTTTATTGCCATATATGCAATTTGAGTATTGTTCTGTGATTGATATGAGTATATATTTATTGAATATGAAAAGAGCACTATAATTTATACTTCTAATTAATTGTTTAGCATGAGAAATTTAATGTGTTGTTTAAATTGCTATAGCAAGGACACTTCTGGTCAGGATTGAGGTGTAGGTAGATACACTGTGTCTCCTTGTATAACCAAAAGAAGGACAACACAATTTTAAAACAAAAACAACCAGAACTGACAGAAAATCGAACTGTATGGAAGTCCGACAACTGAGGAGTTAAAGCAGGCACATTCATCCACATCAGTAGGAGGGGCGGAGTTGGGCAGCTGAGGGCAGAGAGGACTCCCAGCAAAGCAGCGGCTGGCAGGCTAAGGTGTGTAAGGCGGTGGCTGGTGGACCCAGCAAGACTGTGGGTTGTGGAATGGGGCCCGGGGCATGGCACACAAGGCAGCTGGTGGACAGAGCAGTCCCACATTTGTGCACAGATAAACCAGGGGAAACTGGGTAGCAGGACAGATTGCACAACCCAGGGGCCCAGCGTGGGAAAATAAAGCCTCAAAACACCAATTGAAAACACCTGTGGGGGTTGAGGTGGTGGGAGAAATTCACAGCCTCACAGGAGAGTTTGTTGGAGAAACCCACCCACTTGGGAATTAGCACCAGAAGGGCCCAGTTTGCTTGTGGGAAGCAGGGGAAGTGACTGAAATCTGTCAGAGAGTGGAGCAAGTGCCATTGTTCCCTCTCAGGCCCCTTCCCCACATACAGCATCAGAAACCAGCTACGTGGGTTACCCTGCCCTGGTGAACACCTAAGGCTCCACCCCTCACTATGTATCAGGAATGTCAAGACCAAAAAAATGGCTCAAATGAAAGAACAGATCAAAGCTCCAGAAAAAAATACAACTAAGGGATGAAGAGGTAGCCAATCTATCAGATGCACAGTTCAAAACACTGGTGATCAGGATGCTCTCAGAATTGGCTGAATTTGGTTGCAATTTAGATGAACAAATGAAAGCTATGCTAAGTGAAATAAATAAAGGAAAATGTACAATAATGATAGGAAGGAGACTGGGACTCAAATCAACAGTATGGACCAGAAGGAAGAAAGAAACATCCAATCAGAAAAGAATGAAGAAACAATTCAAAAAAATGAAGAGAGGCTTAGGAACCTCCAGGACATCTTTAAACATTTGAACATCCAAATTATCGGGGTACCAGAGGGAAAAGAGGAAGAACAACAAGTGGAAACGTAATTTGAACAAATAATGAAGGAAAACTTCCCCAGTCTGGTGAAGGAAATAGACTTCCAGGAAGTCCAGGAAGTTCAGAGAGTCCCAAAGAAGTTGGACCCAAGAATGAAAACACCAAGGCAGATCATAATTACATTAGCCAAGATTAAAATGAAGGAGAGAATTCTGGAAGCAGCAAGAGAAAAGGAAGCAGTCACCTACAAAGGAGTTCCCATAAGACTGTCAGCTGATTTCTCAAAAGAGACCTCATAGGCAAGAAGGGGCTGGAAAGAAGTATTCCAAGTCATGAAAGGCAAGGACCTACATCTAAAAGTGCTCTATTTAGCAAAGCTTTCATTTAGGATGGAAGGGCAGATAAAGTCCTTCTCAGATAAGTTCAAGTTAAGAGTTCATCATCACCAAGTCCTTATTATATGAAATGTTAGAGGCATTTATCTAAGAGGATAAAAATATGTACAGTAAAATGACAGCAAGCTCACAATTATTAACAACCACATCTAAAACAAAAACAAAAACAAAAACAAACTAAGCAAAAAACTAGAACAGGAACAGAAACACAGAAATGGAGATCACGTGGAGGGTTAGCAACAGGGGAGTGGAAGGGGGAGAGAGGGGGATAACGTGCAGAGAATATGTAGCATAGATGGTAGCTAGAAAATAGACAGGGGAGGGTAAGAATAATATAGAAAATGTGGAAGCCAAACAACTTATATGTATGGCACATGGGCATGAACTAAAGGGAGGGAATGTGGGTGGGAGGGGGTGTGTAGGGTGGAGGAGAGTGAAGGGGAAAAATGGGACAACTGTAATAGCATAATCAATAAAATATATTAAAAAATAAATTACCTTAGCAAGGAAAAGGTTCAGTGAAAGTATGATATGGATCACTTATTTGCATACTATTTCAAGACAATGAAAATAAAAAATTAAAGCTTTTAATTTGTCCCTCCAGTGGAATTTACTACATTTACTTATGTAGTCTTTTTTTTAATATAATTTTTATTTAATTCTTGTTCACGTACAGGTTTCTGTCTTATATTCCCAACCCTGCCCGCCCCCCACCCCATGTACTTATGTAGTCTTAAAAATGTAATATTTCCTTTTGATAAAAATGGGCTTCATTCATGGCTCATGTACCATGACTACATTAGAAGTTAGGATTTTTAGTTCAATGTCTCAACCTAAACTTTTCTTTTTTTAGATGTCAAAATAGATGATATACTTTGTTTTTTAACTTTATGAGGAATAATTGATAAATATAATTCCATATATTTAAAGTATACAATGTGATGATTGGATATATGTGTATATTGTAAAATAATTGCTAAGATCAAGATAACTAACACACCCTTTACCTCACATAGTTAATGTAGTTAATTTTTTTGTGTGAGTGGTGAGTGCTTAAGATGTACTCAGCAACTTTCAAATATACAGTACGATGTTATTAACTGTAGACACTATGCTATACGATAAGTCCTCACTTGTCAATTCGTTCTGTTACTTGAGGCAAAATGACTTACAATGAAATGAATTTTACTCTAGGCTAATTGGTTTAAACAAGAGTTCCTGGCCTTAGTGGGAAAAGCTTTTAGTTTTTTCCTGTTGAGTATGATGTTGGCTGTAGATTTCTTGTATATGGCCTTTATTATCTTGAAATATGTTCCCTCTACTCCCACTTTGCTGAGTGTTTTTATCATAAATGGGTGCTGTATCTTATCAAATGTCCTTTCAGCATCTATTAATATGATCATGTAATTTTTGTCTTTCCTTTTGTTTGTGATGTATTACATTTATTGTTTTGCAAATATTGTACCATCCTTGCTTCCCTTGGATGAGTGCTTCTTGATCATGGCATATTGTCTTTTTAATGTATTGCTGGATGTGGTTTGCCAATATTTTGTTGAGGATTTTAGTGTCTATGTTCATCAGTGACATTGGCCTCTAGTTTTCAATTTCAACTGCTGGGATTATTCCCTAAGAATCCTGAAACACCAATTCAAAAGAACCTATGCATCCCAATGTTCATAGCAGCACAATTTACTATAGACAAGTGCTGGAAACAGTCCAAGTGCCTGTCAGTAAGTGAGTGGACCAAAAAACTATGGTACAATTACACAATGGCATACTATGCAGCAGAAAGAAAGAAGGAGCTCGTACTCTTCATGACATCATGGATGGAACTAGAGAGCATTCTGGTAAATGAAATAAGCCAGGCAGTGAAAGACAAGTACCATATGATCTCACCTATAAGTGGAACATAATCAACAAAAGAAACAAACAAGCAAAATATAACCAGAAACATGGAAATAAAGAACAAATGGAGAGTGACCAGAGAGGAGGGGAGAGAGGGATAATGAGGGAAAGAGTGGGAACAGTTGTCAGGGAGCATGTATATAGGACCCATGGACAAAGACAACGGCAGGGGGAGGACTGAAGTTGGGAGGTGGGGGTGGGTGGGGCAGGAGAGAGTTGGAGGGGGGGAATGGGAACAACTGTAATTGAATAGCAATAAAAAAGTTAAGTTCCTATGTTATCTTGTCAACATTATAATGAAATGACATCATTTAAGGACCTCCTGTGCATTAGCTGCTCAGAACGTATAACTGAAAATGTGTACCCTATGACCTGTACAGCTCATTTCCCTTTTCCTCTAGCCCCTGGCAACCACAATTCTATTCTGTTTCTGTGAAATTGGCAACATTGAAGCATTACTCACAATAGGCAAAATATGGAAATAACATAGATGTCCTTTGGCAGATGCATGGATAAAGAAAATGTAGTGTATATACACAAGGGAATATTATTCAGCTATAAATTGAAGGAAATCCTGCCATTTATGACAGCATGGATGAATCTGGAGGGTATTATGCTAAATAAACTTAAAAACAAAACAAAACAAGATGCATCACAGTAAAATACCAAAAAACACAGGCTTTAGTTTCAGATGGACCTGTGCTGGTATACAAACATTGGCACTTACTGTTTATGCCATGTTGATATCACTTAAAGTTTACTCATCTGTAAAACTAGGAAAATAAAGAACAATTATTGAATTATTATGCAAATTAAATTGACATAGCACAGCATCTGGCAATCAACTTCAGGTAATAATTCTGGCACAACTTCTTTCTGGTTCATCCTCTGTAATGCCTCCAAAGCTGAAATGGAAATCATCTGATCATATTACTTTATTGCTTTAAATCTTTCATGACTCACTTGTCCTCAGGGCAAAATCCAAATGCTTTAATTTAACAATATCTTTGTTACTGAACAAAAAAGCAGGTTCAGCTGCCTGTCACCACAAAAGCCAAAGTCGTGAGGTAGATGCTAGTGCAAAAGGGAAGAAAGAGTTTTATTTAGGTGCTGAACAACACGGGAAAATGGCAGATTCCCCATCTCAAAGTCCATCTCTTCAGCAAGACCAAGACAAATAGCCCGTATCCAGAGTTCCTGCTCCATTTTAAAGTACAATACTTGGAAGCATCTATTAGTACAATACTAAAGTACAATACTTTGAAGTATATCTAAAGTACAGTACTTTGAGGCATCTGTTAAGAGGCCATTAGTCCCCATCTGGGTATCTTAGTTTGTTTCCTCGTTGCTGTCTTTTCAGGCTTCCTCTGGGAGCCTGTGTGGAGCCTGCATGGACATGGGCCATAGGGCTGCTGTGGCTATAAGGTCACCTGCTCCTACATGACAGAGCACATGAACACACTGGTGAGCACATCACCAGGTAGTTGAGAGAGGGAGGCTCCCTCTTGGAGGCAGTGGACCACGTGGCTGCTGAGGCCATGTGGCCCGTGGAGAGAACAGATGGATGAGTCCACTGTTGGAGTACATGCATCGAGCCAGAGAGTGACGGTGCTTTCTTCCCTTGGGATTATATATTAGCTTGAGTTGAGATGTACCAAGTGCTTTCCCAAAATGAACAATCAACTTTCTAAACTTTTGTGGGCTTCCGTTGGATCCACTGCCCAACGAATCCTTTCCTTCCTCGGGCTAAACTGACAGGCCTCTTTGATCCAGCATCCCCACTCTGCCCTTTTGACTTCTATGGCACTATGCCTTCCCCCGGTCCCACCCACAACCTGGTAAGCATGGAGAAGGGCTTTTTTTCTGCCTGGTTATCTTGCTAGCTTTTCTCACACTCAGTCCAAGAACTTCCCTCTGCTACCATCTTGGCTGATGGGGGAGTCTCCCCAGTGCTCTGGACAGACTGTCTACCAGTAACATCTTTAACATAACATCTGATACAAATTTTCTCCTTATTAATACTATCACTTTATTCCTGAATATTCTATCTTACAAAGCCATTATCTCTTTTAGAGAAAAAAATAGCACATTTAGAAGAAAGCAGCATAGTTATAAAATATAAAAGTGTTTTACCATGTTTAGGATTTCTTTTGGAGAAATATTGGTAACTATGAAACTGTAGGTGAATAATTTAATTCTGTTCTTTGTTTCTAACTCTTAATTAAAACAAAGCTGAACTTTTTATAGTAGTGTCTTCAATTTTAAAAATAATTTCTGACCTCTTTACTGAATTATATCTAATATACCGTATTAGGTATGGTTGTGTATTGCCATATATATTTTTCTCTTTCTTTTCCTCTACCTCCTCTTTGAGGAGAAAGTAAAGTATTTCACCCCCAAATAACTTTCCTCTAAGAATTGTGACCTTTTCTACAGTAATATTCCTAAACCTAAAAGCCTGGGAAAGACCCAGTTGAAGAGGTGGGAACTGTATTTAATGAAATCTTGATTGCACATCTCTTCAACTGCTCTTTTCAGATCACCTCAGACACTGCTTTGAAGGGGACTTGCAGTACACATAAACCATCTTGTGCTTTAGTAGTGATAGAACTGCAAGAAGAGGGGACACATCACATAATTAAATATGGTTGATTGAGTTTGGTTGTACCCCTCCTCTTTCCAATAAAGACTTAAGGTACTCACTTGAATGATTGCAATATGTATGTGTATCAGTTTAAGATATAAGACATAGTATTTTTTAAAGTGATAGCCAAATGTTTAGAATTTTCTTTTAATTTTTATTATTACTGCCTCCCAATTCAATTAAATTTTTATGTTAATTGGGATAACTAGAATGTTATCTGTTTTTACTGTTTAACCTCCATAAAAGAGTCCTACTTTGATAGTATTCTCCAAGTATTGAAAAATCCATATAAATTGTGCATTGTGATACAGCTTTCAAATAAACTTGCCTTTTGAGGGTGTGGGAATATCTCGTGCAGGTCATCTGTTTGCTGTTAATTCCATTTGCCATCCTTTCCCATTCTTCTCTGTATGGTAGGGGCCTACCTCCCTGAAAATGGCACTTGCCAGGCTCCCTTGACATCCAGATTCTGGCTAGGGTCAGCTAATAGAAGGCTCTAACAGGAGTTGAAGGTCAGGAAGAAGGGCGAAACCTGAGTATTTTTCCTCCTTTCTGTTTTGTGCAGCATGTTCTGAAGTGGCTACATCTCCTTCATGCTTTCTCAGACAGCCCCTTCCTTGTGATTCCAACTTTGTGGGGTGCCCTTGCTCCCAGAATACTGTGGCCTCCCGCCTTTGCTCCTCTATCCATGAGTGTAGCAGGGACTTCCTGCTGCTGTTCATCTGTGTTGACCCACTCTCACCTGTTCAGTCTTTCCGCTCTCAACACTCTTGCAACTGGTTTTCTGATGAGGGTGTCCAACCTGCAGCCCCTGGGCCGCATGCAGCCCAGGGTGGCTATGAATGTGGCCCAACACAAAATCATAAATTTACTTAAAACCTTTTTTTTGCTCATCAGTTTTCATTAGTGTTTGGGTATTTCATGTGTGGCCCAAGGCAACTCTTCTTCTATTGTGGCCCAGAGATGCCAAAAGGTCCAGAGATAAAGGTCCAGAAATACCCAGTTTGGGTATTTCATGTGTGGCCCAGAGATGCCAAAAGTATTATTAGCACCCCTGCTAATAATACTTTTCTTTCATTGAATTGCTGTGCATGACTTACCTTTGATTGACCCATGCCTTAATGGTGAAGGCGAGGGGCCTTGTGCAGTGATTCCTTGAGGTTCCTGTAAATGGTGAGTCTAGATCTTCAACTCACTACCTGCTGTTGAGATCTTCAACTCACTACCTGCTCCATAGCCCAGGGCCAGAGTAGTCAGCATGATTTGCTGAACATTTGGGGAAGTTCTCTTTCAATGGTCAGAGTTAGCACTGCAGGATTTGTGTTGCCAATCTGGTAATTTCCTGAGCTAGGTCATGCTTAGTTATTTTATGCCGCCTTGGTAAGTGAGTTGTACTCTTGACCAGATTTTTACATTTTGAAATAGAGCTTATGGGTGCATTCTGAAGGGCTGCCCAGATTTTTGTTTTGGGGTCTGGTTTGTATAAAAATTCAAAAATAAACTGCAATTATGTAGAAATATTATCATGTTGTGATGGAATATTTTTGGCCCCCTGCTGAGTTTGTGTCCTATGGTCTGCTCTGGAGTCATAGACATTGTTTGGTTTTGAGAATGTGCCCATGTGAATTCACTTCACTTTCCGAGTTTGCACTTTTTGGGGGGTAGTTATCATTTACTTTAAAATTCTTTCTCCTTTCGGAGAGGGCTGAGCTTTTGAATAAGTGAAAGTGTCCCCCTTCTCTTTTACTGCTTGCTGTGTAAAGTAAGAGGCTAGAAGCATGGTGGTCAGAGAGTTCTGCAGAGCAGAAGGAATTAAATCTCAGCTCCACCATTCATTAATGCTGTGACTTGAGCAGGTCATTTAAACACAAAGCCTCAGCACATCTTTAAAATAGATGTAACAATATTTACATTACAGGATTGTTGTGTGGATTGGAATTACCATTAGCCTAGCAGATAGTCAGTGGTAAGTACTGAATTTACTTCCCTCCCTGCAAGGAGGGAAGTAATTCATTTCTGTGTGTATGGATGGGGTAGGATGGGTTGGGGTCTGGTGAGTGTGGGAAGCTTTTGTGAAACTTTATAGAGGAGACAGCATTTTAACTACACCTTAATACTCTTCCTGGCATGTTTTTCCAGATAGCATGATTTTCTCCCTCACTTCAGTTATTTATTCAAATGTCATATTTTCAGTGAGGCCTGTCTTAGCTACTCTGCTTAAATTTTCAGTGCTTTTACCCTTTCATTGACTATTTCTCTATATGCTTTATTTTTTCTCCTTAGCATTTACACTAACATAATATAAATTTTACTTATTTATTTAAATTTTAACTTGTTGTCTGTCTCCTCTACTAGAATATAAACTTTGCAAAGGTGGAATTTTTCTTTCTTTTTTTCCCTGGTGCCCAGAACATTGCCTGGCATAGGTGCTCAAAAAATATTCATTAAAAGAATTAGTGTGAGAATGAGTAGAACTGTACAAGGTGAAATTAATTATACATGCATTTATTGTACTCTTATAATTATTGGCCTCAAATTATAAGATGCAAAATTGAGGAGTTTAGCATGCCTATATTGATTTATGGAAAACAAACACATATTCAGCAACCTTACTTTCTTGAGAGTATTACCGAGAACTTGGGTGAGTCAGGATGGGGCAACTTTTGATTAGCCAAAATAATTGCTACAAAATATTCATGTACCTTACTCCATGGAGTAGATATCTAGGATTCATTCCTTTTTATTTAGACAGATTCTAACTATCTTGATAATGTGGGTTTTCATCTCAGGAAATTTGTGGACAGAGTGGAACCTGAGAAGACAGGAATGCTCTTTGCTGAGAAATCAAAGTTGACAAGCCAATGGAGGGGAGGAAGCAGAAAAATATAAAAATAAATAACAAAATGTAATCATACAACTTTCTAGATATCTTTTTTTATTATCAGTACAAGATTGTATTATACTGATAATCATACAAAATGTAATCATACAACTTTCTAGATATCTGTTCTTTATTATCAGTACAAGATTGTATTGTACCGATAATCATACAAAATGTAATCATACAACTTTCTAGATATCTGTTCTTTATTATCAGTACAAGATTGTATTTATCATCAAGATCAGTTTAAATTACATACATGATGATTTTAGGAATATTTTCAGTAAAAATAGAAATATCTCTATATACCTATTACATCTTTGTCCTTATAGTCTGGTTTGTATCCTCATACTCCAACAAGATCATTCTCTGAAAGGTTGCCAGGGACTCATTTATGTAATTTTGTGGTCTTGTCTTAGCTCTTGATTCCTCTGCAGCACTTTGAAATGCTTTTCCTGTGGTCGCATTGACTATACCATCCTCCTCCTCCACCCCCATTTCTGACTGACCTGTCTTGTTTTCATCTACACATCTACCTACGGAATTCTTTAAGATTCAGCTCACCCATCTTAATCTTTGTAAATCTTCAGTATCACATCTAATAATTCACCATCCATCCATCCATTAAAAATTACTATACCCATTGAATATCCTGAATTCATTGATTTCTTTCTATCTGCTTCCCTCATTCAAACCATCTGTCGTCAGGAACAACTGCTTCTCTTGCTCCCTGTACCCACGTTCCATCCTCACCACAGCGTCTAGAGTGATCCTTTCAAAACTCAAATCAGATCCTATTTCTGTCCCATTTAAAACGTTCTATTGTCTTCCCAACAAATTTAGTATAAAATCCCGATTCCTTGACTACAGTGATCTGGCCCTTGACTACTTTTCTGACTTTACCTTGTGCCATTCTCACTCTTCCCAATAAGGCTTTAGCCACAGTGACTTTCTGCCTGTCGGTAGAACAGGACGAATTTGTTTCTGCTTTTGACAGTTTGATTCTGCCTTTTCTTCTTCTTGGAATACTGACCACCCCCGCCCCCCTTCTTTCACCACTATGTTTGCATATTGACATTCAGATCCTAGCTTACCTATTGCTTCCTCAGAGAGGCCTTCTCTGATTAGCCCGTCTAAAGTAGCCACCCAATCATTCTATCATATCATCTTGTTTTTATTCTCTTCCTGTTCATTTACTTGTTTATTTATCTGCCTCCCCTACAGAAAAAAACAGTCACTTGATCTATTTGCTTTATCACCAGAGCCTGACATATAGTAGGCATTCAATGGCTATTTGTCAAAAGGATGATTGGAGTCTGTGGCAAGTACCGTGGGTATAGAGATGATAGTGGTAAGTAATTTGTACTACAGTGCTTGTTAGCCTTTCCTAGGTCACAGACTTTTTGGAGAATCTAATAAAAACTGGTAATTCTCTTCCAGTAAAAATGCATTTATATGCATGTAGGAAAAATTTCCTAGAAATTAGAATGCTTGGTTTCTTGAGTACTGTGTATTAGCCACCTTACTAGTGTCCCTGCCCTGTTAGAAACTTTGGGATACATTTTTATTAAGTCGCAATGTTGGAACATAATAAATATACTGGTACAATGGTTCTGAAAAAACTATGTGTGCTCAAGAACTGTTTTTTTTAGTTTCCATCTTTATGGCTCTGTGTATAATCTTGCTGTGCATGACTTATGTGAAGCTCATGCTACATGCAGTTCACTACGTGAATTTGTCAACATTTAAGCTTGTACCCTGGCTTATACCATGTTCAACTGAATACACCAATCATGAGTTTGGATATCAAGTGGTTATTAAAGTCTAATGCTGTACTTGTTTTGTAGTAGATCTGTAATAAACAGTTTGTAGGCCAGCATCAGTCTGTAGGCCCAATTTTGAATAAGCACAGTTTTGGAGAGTATCATCAGTCTTGAACTCTTTTCAAGGCACCAATTCTGTATCTAATCTAACTGATTGTGTCTCTGACTAGATGTTCTATTGGTATTTTAAACTGGACATCTCCCTAAACCAAACCTATCATATGCTAACTTCAAAAAAGAAAAGCTCCTTTTACTTTTTTATTGTTGTTCAAGTACAGTTGTCTCCATTTGCCCCCACCACTCTCCCCTACCCCACCTACCCTCAGTTTCAAAATTCTAACAGCTTCTTTCTATCCAGAGTCATTGTCATTTTAAGCTTTTCTTTGTCTCTCTACCCAATTTTTTGTTAAATCTTGTTACTCCAGTTTTTCTTAACCTGTATTTCATTATCACTCTGTTAAGGATCTTTTTTACACATTTTCTTTTTCTAATTCCCCCAAATCCCCACAACATTTTAATATTACAGATATACTGCATAACTCTTTATGTAGTTCAGCTTTTCAGAGTGCCACAAATCACTGTAATATCAAAAATTTACCACTCCAGATACTACCCTTGTTGAGAATGCATGCTTTATATGTATGTTTCTTCTTATGCATTTTCGTTTTCCTTCTTCAATATTAAATCTTTGTTATTTTGATTTTGATCATGATATCCTCTTTGAGAGTTCTTTTTTACATAGTTATTAAAATGAGATCCCTCTGAAGACTTGCACACAGAGCTGCTTTTCAGTGAAGTTACTTTTACAATCCTCTAGCTATATATGTCTTTTCACTCTTCTAATTTCCCATACAACCTTTTTGATATTTCTATTATGGAACATAGATATTTATTATTTTTTGCAAGCATAGGCCTCTTGTGGGCAGGAACCATGATTTCTTCCCTTTTCTTATAATGGCTAGCTTTTAATAGGTACTTAAAACATCCAGGAATGAATGAATCAATGACAATTGTCTAAAAATAAAAGGGTAGGTACTAAAGTATTTGTTAAGTTTCTACTCAACTGAAAGTCCTTATTCTCTTTTGGATGAGTGAGATATTTTTCTGAAGTCTTCTGTTCTATCTCTATCTTTGTTGTCTATACAGAAATAGAGTTATTGGAGAAGAGATAATGGAAAACTGATGCGATTCCTTGCCTTATCATTTACTCAAACTTATATTGGATGGCCTAATATCCAGTGGGTAGATGGATTAACCTGGCTTAATACCTTTATCTTAATTTTCAATTTGTCATTCTATTCGTAATTTACATATCAACCACAGAACATTTGTATTTGAAGTGTTTCTTAAATATAGTAGAACATGTTTGTTTAAAACAAAAGTGTTGGAAGAAATAATAGGGAAGATTTCACTGCAACATTTAGAAGGAAATGCTCAAAAACGACAAAGTCTGTCCAGAAAGTATCCATCCATGTACTATGAAAAATAGAAACATTTATTGAAGGAGATACAAGATACAAGAAACCTTACATATAGGACAGTTACACCTCAGTTCCCTTCCAAGTAGGCACCTTGGGACCTCACACAGTTCTCCAAATGGCCATTAGCTGCCCCATTGTATCTTCGTGAATCTTGTCAATGGTCTGAAATCTCTCCCTTTTCAAAAGTGATTTTAGTTTTGGGAAAAGCCAGAAGTTGCAGCACACCAAATCTGTAGGGAGTCTGTAGGGAGTCTGAGTCACCTGGGTGATTTTCTGATCTGCCAAAAAACTCTAGAGGAGCTATGATGCATGAGCAGGTGTGTTGTCATGATTGCCAATCATGCCAATCACCAGTTGCCCATAGCTGGGCAGTTTTCATCATGTTGCATCTCTCAACTGACATAGAACGTTGAGGTAATAGTTCTTATTAACTGTTTGGCCTAGAGGGGCATACTCATAATGGACAACACCTTCCCAATCAAAAACACAGTTTACATGGTCTTGATCTTTCTGCAACTTTGCTGTGCATTCTTCGGGCATGGGGAACCAGGTGACTTCCATTGCAACGGCTGGGTCTTTGTTTCCAAATCATACTTATGGCCATGAACCCACAATTCATCTCCAGTTATGACCATCTTGAGGCAATCTTGTTCATTAAGAGTGGTTTGAATTAAGTCCTTAGCAACTGCAGCACGATGTTCCTTCTGCTCTGGTAGCAGAAGCTGCGGAATGAATTTTACCACAACATGTTCCATGCCAAGGTCTTGTGTCACAATCTTGGACATGGTAGATTTTGGAATCCCCAGATCAGCTTCTAGTTTTCACACTGTCAGTCACCCATCTTTGTTGATTATAGCCTGTGCATGTTCAATATTCTCAGGTGCCCTGCTTGTTACAGGTCTTCCAGAACATGAATCACTTTCACCAAATTTTTGACCATCTTTGAAGCATTTCTACCACACTTTTATTTGCACTGCACTCATTGCATTGTCCCTGAAAGACTTCTGAATCATCCGAATAATTTCCATGGAGGAATGTTCAAGCTCAATGCAGAATTTGATGCAGATTCATTGCTCTACTCGCTCAGTCATTTTGAATGTGATTGTACACATGCTCACATGCACAAGTACACATGCTCAGTCAATGATCTTCACTGCCCCCACTGACTAGTACAGTGAAGTTGTCATTGTTCATGCATGCTCATTCCCATCCACTCTCCTTGGATGCCAGGTTATCTCAGTGTCACACGAACCATTCTTATTATATTAACAGTGGCTGGAATTTTTATAGACGGATGATGTTCAAATATTTTATGGGGAATGAGATCATGCTCCCAAAGTGGTAACAGGTACATTCCCATCACTCACCTCAAAGGGTTTCAACTTACTGTCCTATCTGACTGGTTAATTGCTTGTACTTGGCAATGCTCAGGTTGTCATAAATAAGCCAGCAAGTAAAAGGACAATATTGAATAACTGAGAATGGGCTAAGGTGTCTGAACACAGGCTTTGAGGTTAGGTAAACCTTGGTTGAACTCCAGATTTACTTGCCGTGTTCAGTTAAGCAAGTCACATAACTTCTCTGAACCTCAATTTACACATTTTCCTTTTCCTAAAATAGAAATAAAATGCTTGTCCTAGTTTTGGTCCAGAATTTATAAGAGGCCGTAATAGATGAGAAAACACTTTCTGAGCCATAAAATAATATATAAATATTAGGGATTGTTACAATTTTTATTCCATGACAACAAGAAAAGGAGTAAGAGGGAGATGGAGGAGTAAAATAAGGAAAATTAATGTTGTTGACATTTATGGAGTGTTGTCCATGTGTTAGGCATTTGATATATAACCTTTTGTGATCTTCACTACCATTCTATGAAATAGTTTATTATTCTACATACTTTAAAATGAGAAGGCTGAATTTCATAGAGGCTTAGTGTTCTAAGTAACTTTATGTGTCAATTTGTTTGGGTCATAGTACTTAAATATGTGATCAAACATTATTCTGGATGTTTCTGTGAGGGTGTATTAGAATGAGATTAGCATTTAAATAAGAGCATTTTGAGTAAAGCAGATTGTCCTTCATATTGTAGTTGGGCTTTACCTTATAAGTTGAAAGCCTAAATAGGAGAAAAAGACTGATCTATCCAGGGTAAGATGAAATTCTGCCAAGAGACAACCTTCTGACTTAAACTGTATCATCAGCTCTTTCCTAGGCTTTCAGCCTGACCACCTTCATAAAACTACATTATCAGGGACTTCCAGTCAAGATGGAGGCACAGGTAAACATGCTTCACCTCCTTACACAACTACAGCAAAAATTACAACTAGAATACACAACAAAGATCACCCAAAATTTTCAGAAAATTGAGCTGTATGGAAGTCTAACATCCAAAGATCTAAGGAATCTATAGATTTAAAGATGAAGAGGAGGGGCAAGCAGAGGAGGGTTTCACCAAAAAACTGCAGAAGATGTGATCCATGAGTCGATGGGTTGTCGTGATGACGCTGCAAATCACTAGTTGCCCATAGATGTGGCCTTCTGAATCACCTGAACAGTTTCCTCACAGAAATATTATTCACACTTGATGCAAAATTTGATGCAGATTCTTTGCTCTACTAGCTCAGTCATTTTGTATGCAATGGCCACACAATACATATGCTCATTCATGGTGTCTACTGCCCGCAGTGACTAGTACAGTGAAGTCATCAGTGTTCATGCATGTATATTTCAGTCCTCTCCTTGGCTACCAGGTTACATTGATGTCATGTAAACTGTTCTTGTTATGTTAATAATAGCTGGACTTTTTCCAGACAGACCTTTGTATTTTATCTTGGAAGGCTAATTGCATGTATTCATAATGTATTTTGCTCCTCACTGATGGAGGCAGACAATTGAGTTTTCCAGCAGTTGATGGAGAAAGGGTGACATTTATGAATTTGGAGAACTCAATTCTTTAGGAATAGTCAGGAAAATGTTATAGACTTGAAATTGGGAGTTAAGTATATTTGTTTTCGGAAGGATTTGGCCTGTTTGTATGTTGTGAGTGTGGATCCTAGTTCATGCACTCCACAAGAAATGTCAAATTATTTTAGTTTATTTAAATCAAACTCATCTGATCCGTGGTCTCCATCTAATTGGGATTTTGGAAAATTCAGTTTCCCTTTTTATTTAGGCTCTTTCTCTTTCCCTAAAGTGACAAACACTCTAAGATTTAGGCAATGAGATAAGACCTAACTGATTTTGAAATGTCTGGGAACCATGACATCCTCATCATCCAAGCCCATGCAGATCCTTGAAAATGGAAAGCCTGACTGCGATTAGGAAATGGGGGTTTTAATGGGGACCTTTGCCTGGATCTGTAGCTCTAGTGCCCATAGCTCTTCCTCCCTAGGTGCCCTGCACAGCTATTTCCCTGCTGAGGACTGATAGGGGGCACTTCTTCCTTCCACCACTTATTGAAACCTTGACTTCTGTCATTTTCCCAGCGTGGGATATTATTTATTTCCTTCTGTTTCCAATTCAAGTCTCCTTTTTCTACTAGCATAATCCTAGCTAAGGTCTGGAAGAGAAGTGTTGGAAGTATCTTCACCATTTTATTGCTTCACAAATCTCTGAGGCAAGAGAATTAGAAGGGCCTGGAGAAGAGTATGTATATTTTTATGTGTATAGTGGGGGGCTGAATTCAGTGTGGGAAACACAGAGTGTGGAGTATCATATACAAAACACCAAAACAAATCACAAATCTCAATAAATTATTTTGTAAAAGCATTTACTCAGTGCGGTATTTTTTTCTCATTCATAGGTTGTATTGCCCAGGAATCAGAAGTCCTGGCTATATTATGTATATGGCCTTGAGTAACTCACTTAACTTCTCTGAGTATATGATCTAATCATTAAAATGAAATAATTTAGCTCATCCTACCTAGTTTACAATATTGTTATTACACACAAATGATAGAAGATAGGGAAAATGGTTTTTGTTAATATACTCTGAAACAGGGGTGTCCAACTCATTTTCACGGGGGGCCATAGCAGCCTCACAGTTGTCTTCAAAGGGCCGAATATAATTTTAGGACTCTATAAATGTAACTGCTCTCTCTGGACAGAAACAAGGTGCCAGGCCCAGGGCGGAGGGCTGGGTTTGACCCATGGGCCTTGTGTTTGCCGCCTGTGCTCTAAAATGTGAAGGTTTTTGATTTGTCAGTTTGTGGCAAGAGAGAAATTTCTCAGTAAGTTTTTAAGTCAAAAAGGTCAAGTAATTTTAAAGTAACATAGAAACCCTTGGAAATTATTACGAATAATTTTTAGTCACATTGTATTGAGCATAATGTAATATGGCCATGTTTCTTTTCTTTTTTTTTTAAAGCCTCACCTGAGTATATGTTTTTAAATTGACTTGAGGGAGAGAGAAAGGGGAAGAGAGAGAGACAGAGAGACATCAAAGCGATGGCTGCCATGGGATGATGCTCCACCAACTGAGCCACCTGGCCAGGGCAGCCCTGTTTATTTTCAAGAGGGTAAAAAGTAGAATTCTCCAACATGTTCTGAAAGTGAGCAGAATATGAACAGTCAGGGAAACATCGGTCATCTATTAAATGTCAAGCACTACAGGAGAAACATTCTATACCTTACCTCTAATTTTCTCTATAATTCCATGAAATCGGCATCATTCTCCCTGTTTCAGGTGGAAATCTGAGGGTCAGAATTTAAGTAGTGGTTAGTAAATGACAGAGCCACTAGGATTTAACCTTTGTCTGATGCAGGGGCCTGGATTCTTTCTACTGCATTATACACTTCCTTTTCTCTGAAGTTTTGTTAGCCACAGATGATGTGGAATGAAAGATTTAAGTTTAGGGTAATAATTTTTAACTGCTCAAAAAAAATAACAACTAAAACTGGGAGTAAGGAGCTTTGAGTTTATATGTCTGAGTCTTGTTTTTTTATTCTGTATCATGAAAGAATTTTGGGCTGTGTTTTGGGGGTTGGTAGGTGATCTCTAAGGTACGGGGATAGTTAATTTTATCTGCCAACTTAACTGATCCATAGAGTGCCCGGACATTTGGTAAAACATTATTTCATGGGAGTCTATGAAGGTGAAGTTCAGATTAACATTTGAATCGGTAGACTGAGTAAAGCAGGTCGCCTTCTCTAATGTGGGTGGGGCTTTTCTAATCAGTTGAAAGCCTGAATAGAACAAAAGGGCTGAACCTCCCCTGGGTAAAGGATAACTTTACCTACCTGAGTGCCTGGAGCTGGAACATCAATGTTTTGAACTGAAGCATTGGTTCTTCCTGAATTTTGAGTCTGCTTATATTTGAGCTAGAACTACACCCTTGGCTCTCCTGGCTCTATGGTTTGCTAACTGCAGATTTTGAGACTTGTCAGCCTCTATAATAATGGGAGCCAAATGCTTATAATAAATTTATTTCTATATACACTCACACTCACACATACGCCATTGGTTCTGTTTCTCTGGAGAACCTAATACAGGCACAAACAACTTTGGGATTTTGTGATGATGAAAATCAACAGTAACAATGAAGAGCTGCTATTTACGAGACTCATTTATTCTTTCAGTCAGCATTTTATGGAGGATCCTTAATGGAATTTTTGCATTGACATTTACATGTGTCTTATTACATGAGTATTAAGTAGTTGTTATCGCTAGGAAGATAATTGACCAAATGTTTAATTTTTTTTCTGAAAATGCTGGCTGCCAGTATTGATTAATGTCATTGCATTTCTGGCATCATTTGGCTTACCTTACCTAAAACAAGTCACAAAAAATAAAGAATGGAAAGATTGATTCTTTTCTAAGTTTTATATTTTCTCCTGACAACTCCTCTGCAACCCCAGGCATAGATTAATGAATGGAGTATGCATAGAGTGATACCGGCTCACATATATGACATTACTCAGATGTCTCAAACTCCGGAAAAAGCATGTGAATGATTTATGGAATTGATATTAATCTCTTTCCAGTAAATGCATTACTTCAGATACATGGGAAATTGATGTTACTACTCTAATGCCAAATTAATTTCTTTCTTGCTGGATCAGCATTGTAAATGGAATTAGATGTTAACCTTTTATATATCTAAACAGAGTAAAATATGGGAAGCAATTTTGTAAGTAAAAATTGGATGCCCATCGCTGAAGGGAAGGATATGTGTTTTTCATTTGTTTGTTTGTATGTTTTCTTCCTGGGGTTTGTGGATCCTGGGATATTGGGTGATTTTTAAAGTATAACTTAATAGCAATTAGAAATAAAATAATTATCATTGGATCTAAACATTTAACATAGTACTGTATTTAACAGCGTAGCAAGTGAGAATTACATATTATTAAATATCCCTAAAATTCTAGAGAACAAGACTAGTTTTCAAAGGAAATTTTACCCAAGAATTCTCAGTCACTATTAAACAAGCATTTTTAACCCATGCATATAGGGCATAAAGGAAACTAGAAACTTGTCAGGCAGTCTCTTCCTTTTTCCATATTTGCCTGTGCCTGCATATTCTCGCCTATTTTGTTTGCTGTAGCTTTCAGTTGCTATAGTGTTGACTTTGTCCTGATGAACATATTCTGGTAAACTCAGTCTTATGTATCCATTCCTGTTATCAAAAGGAAAACATTACTAACTCACCTTGGGTCTGGTCAGTTGTGATGAAAGAAGGTGATTATTGGTTACCTGTGGTTGCCTTTTCAGGGCTGTGGGTGGGACAGATTCTCTAATAAGGGACGGTAGGTAGTGAGGAAAAATAGACATCTCTAAAACACTTGGGCCTGCAGGTCTGCTTTGGTTCTTCCAGGTTGAAACATCTCTGATTTTGTGGAACAGCTACTACACATACCTTTACCTTTCTCATTCTGACTTCCTACAGTTAGATATACTGCTGATGGCCCTTGCTTTTCATCCCAGTATGCCTCATTCCTCAGCCAGTCTTGACCAGTGCAGTGTCAGAGTTGTGCCATCTAGCCTGATTATCTCACGTACAAGAGACAAACCCTGGTCATTAGTGTACAAGTTGTAGCTTTTCCTGCATTGGTATAGTCTGGAAAACTGGATTCTTGCTTTATAGTTCTTTTTCTGTGACATAATTTTACTATTCACCTGGCTTTGTGTCTTAGAATTAGTATCCCTTTAAACCTGGAGTATTGCCTTGAACCCTTGCCCTCTCAATAGGAATCTGGGCTGGGAGGCTTAATTTTCACTACTTCTATACTCAAATTTGCTTATTAGCTTCAGCTGAGATCCAGATGTGAATAGATAAATTTCCCTGGACCACTCAGTGGTAAATATGCTTGATCTGCCTTACTGTCTGCAGCCTAGATCTTTTGGAACCTTTTTCAGCTGAAATTATGCTTCAGCATCTTGTGCTTTTTGGGCACTGTACATCAAACTTCCTGGCTGCCCTCGCTGTGATCACTCTCTTCAGACCCAGCTCTGGATCCTGAAAGCACACTCTAATTGTGACAGTATGATTCTAGTTGTATTTGTAAAGTGGTACAGGTGAGAGTTAAGGATAGTAGTGTTAGAAATTAGGTGTTTAGCTTTCCTAAGAAAGGGCTGCTTTTCAATATTTTTACACCATTTGTTATTATAGAGAATTTTGATTTCCTGGGATTTCTTTCTTTTTTTTATTTTTTACTTTTTATTTATTTTTTTAAATATATTTTATTGATTATACCATTACAGTTGTTCTATTCCCCCCCTTCATTCCCCTCCACCTGCACCCTCCCCCCCTTAGTTTATAACCACGTGTCTCAAGTTCTTTGGATTCTATATTTCCCCCACTATTCTCACCCTCCCCCCTATCTATTTTCTACCTACCATCTATGCTATTTCCTGTGCCTTCTCCCCCTCCCACCCCCCTATTTCTAACCCTCCATGTGTTCTTCATTTCTATGGTTCCACTCCTGATCTAGCTGTCCTCTTGGTTTACTTTTGTTTTAGGTGTGGTTGTTAATAACTGTGTGTTTGCTGTCCTTTCACTGTTCATATTTTTCATCTTCTTTTTCTTATATAAGTCCCTTTAGCATTTCATATAATAAGGGCTTGGTGATGATGAACTCCTTGAACTTGACCTTATCTGAGAAGCACTTTATCTGTCCTTCCATTCTAAATGAAAGTTTTGCTGGATAAAGCAATCTTGGCTGTAGGTCTTTGGATTTCATGACTTGGAATACTTCTTTCCAGCCCCTTCTTGCCTGTAAGGTCTCTTTTGAGAAATCTGCTGACAGTCTGATGGGTACTCCTTTGTAGGTGACTGTCCCCTTATCCCTTGATGCTTCTAGGATTCTCTCCTTCATTTTGGTCTTGGGTAATGTAATTATGATGTGCTTTGGTGTGTTCCTTCTTGGGTCCAACTTCTTTGGCACTCTCTGAGCTTCCTCGATTTCCTAGAAGTCTATTTCCTTTGGCAGACTGGGGAAGTTCTCCTTTATTATTTGTTCAAATAAGTGTTCCACTTGTGGCTGTTTCTTTCCCCCTTCTGGTACCCCTATAATTCGGATGTTGGAACGTTTAAAGATGTCCTGGAGGTTCCTAAGCCTCTCCTCATTGTTTTGAATTCTCATTTCTTCATTCCTTTCTGGTGGGATGTTTTGTTCTTCCTTCTGGTTCATTCCATTGATTTGAGTCCTAGTTTCCTTTCCATCACTATTGGTTTCCTGTGCATCTCCCTTCATTTCAATTAGTTTAGCCTTCATATGTTCCTCTAATTTGTGACTATAATCTACCAATTCTGTGAGCATCCTGATAAATAGTGTCTTAAATTGGGCTTCTGAGAGGCTGGCAATTTCTCTGTCGCTTAGAGTTATTGGCTCTTGGACTTTGAGTTCCTCTTGCGCCATCTTTTGGGCTGTTCGTGCCTGTTAAGTAGCAGTATCAGAGCCCCAGGTTTTCACTAGAACAGGGCAACTCAGTTGCTGGGTTGTGACGTTGTATGTGGGGGCGGGGTCAAAGAGGGACTATGGCGTCCTGTCCGCCGCCTGCCGCCACGGCCCTCACTAGTGCCGCAGTTGCTGCCGTCACCGGGCCCACGCGTTTCGTCTCACTGCACGAAAGTGTGCTACCGCCGTCAGCCCTTGCCCCCTGGGGCCTGTGTGGTCTGTCTCACTGTGTGCGAATATGTGCCCGCGGTCTGCCCCGCACCCCAACTGGTTCCCGTCTGCCTGCGCGCCTGGGTCGGGGGCCCTGTCCTGTCAGACCCTGCTCGCTGCTGGCTCCGCCCCTCTTACCGTCCCTGTTGAACGGTTAGATGTAGTTGGACTTCCGTATAATTCAATTTTCTGTCCTTTGGTTGTGTCTTTGTTTCTCCAAACCTTTGTTGTATTCAAACTTGGTTGTGGGAGATGGCACAGTGTTTCCACCTATGCCTCCATCTTGGCGGAAGTCTGATTTCCTGGGATTTCTAAAGTACTACACCAAGATATTCTTTAGTAATTTCATTTCTGTTGGTCTTGTATTTTATAGGGATCGGTGTGGAAATAGGAAGAAGAGAAAAGATACCTCTGATATAGGCCTTGCTTTCAGAAAAGTGTAATGCCCAGTGAAGGATGTAGCTCATGTTCATCAGCAATATCAGGAGAGTGGATCAAGCAGGAGAGAGAAGCATTGAATTCTCGCTTATTAATTAATTACTCAGATATTTATTGTGTTTGTTTACCCCATGTCATGTTCTATTCTACGAATTGGGGACAAATGTAACTAAGATCAGATTCTTGCTGTCGAGGAGGTCATGATCTGATTGGGGTTCAAGTAAGTGCACTAAAAAAGCTAAGGGGCTGATATTGTTTAAGTCTCTACCATTTCTCATCAAACAGGTCTTTAGTACACTGCGCAAATTCTCACCCCAAGCCCTTTGCACTTCTTCTGCCTGGAATGTTCTGCCACCAAGATACTTACATGGTGCAGCTCTCACTTCATTCAGATTTTAGCTAAAATGTCATCCTATCAGGGAGGACTTTGCTGGATACACAACTAATATAGTACTTTCTTTTCAACTCTCCTATCCCTCTTACCCCAATTTATTTTTGTTTTTAGCGTTTCTCATCACCAGCCTTGTTATATATTTATATTTTTGTTTGATTATTTTGTGTTCCCCTCTAAAATGTAAGCTTCATGATAATAGAATTGTTTTTGTATTGTTGAGTGCTTCATATCCCTAGCACCTAGTACAGTGTCTTCTATGGAATGGGTGATCAAAAAGTACTTTTTGATTAAGTAAGGGAATTAATGAATTATTGAATCAGGTACAAGTGAATAGAGTCTGGATAGGGTATTATAGACTCACCAAGGAGGGAGTAGTTATGTTTACCTGGGGGCAAATGGTGGTGTCAGGAGGTGTGGTCTGAGAATGGGGAGTGGGTGGAAGTAGACAGTGTTTTCAAGTTCTGTGGCAAGAGAATGTCAGGCAAGGGATGTTTTTAAATCTCATCCTAGTGGTGTGGTATTCTATATTAATACACTTTTCAAAATTTATTGTTTATTCATAGTCTTTTTAATGTCTCTGCCTACTAAGGAGTAGTCATTAACTTTTCTACTGGGTTGTAGGTTTCTTGAGGGCAGGACCAGTGTTTGTTTGTGTATGCTCAGAGCCTGGCACAGTGACTGGGAAGTAAATTAATAATTGTTCCCTTAGAGCTGGAATATTCTAGAATTCTGTGATTCTTTCTTAGCAACACTTTTACAACTATTGTTTAAGATTCTTGCAGATGGTGCACTTTTGGTCCGTTAAATCTTATAGCTCTGGCTTCTTTCCCATATCTTTCATCTGGGAGATTTATATATCTACTTCTTTCATTGCACTATGATGATTTATTTATATGTAGGTCCTTTCCATTAGACTTTGAGCTGTTGGAAGACAAGGATTTCTTTAAAACTTTATTTCCTATAGTGTAGCTTGGTGCAGTATCTGGCACATGGTAGCTCTGCAGTAAATGTGGGATGAGTGAATAGAAAATTAATGAGACTAAGTGTAGAAAATTACCATTTATCAAGTAAACACATGAGAGGGAGAAAGGATGATTTGTGTAATAGGCTAAGTGATAGATTTTAAACACCTTAATAATTCTCCCATGCTCAGACACTTCCAATAGTTCCCCTAAAGTCAACATTTCTAAAATAACCAGCTAGCCCAGTGCCTGTCTCCCTACACTGTCAATGTTCATGGATTATGTGGAGAGGTCTATGAGTAAATTTGTACTTTTATCATAGCCTGGCACCTTCATGTCAGTGTCCCTTAGGTGGGAAAAATGTTAATGAATACATCTACTTTGATGCATGTAGATAAATGTGGTGTATCATTATTGAAGCATGACAACTGTAGGTCTCCAAATGTACAAGTTCATGTAGTGAGGTCTGTCTGGAAAAAGTCCAACCATTGTTAATATAATGAGAATGGTTTGCATGACATTGATGTACCCTGGCCGCCAGGGAGAGTGGATTGGAATGCTCATGTGCATGCATGAACAATGACAACTTCACTGTAATAGTGGAGCAGTGGATGTTGTGGATGTTGTTAAGTGAGCAGGTGTACTTGCATTAAACATGACTGAGTAGAGCAACAACTCTGCATCAGATTTTGCATTAAGATCAAACATTCTTCCATGGAAACTGTTTGGATGATTCAGAAGGCCACAGCTATGGGCAGCTGGTGATTGGCAGCTTCATCATGACAACATGCCCACTTATGCATCACACCTCATGCAGAATTTTTTGGAAGAAATATCAAATTACCCAGGTGACTCAGCCCCCCAGTGGCCCAGATTTGTGACTTCTGGTTTTTCCCAAAACTAAAATCACCTTTGTAAGGGAAGAGATTTTAGACTGTTGATGAGATTCAGGAAAATACAATGGGGCAGCTGATGGCAATTTGGAGAACTGTATGAGGTCCCAAGGTGCCTACTTTGAAGGGGACCGAGGTGTCATTGTCTTGTGTACAATGTTTCTTGTATCTTGTTTCTTCTTCAAAAAATGTCTCCTTTTTTCGTTCTGGATACCTTCTGGACAGACCTCATTATATGGCTGTGGTTGCCACTCCTAGTGGTCCTAGAGTGTAGGTGCTAGAAGGAGCCAAGCTCAGAGGGACTCCTATGGATATTTCTTCTTCCCTCCACTCTACCTTAGATGTACTACTTGCCCAAACAAGCAGAGTTTAGGAAATGTAGTTATGACTGTTTTATGTGACTATTTTAATACTAAGCCAGAAGGAGAATGATTGTATACATAAGCAGTACAATGAATCTAATACTCCTTCAGTGTCTGCGTTTATAGGTTCTAATCTCTTTAAGAGTTTCTGTTTCCTCACCGAATCTTTATTCACCCAACAAATATGCATTGACTGTTAATTATATGTAGTGTTTATTTATGTACAATATTTAAATACTTAACAACAACCACCACAAAAAGCCAATGAATATGCTTTGACCATGTACTTTTGTGCCCACCACTGTGGCATGCACCACTGGAGGCAGTGTGGTAGGAGGCAAAGAAAAGGCATTTTGGAATCAGACAGCTTTGGATTCTGGCTTATCTTTGACTTTTTACTTAATCTGTATTTTGACAAAGTATTTAGATTTCATACTGTTCTACCCTATCCATTTCTACTATTTTGTTTGTCTTAATTTAGGCTATTGCAGTAATTTCCAAATTTTACAGTAATTATTGCAGTAATTTCCAAATTTTACCTTCCTTTCTCAGTCATGTACCCTTTAAATATACTGTATATACTAATTTTTTAGTGTTTGTTTTGCATATTAAAAGAGTACTTTTGTATGCCATTTTATAGAAGTATCGCTTGAATCACAGCACTCCTTACTCAAAAGCTTTCAGTAACTTTCCCATGCCTTATAAATGAAATAAAATTTCTTCAAATTGCTATTTAAGACCCTTTAGTATGGACCTTTTGCAGTCTTCCGTTGTTTCACCACACAGTACTTATCCAGTGCTTTAGACAATCTTAAATATTCTCTGTATGTTAAACGTTCTTTTTTGTTGTAGTTTTCTTCATTCTCTTGTTTTAGTCCTCTGCCTCTACGTCCTTCCTCAATCCCCACTCCTAGCACCAACTTTTCACCTTTTAAATAAAATAACTTACTGTTTAAGACATATTTCAAATATCATCTCATCCACAAAACCTTTTCTGAAAAATATTATCAGGTGTATGTGTGTGTGATGTCTCCTTGAACTAAGCAATATTTGAATGTCTCTCACAATGTAATATATTCTGCTTTGTAATTTTGGCTACCTTTCCCTAGAATGTAATAAATACTTTAATGCTATAAATTATTTCTTATTTCTACTTTTAATTTTCTGATGGACTTCAAATAGAATCTGGTATATAGTTATGAGTTATAGATAGAATGGAAAGAACTTTCGAGTCAGGCAGACTTGATTTCAAATTCTGTCTTTGCTGCTTACTGGTTGTGTGACATTGTATAAGTTACTTAGCTGAGTTTCAATTTCCTCCTCTGGAAGGAAAACTTACACCTAAGTTATAGGGAAGAAAATAGTAAATATTAAATGATATAAGATATGCAAAGCATTTGGAGCACTGTGGATTTAGTATTGAATGTTAGTTATTATTGGTTTAGAAGCAAACTAGTATTTTTTAATGGAATTGAAGTAGTCAGTGGGAAACCTAGTAGTTAACAATGGGTGGGAAGACATAATTGGAGATAGCTAGTCTACTTAATAGACATGAGTTTGAGAAATCAGTGGAGATATATGTATATAATCTCAAGTTTTCTACTATTCTTAAATGTTAGAAGAGGGATTTTAGCATAACTTTCCAGCATCACTCAGTTGAGATGGACAAGGCTGAAGCCTGATTGTTCATTGTATTCTGTCTGGTTGTGACTATTTCTTCTCATAAAATTTTCTTTATCACATATGAGGAGTTTGAGGCTGATATTAATTTTGATTTATTATATAACATCACTTGGGTTTGACCATACATGGTCTGATTAGAACAATTAGATGTTAGGGAATAGTTGGAAAAAAGGGAAGAGTGCCTTTTGTACTTTGATTTATGGGCCTGTAAAGAGTTCTGAGTTAATAGTTTACTAAATCTTGATAGACTCTATATGTCCATGGTACTAATGTTATCCAAAACATTTTTGGTTTCCTAAAAGTGTCATTGGATATTGCTAGGAAAGAATTTTTAACATCCTTCCCATGTAGTTGAAAACCCATTGCAATAAAAGTGTAATGTTCAATAGTATTATTCCATTGGTAGCACATAAATGTTTCTACTTACACTGATTGATTCTTGTCAAGTGCCTAACTAGGTTCGGATATTTTTCATGTTAATTTTTATTTGGTATTTTTATTTCTGAAAGCAAACAGGGAATAAACCATATATTATCACTGCATGTTTTTTTTTCAGAAGCTAGTGAGAACTTTGAATGTATAACAATGCAATAATGGAGAGGTAAATTACCATAATATACAATGGGATTTCATATCCTAGCAATATTCTATAGACTGCTAACTTGAATCATACCCATGTGCAAATTATTCATATACTATGATGTCATAAACATAAATTAGCTTTTACTATGTTAGGAACAGGACATTTTTCTGATATATGCAACATGCTTTTTCTTCTAATATTTAGAACTATTTGGAAATAGTAAACCTCCTATGTAAGATGAGTGACACTCCTTTTTTAATTTTAAAATATTTAAAATTACCATTTACATTAAACATTATTTTATTAGCTTAGGGAATATAGTCAATGATATTGTAATTACTATCTAAGGTACTAGGTAGGTACTTGAAATATTGGGAGGGAGTCACTTTGTAAAGTATATGAATAACATTGTTAAACTAGCAGTTCATTGCTTGAATTCTGAGTCTCAATGGACAGAAAATAGAAAGAATGACACACGTGCACACACATATCATTTTATTATTTTAATAGTAATAAAGAAGGACTTGTGATGTTGTAATGATATATCTATTAACTGATATAATGAGATTATGACTAAATTCAGCTCTGTGCAAAATTTTGAAGGAGGCTGTCTCAGAGGCACCACAAAATCAGTGTGCCCCAAACTTAGTGATCTCCTTAACCCTGGTCCTCCTCCTGTTTTTTCTATCTGAGTCTGTTGGTATCCTCGTGTGCTCTTGTCACTCAGTCAGAAATCTCCTTAGGGCTGGACCATACCTTTCTTGACTTCATACCATACCTTTTCTTATAAGAACTTTGTGTTCTTATAGCCCAGTATAGTGGCTGATAGCTAATATAAAATCAATAAATAGAGAAAATAGGAACAATTGGAAGAGTGCTTCTGCAAAGTTTCTACCACTGTATCTACCAACTCACTTAAATCTGTACTCTATCCTATTTCTTTACTGGAGAAACTGTTTCTGCTTTTATTGGAATTTAACCTTTCCACTTGCACATTAGATCACATTTTTTCTCACATACTCAAAGGTATCACTCCAGCAATTCCTTTCTCTATCTTCACTATTATTATTTTTCTGTACTGTGTTATTTTTATCAGCATATCAATATACTGTTATTTTTTTCTATCTTTAAAAATTGCAGTTTCCCTCACAACCCTATCAGCTACTACTTCCTTTTCTGCTCCCTTTTACAGAAAAAAAGTATTGAAAGAGTTGTTTGCATCTAGTACCTTTCTCCCTGGAGTCCATTCAGTCAGGCTTTCATGAACCATACCCTCCTCCAAAATTGCTTTTCCTATGGTCACAAATAACCTCCTGGTTGTCACAGTTTTTATTCTTATATTCTTATAGGTTTATTAGAAGAATTTGACCTGTCATGACTATTCCCATTCTCATCTCTGTGATATATATTTTGGGGGGGGCTTCAAAGATGCATACCATCTCTCTAATATTCTTTCCTTTTTAGTGTCTGTTTTATAAAATTTATTGGTTCTACCTCATTCCTTTACTTTCTAAACCCTGTAATGTTTCAGGGCTCAGTTCTTGCACCTTTTTCCCTTCTCTCTTTACAGTTACTCCTTTTGGTTATCTCATCTGATAACTTCACTTTAAATATCATTTACACACTGTCATGTATCTCCAGTACTGACATCTCTCCTACTAGGTTCAGATATTTATTTCTAGACTCAATATATTTATTAAGGTGAGCCCATATGAATCATTGGCTAACCCACAAAATTGGCAGAAATAATAAAAATGCTGTTGTCTTGAGCTACAAAGTTTTGTTGTGATTTTTTTATGCGGCTATGAATACAAAATGTAAGGGTTGACTTCATCACTTGAAAGCAAATATAATGCATGATTTTTAAGTTTTTAAATTTATTTGCAGACTGTATTGATAGATTTCAATGTTAACAGCAAATACAAATGCTAGTTGATTCATGAAAATGCAAATTATTTATCCCCTTTCTTCTAAAAGAATTCATTATCCATGATGCATAATAATAAGAAATCAAAATAACAATTATGTTGTCTCCATGCAGACAGACAAGAAAGTTACTCTACTTAGGCCGATACTACAATTCATGAATCAGGTAGAATTCAATTTTATGAATCACTCAGTAAGTTCGGTCTTTGATTATTTAGTGAAAGTTTTTTAAAATAATAAATATAGTGAATTGAATACATGATTTTTTTCCTGTCATGAATCTGGGCCATTATCGTGTGAATTACTTACAAATAGGTAAAATTATATTTTAGAATAAATATTGAATACACCTAAGTAAATAATTTCAATTTATTAATTGCCCTTTATTGTTAATATCATGCATTGTGTGTTATATTTAGAGAAAGGCTTATACTAACACATTATCAATTTTTTATGAGAACACAATGCTTTTAACATTATATGTTACTACAACAGACTGTATGTTGTATATTTGAAGGTTTCTGTTGTGAGAAGTTGTAAGTAAACTGCCAAATTTTAAGTGTTAATAAAAAAATTTGACTATGTAAGGCTTATCAACACAGTATTTTTAGCCCACATACACTGAATAAAGGACATCCATCCTTAAAGCATCCAGATCAGGAGTGGTGCTGTAGAGACCCCACCAGTGAGTCCCACAGTACTCTTGCCACAGAAGACCACCCCATGAAGACAGGCAGTCAAAGCAGAGCAATCTGAAACACAGAAACAAATGAAAAAACTTTCCTAAAACGGGGAGCCAAAGAAGTAACCTCCCATTGAAAAGAATGGTGGAATCCCCCAAAAAAGAAAAAAATGACATTGAGGCAAGCATGTAGAATTATCAGATATAGAATTCAAAATAAGGGTTTTAAGAATGCTTAAGGAACTCAATGAGAACTACAAGAAATGTAATGGGAGCTACAGCAGCATGAAAAAAGACATAGAAACTACGAACAAGAACCAGAAAAAAATGAAGAATACACTAGAAGGAATCAAAAGTAGGCTAGATGAAACAGAGGACCAAATTAGTGAACTGGAAGACATGGTAGAAAAAAAATAACCAGTCAGAGCAACAAAATAAAGGATAAAAACAAATGAAGATCAATTAAGGGAGCATCAGGAAAACATGGAACATAACATTTGTATCATAGGGACATCAGAAGGAGAAGAAAAGGAACAAGGGACAGAAAACAATGGCAGAAAACTTCCTAAGTTGGGAGGGAAAACATCACACAAGTCCAGGAAGCACAGAGGGACCCAATAAAGATGAACCCACAGAGGACCACTCCAACATACATCATAATTAAAAGGACCAAATTTAAAGACAAAGAGAATCTTAGGGGAAAAAGAGCTAGTAATGCACAAGGGAGATCTGATACGATTATTTGCTGATTTCTCAACAGAAATACTACATGCCAGAAGGGATTGGTATGAAATAATCCAAGTAATTGTGAGCAAAGGCCTACAACCAAAACTACTCTACAAAGCAAGGCTCTCATTTAAAATGAAAGGTGAAATAAAGAGCTCCCCAGACAAAAGTAGGCTAAAAGAGTACATCTCCATCAAGCCAGCACTGCAAGAGATACTAAAGGGACTGCTAAAAACAAGGAGAAGAAAGGGGGGGCATGGGTGGGTGGGAGGAACCACAGGTATGGAATAAATGGCAATGAATAAGCACCCTTGTATAATAACCTTAAACATAAATGGATTAAATGCTCCAATCAAAAGACATATGGCAGCTGAATGGAGGGAAACACATCTTGCGTATATGCTGTCTACAAGAGACCCACCTCAGATCAAATGATCTACAGGCTGAAAGTGAAAGGCTGGAAAAAAATATTCCAAGCAAATGTACATGAAAAAAAAAAAGCGTGAGTAGCAAGACTTATACCAGACAACAAAGACTTCAAAACAAAGGCTATAAAATGAGTCAAAGAAGGTCACTAAAGAAGTAGTCCACCAAGAAGATATACCCCTTATAAACATATATGCATCCAACATAAGAGCACCTAAATATATAAGGAAAATTTTGGAGCACTTCAAGAAAGATATCAATGTTAGCCATCAGAGAGGTGCAAATTAAAACCACAATGAGATATCACTTCATATCTGTCAGAATGGCCATCATTAATAAATCATCAAACAATAAGTGCTGACAAGGATGCAGAAAAAGGAAAGACTAGTGCACTGTCGGAATGCAGACTGGTGCAGCCACTGTGGAAGGCAAAATGGAATTTACTCCAAAAAATAAAAACAGAACTGCATTTCGACCCAGCGATTCTGCTGCTGGGAATATACCCTAAGAATCCCAAATCACCAATTGAAAGCACTTGTGAACTCCTAATTTTATAGTGGCACTATTTACAGTAACCAAGTGCTGGAAACAGCCTAAATGCCCATCAGTAGAAGAGTGGATCAAAAAACTGGTACATTTACATAATGGAATACTACACAGCAGGAGAAAGAGGGAACTCCTGCCTTTTGTGACAGTATGGATGGGACTGGAGAATATTATGAAGTGAAATAAGCCAGGTAGTAAAAGACATACAAGCTTCCAAAAGTGAATCAAGAAGAAGCAGAAAGCCTGAATAGACCAATAACAACTAGTGAATTTGAAGCAGTAATCAAAAAACTCCTGGCACACAAAAGCCCTGGACCAGATGGGGTCACAGGTGAATTTTACCAAACATTTAAAGAATTAAATCCTATCCTTCTCAAACTATACCAAAAAATTTGAAAAGAGGGAAGACTCCCAAACACTCTATGAGACCAGCATCATCTAAATTCCAAAACTAGGTAACTGTACAACAAAGAAAGAAAACTACAAGCAATATCTCTGATGAGCATAGATGCTAAAATCCTCAACAAAATATTGGTAATCTACAATTAGCAATACATTAATAAGATCACATACTATGATCAAATGGGATTCATCTCAGGGGTGCAAAGATGGTACAATATTTGCAAAGCAGTAAACAATACACCATATAAACAAAATGAAGGACAAAAATCACACGATCATATCAATAGATGATGAAAAAGCATTTGATAAAATCCAGCTCCCATTTATGACAAGAACACTTAGCAAAGTGGGAATAGAGGGAGCATAACTCCACATAACAAAGGCCATGTGAAAAGCCTACATCCAACATCACACTCAATGGGCAAAAACTAAATGCTTTCCTCTTGAGATCTGGAACAAGATAAGGGTGTCTGCTTTCACCATTCTTATTTAACATAGTAGTAGAAGTTCTAGCCACAATGGTCAGACAAGAAAAAGAAAGAAAAAACATTGAAATTGGAAAGGAGGAAGTAAAACTGTCATTAGTCACAGAAAATATCATAGTGTATGTACAAAACCCTATAGTCTCCACCAAAAAAAACTACTTAGCCTAATAAGTGAATTTGGCAAAAGAGCAGGACACAAAGCCAGTATTCAGGAATTGATGCATTTCAGAGGAGAGGGGAAATGTGGATAATGGTGGAAAGAAGGGGATGGGACTAGTTAAAGAACATGTATGAATGACCCATGGACATGGACGACAGTGTGGGAAGTGACTGTGGGAGTGAGGGGTGGGATGGATGGAGGAGGGCCAAGGAGGAAAATTGGAACAACTATAATAGAATAACAATAAAAAATTTAAAAAAACAGTATTTTCAGAGATTAGCAACACATCTACAGTCCAATGGTGCAATTTTCTAGCAAGAATTTATTTTAATTTTTTATTGTTGCTCAGTTACAGTTGCCTTACCTTTTTACTCATTACTCACCCCTACCCCAAACCCCCCACTCCCACAGTCCATAGCCCCACATCATCCATTCCCATGAGTCCTCTATTCATGTTCCTTTTCTTGCACTTTCTCCTTCTTTCCCTCTTTATCCCCTTCCCCCCTTTCTCCTCCCCTCTGGTCACTGTCAGTTTGTTCTTTATTTCCAAGTCTCTGGTTCTATTTTGCTCATTTGTTTTATTGATTAGGTTGCATTTATAGGTAAGATCATATGGTATTTGTCTTTCACCACCTGGCTTATTTCACTCAGCATAATGCTTTCCCATTCCACCCATGCTATCATGAAGGGTAGGAGCTCCTTCTTTCTTTTTGGTGCATAGAATTCCATTGTATAAACATACCAGTTTTTTTATCCACTCATTTACTAATGGGCACTTGGGCTGTTTCTAGCATGTGGTTATTGTAAATAATGCTGCTATGAACTTTGACGTGCATAGGTTCTTTTGAATTGGTGATTCAGAATTCTTAAGGTGTAGTCCCAGCAGCTGGGATCGCTGGATTGAAAGGCAGTTCCATCTTTAGTTTTTTGAGGAAATTCTGTACTATTTTTCACCGTGTCTGCACCAGTCTGCATCCCCACCAATAGTTCCCTTCTCTCCACAGCCTTGCCAGCACTCGTTCTTCATTGATTTATTAATGATGAATTTAAACCACTCATATTAGAATAGGCAGTCATTACTTTGCTTTAATTTATTTTAATGGCAAATACAAGCAATATTTAAGCAAATATAACATTGGAAATAATAATTATCAAGTCTTTTAATTGACACGAGAATAGGAAAACTGGGTTTATTAAGATAGCACAATTGATACCTGGTTTATTATAATTATGGCAATTTTCATATTTCTACAATACTATACTCTTATATCTTAAAAGTTTGTCACATTTATTATTTCATTTTTGTCAATATCACTTTGAGGCAAATATTAGATTATCATCAACATCATCATCACCTCCATTTTAGACATGAGGGTACTTCAGTTCAGAGAGGTAGAGTGAATTTTCCAAGATCACCTGGCTGATGAGTAGACAACCTGGGAGTAGGATTCCAAATTTGTTAAAGCTCTTTAAAATTAATACCAGTAGACACCCAATGGATTTATTAAATGTCACAGAAATTAAAACGCAGAAATACCTTTCAAGAGGAATGGAGAATGTTATTTATATTGTATATAGAAAACCCCCAAACACTCCACCAAAAAACTACCAGATATAATAAATGATTTTGGCAAAGTAGAGGATACAAAACCAATATGCAGTAATCAGTGGTATTTATATATAAAAGTAATAAATTATCAGAAAGAGAAATTAAGATAATAATCTCATTTTCTATTGTGATAAGAACAACAAAACAGTTACCTAGAAAAAAATTTAACCAAGGAGGGAAAAGGCTTATACTTGGAAAATTGTAAGATACTGAGGAAAGACATTGAGGAAGATAAAATGAGTGTAAGCATCTACTGTGTTCATGGATAGGAAAAATTAATATTATTAAAATGTCCATACTACCCAAAGCAACCTACAGATTCAGTGGAATTCCTATAAAATGCCAATGGCATATCTCACAGATCTAGAACATATATTTCAAAAACTTACATGAAAGTATAAAAACCTAAATAGCTTAAGCAATCTTGCAGAAGAAAAACAAAGTTGGAGGTATCACACTACCTGATATTAAACTATACTACAAAGCCATACTAATCAAAAACAGCATGGTATTGTTACAAGAACCGGCAGACAGATCAATGGAACTGGACAGAGAGCACATATATAAACCCAAACCTTATGGCTCATTAATATTTGATAAAGAAGGCAAGAACATACAATGAGGGTAAAGATAGTCTCTTCAGAAAATGTTGGGAAAAGTGCACAAATACATGTCCCAAAAAATGACACTAAACCACCAACCTTATGGTCCATATTTTTTGAATCATAAGATATGGTTTTATTTTTTTAAAGATTTTATTTATTTATTTACTTTTAAAGGGGAAGGAGAGAGAGAGAGAAACATCAATGTATGGTTGCCTTTTGTGTGTCCCCTGCTGGGAGTTGGCCTGCAGGGAACTGGCCTGCAACCCAGGCATGTGCCCTGACAGGGAATTGAACCGCGATCCTCTGGTTCGCAGGCCCGTGCTCAATCCACTGAGCTATGCCAGCCAGGGCAAGACATAACCTAGGTTTTAGAGGAGGAAAATAGGAAAAAAATTTTGAAACAAAAAATGGGGTAAATTATTTAATAACATAAATAACATAATATTTCACCAATGTAAATGTAAACAGAACTCAATAGCAGCATTAACAACCATTATTCCTCCCACATTTTGGGTGTGTGTGTCTTATAGTCTGAAAAACATGGTACATCATACACAAGATTAAACTTAAAATGGATCATATATGTAAATGTAAATATCTAAATCAGTGGTCTCCAACCTTTTTGGCACTGGGACTGGATTCATGGAAGACAATTTTAACACAGATCAGCATGGGTGGATATGGTTTCGGGATGATTCAAGTTCATTACATTCAAGGTTACCTCCTGCTGTGTGGTTTGGTTTCTAACAGGCCCAGACCAGTATTGGCCCAAGGCCTGGAGGTTGGGGACCCCTGTTCTAAATCATAAAAATTTTAGAAGAAAGTGTGGGCAATAAAATTTCAGACATTTCTTGTAGCAATATTTTTGCAGAAATATCTCCTTGGGCAAGGGGAAAAAGGAAAAAATAAACAAATGGGAGTACATCAAACTAAAAAAGCTTTTGTACAGCAAAAGAAATCATCAACAAAATGAAAAGAGAATGCACTGGATGGGAGAGCGTATTGATACATCTCATAAGGGGTTAATTTCCAAAGTAGATAAAGAAGTTATACTACTCAACACCTAAAAGACAGAGAACAAAAATTAAAAACAGGCAAAGAACATTAATAGACATTTCTCCAAAGAGGATACACAGGTGGCATATGAAAGAGGCATATGAAAAAAATGCTTAACATCAGTAATCATCAGAGAAATGCAAATTAAAACCACAATGTGGTATCACCCCTCTACCTGTCAGAATCACTATCATCAATACATCAACAAAGAAGTGCTGTACGAATGTGGAGAAAAGTCAACCATTGTTCACTTCACTTCACTGGCAATGCAGTCTGGTTGAGACACTGCGGAAAATAGTATGGGTTTTCTCAAAAAATGAAAAATAGAACTGCTTATGACACAGTGTTCCCAGTTCTGGAAATATATACAAAAACACTGAGAACACTAATTCGAAAGAATATATGGACTCCTTTTTTCATTGTAGCATTATTTATTTATAATAGCCAAAATCTGGAAACAGCCTAAGTGGCCATCAGTAGGTGAGTAGATAAAAAAAGTGTGGTACATTTACACAATGAAATACAACTTGGACATAAAGAAGAGGGAAATGTTGCCTTTTGTGACAGTATGGATGGAGCAGGGGATTATTCTGCTAATTGAAATAAACCAGTCAGAGAAAGACAAGTACCATACAACCTTACTTATATGTGGAATCTAATGAATAAAATAAACTGATGCACCAAGGCATGGATACAAGGAACAGACTAACAGCAGTCAGAGTGGAGAGGTTTGGGGGGTAGGTGGAAGTAGGCTACAGTGGGAAAATAGGGAAAGGAGACTTTGCTTGGCACACAATACAGTGTGCAGATAATGCTTTATTGTATACTTTAAACCTGTGTGGTTTTGTAAACCATTGTATACTTTAAACCTGTGTGGTTTTATAAACCAATGTCACCTCATTCAATTAAAGAAAAGAAATATGCTCTCAAGCCATAAAAAGGCATTAAAGAAACTCAAATGCAGAAAGGGAGAGAGAGAGAACAAATGAGACTGTTATTTAGACTTTCATATTCTGTCTGATGGATTAGCAATACTTCCTGAAACAGTAGAGACAAGAGTGGAAAGAGCACAGAGTTCATAGTCCAAGGACCTGGGTAAATGTTTCAGCTCTGTTACTTAATTAGCTCTGTGTTCTTTAGCAAGTCATTTATTTTCTACTACTTAGTCTCCTCATTAATAAAGGGAAATGATTGTTTTTTAGGATTACATGGAATACAATGAATAAACATTTGTTGAGCAAAAATTATAAGCATGCATTGTCTTAGGATAAATAAACTATCATGTAAAGGTTTTTAGAAATTGTAACCCCCCTGAGTAATATGTATATTTCTTTTCTTTCCTTTTTTAAATTGTTGTTCAAGTACAGTTGTTGCCATTTTCCTGTCACCACTTTCCCCCCTTCCGTCCACCTCACCTCCCACCTTCAATCTTACCTGCTGTTGGCTTTGTCCATGGGTCCCTTATACATGTGCCTTGATGACCCTTCTTCTTTCTACTGTTAGCTCCCTCCCTCACCCTTCTGGTCACTGTCAGTTTGTTCTTAATTTCTCTTAATGTCTCTGATTATATTTTGATTCCTTGTTTGTTTTGTTGATTAGGTTCCACTTATAGGTGAGATCATATGGTGGTCTTTCACTACCTGGCTTATGTCACTTAGTGCAATGCTCTTTAGCTCCATCCATGCTGTCGTGAAGGGTAGGAGCTCTTTCTTCCTTTCCACTGAGTAGTATTTCATTGTGTAAATGTACCATAGTTTTTTGACCCACCCAATTTACTGATGGGCACTTAGGTTGCTTCTAGCACTTGGCTATTGTAAATTGTGCTGCTGTGAATGTTGAACTGCATAGGTTCTTTTGAATTTGTGTCATGATTTGTAGGTTATAACACTAGCAGTGGAATTGTCAGGTAAAAAGTCAGTTCCATCTTTAGTTTTTGAGGAAATTCTATACTGTTTTCCAGAGACTGCACCAGTATACATTTCCACCAACAATGTAGTAGGGTTTCCTTTTCTCCACCACCTCGCCAGCACTTGCTTGTTGATTCATTTATGATAGCTATTCTGATCAGTGTGAAGTCATATTTCACTAGGTTTCACTTAGCATCTGTCCGATGTCTAGTGATGTTGAGCATCCTTTTGTATGTCCATGGGCCTTTTATATGTCTTCCTTAAAGAAGTATGTGTTCAGGTCCTTTGCCCTTTTTTTATTTGGGTTGTTTGTCTTCCTGGAGTGGAGTCGTGTGAGTTCTTTATGTATTTTGGAGATCAAACCCTTATCTGAAGTATAATTTTCCCATATATATTTTCCCAAATGGTTAGATCCCTTTTCATTTTGCTGATGTTCTCTTTAGCCATGGAGAGGCTTTTTAATTTGATGTAGTCCCACTTGCTTTTTCTTACCTTTATGTCCCTTGCTCTAGGGGACATATCGGTGAAAATTACTGCTGTGTGGAATATTGAGATTTTTCATCCTATGTTCTCCTCTTGGACTTTTATGTTGTCGCAACTTACATTTAAATCTCTTATCCATCTTGAGTTTATTTTTGTGTGTGGTGCAAGTAGGTGGTCAAGTTTCATATTTTTTGCATGTAGTTGTCCAACTCTCCCAACACCATTTATTGAAGTGATTATTTTTGCTCCATTTTATGCTTCTGCCCTCTTGGTTGAATATTAACTGACCATAGAGGCATGGGTTTATTTTAGGCTCTTTATTCTGTTCCATTGGTGTATGTGTCTGTTCTTTTGCAAGTACCAGACTGTTTTGATTACCATGGCATTGTAATATAGTTTGATACCAGGTATTGTGATCCCTTCTACTTTGTTCTTTTGTCTCAAAATTGCTGCTGCTATTAAGGGTCATTTATGGTTCCATATACATTTTGGAGATTTTTTTCTATATCTGTGAAATATGACATTGGTATTTTAATAGAGATTGCATTGAATCTGGAAATTGCTTTGGGTAGTATGGCCATGTTGATGATGTTAGTTTTTCCAATCCATGAACATGGTATATGTTTCCATTTATTTGTGTGTTCCTTAATTTCTTTCTTCAGTGTTATATAGTTTTCTGAAGGTCTTTTACATCTTTTGTTAGGATTATTCTTAGGTACTTTATTTTTCTTATTGCTATAGCAAATGGGGTTTTTCCTAACTTCTGTTTCTGTGTTTCATTGTTATATACAAAATGCCTTCAATTTCTAAATATTGACTTTACATCCTGTTGCTTTGCCAAATACCCTTATTAGGTTGAATAGTTCTTTGGTGCAGTCTATAGGATTTTCTATGTACACTATCATGCCATCTGCAAACAATGACAGTTTTATTTTCTGCTTTCCAATTTGAATGCTCTTTATTTCTTTTTCTTGTCTGGTTACTGTGGCTAGGACTTCCAATACTATATTGAATAGAAGTGGTGAAAGTGGACATCCTTGTTTTGTTCCTGATCTTAGTGGGAAAGCTTTTAGTTTTTTCCCTTTGAGTATGATGTTGGCTGAGGGTTTTTCATATATGGCCTTTATTTTATTGAGGTATGTTCCCTCTTCTCCAACTTTACTGAGTGTTTTTATTATAAGTATGTTCTGTACCTTATCAAATGCTCTTTCTGCATCTGTTGATTTGATCATATGATTTTTGTCTCCTTTTGTTTATGTGATATGTTATGTTTATTGATTTGTGAATATTGTACCATCCTTGCAACCCTAAGATGAATTCCACTTGATTATGGTGTATGATCTTTTTAATGTATCACTGGAGGCAGTTTGCCAATGTTTTGTTGAGGATCTATGTTTATCAGTGATACTGGTTTGTAGTTTTCTCTTTGTTGTGTCTTTATCTGGTTTTGGGACTAGAATTATGCCAACCTCTTAAAAGATTTTGAGGATATTCCCTCTTCTTGGATTTTTTTGGAATAGTTTGAGAAGGATGGGGGTTAGCTCCTCCTTCCATGTTTTGTAAAATTCTCCTGTGAAACTGTCCAGTCCAGGGCTTTTGTGTGCCAGGAGTTTTTTTGATTATTGCGTCAATTTCGCCAGCAGTTATCAGTCTGGTCAGGCTTTCTGTGTCTTCTTCATTCAGTTTGGGAAGATTATGTTTTTCTAGAAACTTGTCTATTTCACCTCGGTATTCACAATTCTTGGCATATAGTTTTTCATAAGTAATTTCTTACAATCCTTTATATTTCTGTTGTATCAGTTGTAATTTTCCTTCTTTTATTTCTGATTTTATTTATTTGATTCCCCTCCCTTCTTTTTTCTTGATGTGTCTGGTTAAAAGCTTGTCAATTTTGTTTATCTTTTCAAAGAACCAGGTACTGGATTTATTGATTCTTTGAATTGTTCTTTTAGTCTCTATGTTGTTTAATTCTGGTCTGATCTTGATTATTTCCTTCCTTTTACTTGCTCTGGGCTTTATTTGTTGTTGTTCCTCTAGTTCTTGTAGATGTAGGATTAGGTTATTTATTTGAGATATTTCTATGTTTTTCAGGTAGCCCTGTATTGCTATGAACTTCCATCTCAGTACTGTCTTCACTATGTCCCGTAGGTTTTGGATTATTTTGTGTTCATTTTTTTTTCTAGAAACTTTTTGATTTCTTCTTTGATCTCATTGTTAACCCTTTGGTTGTTTAATAGCATGCTGTTCAGTGTCCATGTGTTTCAATGTTTTTGAGTTTTTTCTTTGAGGTTGTTTTCTAGTTTTAAGCTGTTGTCTGAGAAAAGCTTGATATGATTTCAGTTTTCTTGAATTTGTTGAGGCTTGCTCTCAGTCCTATCATGTGGTCTATCTTTGAAAATATTCCATGTGTATTTTAAATATATGAAGTCTATATATAAAGCCCATTTAGTCTAATGCATTGTTCAGTTCCACAATATCCTTGGTGATACTTTGTTTGGAAGATACATCTGTTGTTGACGGTGCTGTATTCAAATCCCCTAGTATAAGTATGTTGCTGTCTATATCTTTCTTGAAGTCTTCCAAGATTTTTCTTATATATTTGGGTGCTCCTATGTTGGATGCATATATGTTTACAATTTTTATGTCTTCTTTGTGGACTCTTCCCTTGAGTATTATGAAATGTCCTTTTCTATCTGTTTTTATAGTCTTAATTTGAAGTCTATTTTTTTCTGTTATATGTTTTTTTCTGTTATAAGTTTTTCCTGTTTGCTTGGAATATTTTTTTCTAACACTTCACTTTCAGTTTGTGTAGGACTTTTGATCCGAGGTGGGTGTCTTGTAGCTAGCATATGTGTGAGTTATGTTTTCTTATCCATTCAGCTACCCTATGTCTTTTGATTGGAGCATTTAATCCATTTATATTTAAGGTTATTATTGATAGGTACTTATTCATTGCCATTTTACTCCATTTTTTCCTGTGTTTCTCTCTCTCACGCTTTTTCTTTATCTTCTTAAAGCAGTCCCTTTAGCATATCTTGCAATGTCGATTTGGTGGAGGTATGTTCTTTCAGCCTCCATTTGTCTGGGAAGCTCCTTATTTCACCTTTCACTTTGACTGACAGCCTTACTGGATAGAGTAGTCTCAGTTGCAGGCCTTTTCATTACTTGGAGTATTTCTTGCCATTCCCTCTGGTTTGTAGTGTTTTTGTTGAGAAGTCAGCTACTAGCCTTATTGGGGCTCCCTTGTGTGTTACTTCCTATTTCTCCCTTGTTGATTTTATGATTCTTTCTTTGTCTTTAAATTTTGCCATTTTTATTATGATGTGTCTTTGAGTGGGCCTCTTTGAGTTCCTCTTGATTGGGACCCTCTGTGCTTACCTGTGTAACTTTTTCTCTCATCAAATTAGGGAAGTTCTCTATCATTGCTTTTTAAAACATGTTTTCTATCCCTTGCTCCTTTTCATCTTCTTCTGGTATCCCCATTATATGGATATTATTATGTTTCATGTTGTTCTGCAGTTCCCTTAACCCTTCTCATTGTTTTTGAGTCTTTTTTCCTTTTTGTGCTCTTTCTGGGAGTTTTTTTCTACCTTGTCCTCCAGCTTACTGTTTCAGGCTTCTGCTTCATCTAGACAGATTTTGATTCCTTCTGCTGTGTTCTTCAATTCAGAAATTGTATTCTTGATTTCTTCTTGGCTCTTGTTGATAGTTCTATGTCCTTTGTCATGCTGATATGGTTTGCAGAAAGTTCCTCGTAGCTTCCCTGTAGTTTTTGGTGTTTCTCACTGAGTTCACTGGGCCTTCTCATAACCATTGATTTGAACTCACTGTCTGATGTTGACTTGCCTCAATTTCATTTAGCAGTCTTTCTGAGGGTCCCTCCTTTCCTTTTGATTGGGGGTTGCTTCTTTGTCTAGCCATTATTTGTGAGACTCTTCTTTTTTGCTTCTGCATCTTAAATTGATCTGTTTTTATTACCTGACTTTGTGGTTTGAACTTCTATGGTAAAAGACCTGTGAGATTCAGTGGTGTAGTCTTCTCGATCTCCTGAACTTGATGCTCTGGGGATGCTCTTAATACCATGTTTTTTCTTTTTTCTCCTCTTCCCTTTTCTTTCTTTCTTTCTCTCTTTCTTTATCTATCTATCCATCATCTAGCTATTCATTAAATTATGAATGAAAGTTTTTTTGTTCTTTGACCATTTACTAAAAGGTTTGCTAGGGCAATGACTATATGGGAAGTTAAATTAGTAATATATTGGTAGCAGATAACGATCTAATGTATTATTCTTCATTTGGATATTTTCATTCAAAGTATATCTCTAAAGATAGTTAACTTTATTTCCAGAAGAATTATGCTGTAATGAAAGATTTTCAAACACTGTGAGAAGCTAATTGAAGAGACAGTTTTGGACAGTGGTTGTTCTATGATATCTTTCATAAAATGTTTTCAAGAAAGGTGCTTATTACACGCAAATACATAGGTTCCACTTTGCTTAGCATCTCAACTGGGCTACTTCTCTGGGCAGTTGTTAAGAACACAACTGAGAACTAAAAAGAAAACAGTAAAGAATCATAATGCATAGAATAAATATTATAAAGCCCACACACTTTTTTCCATATGTGAAAACCTCAGGTGCATTATTGATTTACTCTAGACATAGCTCTTTACAGTTCTAATTGTCTAGTTTCACACTCCCTGTATTAGTTTTATTGCTCTAAAACAATATTGTCAGTAACTTAGTGCTTAAACAACACTCATTTTTTCTGACACAGTTTCTGTGGATTAAGAGTATGGGCATGGCTTAGCTGAGTTTTTTGTTTAAAGTGTTGTGAGACTGCAATGAAGGTGTGGGCTGCAGTTTTATATGAGGCCTTGACTGGGGAAGGATCAGCTTCCAAGTTTATTCAAATTATTGCATCATTAAGTCCCTTGTGGTTGTAGGAATGAGGACTTCAGTTTCATTCTGTTTGTTGAGTGGGGTCTGTCCTTATTGCAAATAGACTGTGCACAAGTTCCTTGTCATGTGGAGCACCCCACCATGGCTGATTTCTTACTCAAAGCAGAAAAGGAGACACAGAAAAATATGAATGTTACAATCTTACGTAACATAATCATGTCATTAGATTCATGTAATTGTATCCACCTTACCACTTTGCCACATTTTATTTGTTAGAGACTACTACAAGTCCCAGCCATACTTAAGGGGAGAGGATCACACAAGGATTTCATGATCACATGAAATGATCACACAATGATGTGAACACCAGAGGTTGGAGATTATGGAGGCCACCTAAGAGTCTGTTACACATCCAAACAGATAACAGCAAGTTAAAATAAGTTAATGGTAGTTAATGGCAGATAGATTGGAATTGATGTGTTTTATATTTCTTGCAGTTAGCCCCCTTTTCTCCACTTCTTCCCACAATGATGGGAAGTATCATTTTATTTTTTTGTCCATCTGGACCACTATCTAAATTCTTTAGCAGGTATGTAGATATCATTATAAGTACTACTAGAAACTCAAGGAGATTATGTATAGTTATCACTGCTTTCTTGGAACATATATAGAATGACTTAGCAGTTTGGAATTCTTTACATTGTCATATGTTGTGTGACCATTTGGTTCATTTGGCCAATTTATTATATTTAATGATGCCGTTCCTTTCACTCCGTAATACCTTTACACTTGTCCTTTCATTCTAGAATTTATCTTTCTTCCTTTCTCCCTTGTATTATCCTTAGTCCTTGTAAATAACCTTTAAACATTTTTCAAGCCTTTTATATGCCAAGCAGCAGTCATTTCTAGAATAAAACTTTCTCAAATTCCCTTAGTCTACCAACCAATTCTCCCGACAGGACAACTGATCATACCTACTACATGATCACAGTTTAACAATAGTAGCACTATTAGTTATGGGTTCGTATGTGCTAGTGCTCTACATATATCATATCATTTAATCTTTAAGTTGACTGTCATTTCTATTTTATAGGTGGGGGGAACTGATGCTGAAAGAGAAATATGACTTGCCTGATATCACACTTCCTTTCCTGTGGTAGAAGTAAGATTGAAATCTGTTAGTCTGATTCATAAGTCCATGCTTTGTGAAATACAAAAAGATTGCCTTTCAGAATTTTGCAAATTTCTCATATTATGTTTCCTTCTTTTTTCCTTGTTTATGCACGTCTCCCTCATTAGATTATAATTTCTTTAAAGATAGAAATCATGTTTCTTGTTATACCTCCCTCCTCCTTTACTCCCTCATACCTAGCACTGTTTTGAATACAGTTAACCTTCAGTCATGCTTGCTGCAAAGAAATGAAAGATGTTATGGTATTCTTTTTGGGAGACTGAGGCTATGCTTTATGCAAATTTCATGTATCTTCACACATTCATTTGAAAATATTTATTTTATATATAGTATGTACCCACAATTATTTTAGCCTAAGTTTGTGTTTAGAGGTAGTGAATCAGACAGTCTTTGATTTAAATGTACTAGCTCTGACACCGACTTGTTAGATCTTGAGCATGTTACTTATTCTCTTAGTGCCATATTTTTTTCAGCTTTATAAGGATAATATTCCTTTAGAGACTGGAATTAGGTAATGTGTGTAAAGGTTTTGTGTGTTGTATTATTGCTAAATGTTAATTTCTTTGACAATATTTCCTGCTCATCACCCTCAATTCCCTAGTTACAAGATAATAGAGATGACTTTAAAGTTTGATGATTTTATTCCCCACTGTATTTATTTTGGTCTTACTATTACTTTCAGATATGAGTTTCCTGAATATAATATGTAAAAATTGGTGAATCAGGAGTGGTCCCAGAACAGATTTTTGTGTGCATCTAGCCTTGGTGCTAAAATTGCTTGTCTTTCCAAACAAGAGTATTATTCATGGAACTTTAGACAATACACACAGAGTCAGGAAGATGTTGTTGATTTCAGGCACAAGATTTCTTTGAAATGATTTCAACTGCTATAATTCTGAGGTTTTGTGTTTCTGAACATCTCCCAAAGCTGAGTCTGCATTTTTCTATTTTATTTACAACCTTGGCTTCTAAAGCTTCTGATCACATTTTATTTTTCTATAGTTGACAAAGGGCTAATTATTAGAATGACAAAGGAAGTCATATATTTTAAAGCAGTTTGTGTGGCCAAAGGATGCTTTTAATGAAAATTAACACTAGTGAGGCATTTGCAATGTACGTGCTGCAGCACTGTTATGGTAATTCGTTGTGTACCCTATTTGAGAGTCTAAATTCATTGTTTCATAGCACCATTATTATTTTTTAACCTTAGGCTAATGCAGAGTGGATGATATCCTAGAAAATTCTTTATTTCAAAACTATTTTTGATACTTTCCTTAGCTACCAAAGTAGAGATAAGTAGCTACCATTTTGAAGGATTAATCTGTATTATCATTTTATCTGCAACCAAACATTTAAGTATGTGTTGACATTGGGGAAGATTAACGTTTAATTTACAAATAACTGGAAATCGTTGAAATAAAATAAAATGCTTTCTGAATTTTTAGAATGAAATAAATATTTAATGCAAAGGCCTTTGGATATAATATTGTAATTGTCATATAAGAAGTTCTTTGGTTGCGTTAAAATGTTAGTATTGAATTATCAGTCTAACTCACATAAAGGAGGTAATAAGAAGTTAAATTAAAGTACTTAACTATTAAATATATCAATGAGCAGATGAATACGTTCCTCATAGAGAAGCAATTGGCATGCAGATGCATTCTTCAACAAACTACATAATGAAATGATAAAGTGACATCTTATGTTATATCTGTAAAAAGAAACTCATAAGCCCAAGATTTTAAGTTACATTAAAGGCATGTATAATTTTTAAAATTTAATCTTTATTATACTTTTCCATTACCACTCAGTCCCCATATAACCCTTCCCCCCAGCAATCACCACTATTGTCCATGTCCATGAGTCCTTTTTCCGTTTTGCACAATCCCTCCACCCCCTAATCTCCCATTCTGGCTAGCTGTCATCTGCTCTCCATTCATGAGTCCATCTCTGTTTGGCTTGTTAGCTCAGGTTGTTCATTAGATTCTACAGATGAGTGAAATCATGTAGTATTTGTCTTTTTCTTACTGGCTTATCTTAGCCTAATAATTCTTAGCGTAATATTCTTTAGGTCCATCTATATTGACACAAAGGGTAAAGCTTTCTTCTTTTTTACCACTGGGTGGTATTCCATTGTGTAAATGTCCCATAGTTTTATCCACTCATCTATCGATGGACACTTGGACTGCCTTCATACCTTGGCTAATGTAAGTAATGCTGCAATGGACATATGGGTGCTTATAGATTCAATGCAATTCCTATCAAGATACCAATGATGTATTTCACAGAACTAGAACAAATATTTCCAAAATTTTTATGTAACCGCAAAAGGCTTTGCATAACAACAGTGATCCTGAGAAAGAACAAAGGTGGAGGAATCATGCTACCCAATATCAAACTATACTATAAGGCCATACTAATCAAAACAGCATTGTATTGGCATAAAAAGACACATAGATAAATGGAACAGAACAGAAAGTCCAGAAATAGACTTGCACCATATAGTTAATTAATAGTTGACAAAGGAAGCAAGCACATACAATGGGCTAAAGGTAATTTATTTAATGAATGGCATTGGGAAAATTGGACAGATTTGTGCAGAAAGATGAAAGTAGAGCACCTTCTTACACCACACACAGGAGTAAATGTAAAATTTATCAGACTTAAATGTTATACCTGAAATCATAAAAATCCTAGAAGAAAACATAGGCACCAAAATCTCAGATGTGCTTTTAGCAGGTTTTTATTGGATATATCTCCCCAGGAAAGGGAAACAAAAGAAAAAATTAAACAAATGGGACTATATAAAACTTAAAAGTTTTTGCACAGCAAAGGAAATCAACAAAATAAAAAGATAGCCCACAGAACATATTCTCTGATACATCTGATAAGGGGTTAATATCCAGAATTTATAAAATATTTACAAATCTCAAAACCAAAAAACCAAACAATCCAATTAAAAAATGGTCAAAGGAACTGAATAGACACTTCTCCAAACAGGATATACAGATGTCTAGTAGACATATGAAAAGATGCTCAATGTCACTATTCATCAGAGAAGTGCATATAAAGCCACAATGAGAGATCACCTCACACTTGTCAGAATGGCCATCATCAATAAATCAACAAACAACAATGCTGGCGAGGATGTGGAGAAAGGAGAACCCCATTGCACTGTTGGTGGGGAAGCAGATTAGTGCAGCCGCTGTGGAAAGAAGTATGGAAATACCTCAAAAGCTTTAAAATGGATCTGCCTTATGACCTAATGATCCCACTTCTGTGAATTTATCCTGAGGAACACTAAACACCTATTGAAAATAACATAAGGCATGTATAATTGGAGAAATGTAAATTCATGTATGCTGAGTAATTAATTATCTGATGGTGAATAATTTTATATTACTGTGAGAAGTACCAAGGTAACTAATACTGTTATCATTTTTTGTTGAGCAGTTACCATGTGTAAAGCATTGTTTTTGGTGTTTTATATTGCTTAACTCATTAGACCTTTAAAACAGCCCTTTGAGGCTGTTTTTGTTATTTTAGTTTTTAAAGATAAAGAGTAAAACAACATTTTCTCTTCATAGCATAATGTGAATACAACCAAACATTCATAGTCTACTTCCTAATTAATTAATGTGGTCATATATCAGATTCTATTCTCTCTCTTTTTTTTTTGGCAACACGGTTTTTGGCATTTTATTGATGAGGGGCACTACCAGGAATCAGGAGGAATATGACTTTTTTAGAAAGATAATGAAATGTATACTTATTTTACCTATCGATAATGACTCACAGAATAACTAATGTAATCTTTTAGTTGTAGTAGGTACAATGGCAATTTTGGCTCCTAAAAACATTAACCTTTTGAGATTGAGGAAACTAATATCAGGAGAAGAGAACTGAATGAAAGTTAAGGTATATCATAGTTCTATCATTTTGTGCAACTTTAATGGTAAGATAATTTAGGAAGATTCTTTCTGAAAGCTCAGAATACAATAAGGGCATAATGTAACACTGACCCATATATTTAAAATTTTAAAAGTCATTATGCATTCATTGATTGATATTTATATGTGCCTTGACTGGGGATCAAACCCACAACCTTAGCATATTGGGACAATGCTCTAACCAACTGAGCTATGTAAATATTAAAATAATAATCTGCACTCATTATTGGAAATGTATGAAAGATATAGTGAAGCAAATAAGATAATCTGTAATTTAAAAATCATAATCCTACCACCTAGAAATAAATTCTATTAACCTGTGCATTTTCTTTTGGTTTATAGAAAAACTCAGAAATACAGTTTTTTAAAACATGCTTGAGATTATTTATGGAATGAAAACTTCCCATTATACCAGGATTGCTTTTAAAAATCATTAAATATTTAAGAAGATAATTTAAATAACCCACATTACAGAATATTAAACAGTGGTTAGAATGATTTAGTGATTTCTCTATTGTTGAACATTTAATAGCTTATATTGCTCTGATGAATTATGCTTCACTTAACATTGTGGTACATAATATTTTTGTCTGTATTTCTCCTCATTAGTTGAGGATACTGTACTTAGAAGTAAAATTGCAGTTTCAGTGGATCTGAATCTTACTTTGGAACCCTTAAAGGGACAGGGTTTACAGGAACAAGTATAAAGGACACCTGGACAACAACTAGCGGGGGCGGGGGGAAATGGGAGGGAGAGGGGGGAACACTTGGTGGGTGGGCTGGGAGTAAAAGACAGAAAACTGAACTTGAACAACAATTAAAAAATAAATTTAAAAAAAGAACTTATATGTATGTCCCATGGACATGAACTAAGGGTGGGAAATGTGGGTGGGAGGGGGTGTGCAGGGCACAGGGGAATAAAGGGGGGGAAATGGGACAACTGTAATAGCATAATCAATAAAATATATTTTTAAATAAAAAATGTCTACTGCTAATTGCTTGTCAGAAAGATTGTACCAACTTAAGCTTTACAAACAGTGTGGGAAAGTCGCTGCATACTCATCAGTTTTGAGAATAATCACTATTGGAACTTTTTCTTATTTTCATAGGCAAAAATGTCCCTTAATTGTTTTAATTTGGATTTCTTTGATTATTTGTAAGGTTGAACTTGTTTCATACACTTATTAACATTTGCTTTTCTGTTTCTATGAATTGTCTGTTTTTCTGTTGAAGTTTTAGCATTTTGTGGCATATCTGATATCTTTATGATTTAAGAATATGAGACCTTAGTTATCTTTGTGGTCAGTATCTTTTTTAGCTTAATATATTTTAATTTTATGATAATGTTTTTGACATAAGAGAACATACATATTTTATATCATCAAATATATTGATTTTTAATATATCCTACCATTTGTGTTTATTCCTTTCAAATCAGGAAAATATATATTTAAGTTTGCTTCTAGCCTTACTATGGTTTTGTTCCATAGGTTTCTTTAATCCTTATTTAGATTGGATGCTGTATGCTGTAAATGGAGGTTCTAACTTAAAAGTCTCTGAATAGCTATTTTCATCATTATTTATTGAATAATCTAATATTTCCTTTATTATGTCTTATACACCTCTATATGTGTTCTGTGGTTTATAAAATTTGGGCCTTAGTCCTCCTAATCAGAACCCCAGTCTACAGTTCTTACTAAAATGTATACTCGTGGGCCTCGAATCTGTGATACCAAATTCTAAATTCGAAACTCTGCTAGATGTACTTCATGAGTACGTAGGACATTGCACCATTTTCTTCTGAAATTTTACAACCTGCCCACTTATTTAGCTTTCTAGATAAATTTTTGAGTTAAGTTATGCAAAAATACCATTGAGGTTCAGGTGGGAATTGCATTAATTTGTGGAGTAATTACAACTTTATAATAGTCTGCTTATCTAGGTATATAATATATCTTGCTGTTTCTTAATGTCTTTTTATCTTTCAGGAAAACTTAAAGGATTTAGATTTAAATAAAATTTTTTGTATACTTAAAAATGACATGTCTCTCTTAATAAAATATCTCAGCTTACACTTATGTTTGGGACAACATATGTGACTATACTTAATACTTACCATTCAATTAACATATCATTTCAGCCCTGGTTGATGTGGCTCAGGTGGTTGGAGTGCCATCCTGTAAACTGGAAGGTCAGGGATTTGATTCTCAGTCAGGACACATGCCTAGGTTGCAGGTTCAGTCCCCAGGTGGGAGTATGTTTGTCATATTTTACCTATTTATATTTTACTGTTTAATATAAAGATCTCAAGGACGGAAGTTTTGAAAAATTATTTTCTGAATTCATTCAGTTTAGCTTTCAACATCTAGTGAAGTCCCAAACACAAGTGTCCAGCAAATATTTGATGAATTGTATTGAATTCGCAGTATTAATCTGGACCTCAAAATGAAAGAGCCATGAGTGAATTAATATTTATGTTTCTGGGACAGTAGAAGCTATCCTCCAATGAAGTTCCCAGATGTATTCTTTCAGTCAACATCAATTTCACTATCTATTTACTGAATATCTATTTTGGCTCATGTATAAGGATACAAGGATACAAACATAAGTAAAATAATTTCTACCATCAATATTTTTACTGGCCATTGAAGAGAGATAAATTTATAAATGAATAATTGAAATGCAAAGTGTTAAAATGCAGGTAAGTTAATACTTTCTGAGAGTATTCCTCAAACAGTTAATTTATAGTATCATATAGTAGAAATATAATCATTTTTTGTGGTAAGGATTAGAATCTGACCTCTTAATACCACCTACTGTGTAACCTTGAGCAAGATACTAGCTCTATGAAAATCATTTTCTCACCTGAAATAGAGAAGATCATGTTTACTCATAGATATTATTATTATCATTTAATGATTCCCAAATTTAAATTTCCTACCTGGACCTTCTCTCTTAAGTAACTACACGTTCAGTTGTCTGATTGATATCTTTACTTGGATTCTCAGAAATATCTTCCCAGGCCAGAAATATGGGAGTCATCTAGTTCTCCCTTTCACTCACTTTTGATATTCAGCCTATTTGCAATTTCCATCGATTTTTATCTCCAAGGCATTTCATCATTCTGTGTGCTGCTCTTCAGTTCATTATTATCTGTTCCTAATTCAGGAAGTATCATTTCTCTTGGACTATTCCAGTACATTTTGTGTTTAAGGAAGCGAGTACCTTGGTGTGCTGAAGACTGAGAGGCACAGAGGAGCAAGGTTAGAGATGCTGGAAAACCGTTTAGTGTTAAATGGTAGAAAGTGTCTTCCATGCCATGGTGATCTGTTTAGACTTATCAGGATAGACAAAGTTCTTGCTTTCATACACCTGATATTTTTGTGGGGGGAGATAGCCTATGAACATATTAGTAAATATAATGTATGATATATTTTAGTGTATAAACATATATTTAAATATGCTTCAAATGTACATTATGAGTTTATATTTTATATAGTTACACATAATATGCCATACCTAACAATGTGTATTTAAATATATATAGAAAATATTTCAATTTTAAATAATGAATGCGCAGAATAAAATGAAGGGAATAGAGAGTAATGGACTTCAGTTATTTGGTTGGATTGTGTTCATTCATGCAACAAATAATGACAGAGTGCTTTAGCTTGTGTAAGGATCTTTTACATGCACTAATAATTTCCTCATAGTGTAACCATATGAAATGAGTATTATTATTATCAAAAAATGAGAAATTGGTGTCCAGTATATTAAATTATTTGTTAAGTTTAAGGAGACTAGCAAGTACCTGATGTGGAGCTGTTTTATGTTTATACCTATTGAGTTTGTACCATATTCCTTTTCCCTTTTTACAGGAAAATTGGCATTGAGGCAGTTGTGAGGTTTGGTGTATGTAGTTGGGTAAGGCTTGCATCTTGGAGACCAGTGCTAGGAACGTTTTAACAGTTGAGGTGAAATGTTATAAAGACCTGGGTAAGAAAGGAGCGAATCGATTAATTTACCAAACAAATACATAAAGGCCAAGTATAATGCCTGCCAATGAAAATACGTAAAAAAATCTATCTTTCTTTTTCTTTTCAGTGGTTTTGTACTCATTCCTGTGAGTGATTTATAATAATTAGGAGACCATAACTATTCTTTTTTTTCTTCCACAAACTGCCATTTGGCTATCCTTCAAAGTTTAATTGCTTCTTTTCTTGTATGTGCTTTATGTTTGCTCCTGCTTTTGTACATTTTTATTTCTCAGTAACCACCAATTATGGTTTGTCAATCTTATGTAGTTGCTGGTTTTTGCTTTATTTTATTCTCTATCAAGCAACTGTGTAATTGGGTTTTTCTATTATAAATATAAATGAGCAGATTTTTTCCTGTTATAAATCTATGAGTGCTATTGCTGACGTATAAACATGGCTACACTGAACCCATTTCTTCTACTGAATATAGTTCTACTCTCCAACTATGCTCTTGCTATTTTCAGATGTGATACCAGCATATTATGATAAGGAAGACAAATGATGAAAATTGCTCAAGAGAACATATCCATGATGTTATTGGGCATGTACATTTTATCAGCATTGTTTGTGGTGATTCCAGAAAGAGAAAATTTACTGGGGTCCTTTTGTGTTATGGGTATTTACATATATCATTTATTTAACACATATTTATTGAGTACATTCTATTTTTCGTACATAATAGTAGGCAAGAGTATACATGAATGAACAAAAATTATATGGTTTCTACTTTTAAGGAGCTGAAGTCTGGTGGAAGTCAATAAGGAGTTAGTAGGAAAAGTGGGACAACTTTAACCGAACAATAATTAAAAAAAGAAAAAGGAGTTAATAAACACACATAATTGCATGATATGAGAAGGTCTATGGAGGTAACAGAGAGAATTCAGAGACAGAAACTTATGGAAGCTTTAGAGTAGATAGGAAGGACTTCTGTGATGAGACAGCCTTGAAGCTGAGAACCGGACCATTAAGAGGCATCCATGAGAAGGCAGGAACGGAGACAGGGTGGAAAAAATCTTTTTAGAAAAATTTTATTTTTAAAAATTAGTTTACATTCAATATTATTTTGTAGTAGTTTCAGGTGTGTATAGCCTAATGGTTAGAAAATAATACACTTTACAAAGTGTTCCCCCCAGTAGTTCTAGTACCCAGGAGACATTTGTTATGGGAACTGAAAAGAGAGTGCATCCGGTGAAAGAGCGGCAGAAGAGGAAACCAGAAGGCTAAACACGTCTTGCGGTGTAGGAAATAAGGAAGGCTTTGTGTTTCATCTGATATGCAATGGGAAGGGACTGAAGAGATTTAGACAGGAGACTAACGTGACTTGATTTCTTGGAAGTTAATAGTATAATGAAAGTGGAGATTTTAGGTGAATTTGTAATGGGCTTTTAAAATTGAACTAAAGTAGGGCATACATTTTTTGTAATTTCACAATAAGCATTTAACATGCATATACATACATGTTAATGTATATATTATTCTATTTTATTTTCTTTACTAGCTTCTTAGCTTTATTTATTTGTTTTTGGTGGCTGCTCTCTGACTAATGATTCGCATCCTTCCTTAACTTATCAAAGTCTATTTAGAGTCAATATTGTATCATTTTATACTTCACACTTACTATGTAATACTTTCTGCTTCTCACGTCACACTCAACACTTAGTAACTTTTTGAATCTTGTAATAGTACAATTCTGATGACCTGCCTTGTCCCCATCCTTTGAGTGTACTTGTTATTTATTCATTTTTTGCATGTTATAAACCTCACTTTACATTGTTAATATTTTGGCTTTTGTCGGTTGGCTTTTTTTTTAAGATTTATTTTATTTTTAGAGAGAGGAGAAGGAAAGGAGAAAGGGGATGAGAAACATCAATGTGTGGTTGTCTCTTGTGCACCCCTACTGGGGACCTGGCCTGCAACCCAGGCATGTGCCTTGGCTGGGAATCGAACCCGTGACCCTTTGCCTTGCAGGCCTGTGCTGAGTCCACTGAGCTATACCAGCCAGGCTGTTGGTTGGCTTTTAAGAAAATTATATATTAAAAATAGTTTCAAAAATATATAACCATGTCTTCTTTTCCTCACTCTTTCCTGTAGATCCTGGTTTTTACATCTGGTTTTTTTTCCTGTCGATCAGTTTCTATAAACCTGAAAAACATCCTTTGTCATTTCTTACAGTTCAAGTTTGTATCTTCTTGCACTGGATTCTCTTAGCTTATGTTTATATGAGATTGTCTTTATTTCACTCTTGATTTTGAAGGATATTTTCATTGGATTGCTTTTGTTTTAACACTAATGACATTATTCTACTGTCTAATAATCTTCATTTTTTTCTGATGAGAACTCAGCTGTTATACCCCTGGATGCAGTAGTCTTTGTTCTCTATGTGCTTTTAAGATTTTTTATTCTTATCTTTTGTTTTAAGCAATTTGATTGTGATTTGTCTAGATTGTATTTTTCTGCATGTATATTTATTTTATTTGAGGTTTACTGATCTTAGGTCTTTAAATTGCTGTTTTTCACCAGATTTGAAAAAGTTTAGGGCTTGCTTCTTTCTGCTTCTTTCTCATTCACTTTCCTCCCTTGGAACTCCTATTATGTATTTGCTATTCTCCCCTGGGTTCCTTTAACTTTGTTAATTTTTTCAACCTTATTGCCCTATGTTATTCAGTTTGAACATTTTCTAATGATGTCTGCTTATTCTGACACTTCTAACCTTAAGCCCATTAGATAATTTTTTATTTTCAATGTTATATAGTTTTCATTTGGTTCTTTTTGTAGTTTATACTTTCTATGTAAGATTCTCCGTTCATTCTGAAGCTTTCTTTAATTCTTTGCAATGTCTTCCTTTAGTCATTTCAATATATTTATAATATATTCTTTGTTTGCTAAAGCCAAAATCAGGCCATCTGTGTGTTGGTCTCTGTTGACTGAATTTCTTTTCTTTTCTTGTTTCTTTGCATAACCAGTAATGTTTATTGTAAACTGGACATTGTGAATGATATATTGTAGAAACTCTTGGTTTTCATTTCATCAACTAAAGCGATGATTTTTGATGCAGTGCCAATTGAAATCCTGGTTAAACATCTTGAAGTTATATGAACTTAGTTGTATGCTCTGTAAGTGGAGGTCTGTGGAAAGCTCAAGGTGTTTCCCAAGTTCCTCTAACGTGGAACTTGTGCAAGAAAGTGAACTCAGCAATTATGAGTTTCTTAAATCTTTCAAAATATGAAGAAGGGCCTGACCCTTACCCGTTTGCTCTGAAATGCTCTTGCACTGTTCTGATAAGAATGTTTTGTGTGCTTGGTACCAGTACAGAACACAGTACTAGCCCATCTACATAGTTTTTGGTGAAAATCTGTGTTCCTTCTGGGGGTCTGGAGCTTCAGTGACTAATCATGCCCCCCAAACCCTGGATTCCTAGGCTCAGGAGAGTTTTCCTGGTAGATAAAGCTTCTCACGTGTTGTCATAATTCATTGGTGGAAGAATTACATCCTGTGTGACATCATTGTGAAAGCACTGTTGAAACTTATGCTTGGTTTTCTTAAGACTTCATCCCATGTGCCTTCTTTTCCCCTTTGGTAGTTTATTTTCTATTGTATTGTATTGTATTTTTAAATTTTTTCTCTTTTATTGTTGTTCAAATACAATTGTCTCCATTTTCCCTCCACTACTCCCACCCACCCCAGCCATGCCCCCCACACTTTATCCACCCCTCCACCTTTGGCTTTGTCCATGTGTCCTTTATACATGTTCCTTGACAACCCTTCCCTGCTTTCCCGCCTTATCCCCTGCCACCTCCCCTCTGGTTACTGTCAGTTTGTTCTTTATTTTAATGTTTCAGGTGATATTTTGCCTGCTAGTTTGTTTTGTTGATTGGGCTTTGCTGGTTTTGCTTGGAGTGTTTTTGGTGCAATAAACTGTGACTGTGAGTTTAACTTCTTCTGACTCTTCTGAGTCCTTCTAGTGAACTACCAAACCTGGGGATGATTTTGGGAATCCCGAGAGAGCACTCAGCCTTCGAATGCTGTCTTTCCTTAGCTTTTTATTTGGGCTTCGTTTTAGTCTTTATTAAGGGGAGGCTAGGTTAAATTGTGCTTTATGACATGATACTTACTCCTTTCTTCTTTTTTTCAGCTGGATGCCATGGGTGTTAATGCAATGTTCAAAAGATTTCTTTACTCCAGCTGGGCTGGATCTCTTCATCCTCACTATTCCACTGTTACAGTATTTAAAGTAGACTGCCAGTGGAATCTTGTATAGCACTGAATAAACTGTAGAAGCAAGTCTACTTTTGAGAAGAAATCAACTGAAAGCATAAAGTGAAAAATGATCTTATTGGAAATTAGAGGAAAGAGGATTACTTTTTATGTAGTGATGGGACATGTAGCAAAACTGTCATTGCAGTTATGTGAAAAGTAGGAAGTGCACTAAGTGAAACTGGGGATGGCGCTTCTTTATTCTTGATACCTTTTCCCATAACTTATGTGGGTATAGTCTGAGGAAATACATTTTTTTCCTGGCATTTCCCATGTACACTCGAATTATGCTTGTTGATTTTTAGTGATTCTGAGCGGTATGCAATGGCAATACTCATTTTTGTGCCATTTCTTTCTAGCTTGTTGTTTTGGCATTCTTCCTAATGAAAAGCGATAGAGGGTGCTGAATTTTTGAGCAGGTGGTATATGGATTTTTTTTAAAAAAAACCTTGTAAATAGTATTCAAAAGTTGTTAGCTGAAGTTCCATTTGGGTGATAGAATTTGCAGTAGGATTAGAATTCCTATTGTACATAATCTCATAGTACATCAGTATCATCTTCATCCTGAAACAGATTATTAATATTATAGCTGATGTTCATCAAGATTCTGAATGCAAGCCCTGGCTGGCGTAGCTCAGTGGATTGAGCGCGAGCCTGCGAACCAGACGATCGAGGTTCGATTCCCAGTCAGGGCACATGCCTGGGTTGCAGACCGGTTCCTTGCAGGCTATCTATCAGCAGGGGACGCACAAAAGGCAACCATACATTGCATTGATGTTTCTCTCCCTCTCTCCTTCCCCTCTAAAAAATAAATAAATAAATAAAATCTTTAAAAAAAAAAAAAGATTCTGAATGCAACAACAATGACATTGTAAGTTCTTTGACTTGTTGAATTTCTCCTATGCATAAGGAACACTGCTAGAGGCCTTACACATGTTCTTTCAAAATCTCTTACTGCCAATTATGTTGGTTTTTATTTTATATGATGAATAAAATGAAGTTATGGTCTTCCTGCAAATACTTGGCAGTGAGGGGACTTAAACCTGGATTTAACTATAAAGCTATGGTACTTCATTGTTATAGGGCCTAGAGTAGTTTAGCCCAATTTTGGAGCATAGGACTGGATTAGAGAGGGTTCTTGTCTGCCTAGCATACGTGATATCTCATAGGATTTTTTTTTTCATTTTTTTCTGTCTAAATTGTCATTTCCTTAGAAAGGTCTTTTTTAAACAATTTTATTGAGATATAATTAACATCCCAGAAATTCACTCATTTTAATTGTACAGTTTAATGATTATTATCATATTCATGGAGTTGTCCAAGAATCACCATTAATATAATTTTAAAACATTTATGCAATCCACTTAAAGAAACCCTTTACCAATTATCAGTCACTTTCCATTCTTCCCCATAAATCTAAGCCTTAGGCAATCACTAACCTTTTTTGATTTACATGTATTTCTTTATTGTGAATATTTTATATATGTAGATTCATACAGTGTGTGGTTTTTTGTGGCAGATTTATTTCACTTAGCATGTTTTCAAGCTCCAAGAATTTTATAGCAGATATCAGTACTTCATTTTTTTCTCTGGCTTTAGTGTTATGGGATTTATAAATAAAAATATTATCTATTTAAGGTGTATTTATGCATTGTGAAATCATTACCCCAATCAGGTTAGTTAACATATCTATCACTTCACATTGTCACCATTTTTGTGTGTGGTAAGATCGCTTGAAATTTACTTTCTTAGCAGTTCTTAACCCTACAGCGCATACCTATAGTCACCATGTTGTACATTAGGTCCTCAGAAGTTATTTATCTTAGTCCATGTGTCCTTCATTCATGTTCCTTCATAGCTCCCCCCATTATCCCTCTCCCCTCTCCTCTCTAGTTACTGTCAGACTGTTCTTTATTTCAATGTCTCTGGTTGTATTTTGCTTGCTTATTTGTTTTGTTGATTAAGTTCTACTTACAGGTGAGGCCATGTGTTCTATTTGTTTTTACAGCCTGGCCTATTTCACTTAGCATTATGCTCTCCAGTTCCATCCATGCTGTCTCAAAGGGTAGGAGCTCCTCCTTCCTTTCTGCTGCATAGCATTCCATTGTGTAAATGTATTGTAGTTTTCTGAAAATTTTTAAAGTATATTTTATTGGTTATGCTATTATAGTTGTCCTATTATATTTTCTACTTTATTCTTCTCTGCCCTATACCTTCCCTTCCACCATAATTCCCCACCTTAGTTCATGTCCATGGATCATACATATAAGTTCTTCGCTTTCTCCATTCTCTATACTATTCTTAACCTCTCCTTGTCTATTTTGTATGTACCATTTGTGCTTTTTTAACCTTATAATTATTTTTTATTTTTTAAAATTTTTCCTTATTTTAAAAACATTTTTCACATTTTTTATTGTTGTTCAAGTACAGCTGTCTCCATTTTCCCAGCACCACTCGCCCCTCCCCAGCCATCCCCACTTCCCACCCTTGATCCTACCTCCCTTTGGTTTTGTCCATATGTCCTTTATAGCTGTTCCTGAAAACCCTTCTCCCTTTCCCCCCCATTATCCCATCCTACCTCCCCTTTGGTTACTGTCAGTTTGTTCTTAATTTCAATGTTTCTGGCTATATTTTGCTTTGCTCATTTGTTGATTAGGATCCACTTATAGGTGAGATCATATGGTATTATGTCTCACCACCTGGCTTATTTCACTTAGCATAATGCTCTCCAGATACATCCATGCAAAGGGTAGGAGCTCCTTCTTTCTTTCTGCTGTGTAGTATTCCATTGTGTAAGTATACCACAGTTTTTTGATCCATTCATTTACTGATGAGTACCTGGCTATTGTAAATTGTGCTGCTATGAACATTTGGGTGCATAGGTTCTTTTGAATTGATGTTTTAGGATTCTTAGGGTATGATTCTAGCAGTGGAATTGCCGGGTCAAAAGGCAGTTCCACTTAAAGTTTTCTGAGGAAATTCCATACTGTTTTACACAGTGGCTGCACCAGTCTGTATTCCCACCAATAGTGTACTAGGGTTCCTTTTTCTCCACATCCTTTCCAATACTTTTTTGTTGAGTTGTTTATGATGGCCATTCTGACTGGTGTGAAATGGTATGTCATTGTGGTTTTAATTTGCATCTCTCTGATGGCAAGTGATGCTGAGTATCTTTTCATGTGTCTCTGGACCCTTTGTATGTCCTCCTTGGAGAAGTGTCTGTTCAAGTCCTTTGCCAATTTTTTAATTGGTTTGTTTTTCTTCCTGGAGTGGAGTTGTGTGAGTTCTTTATATATTTTGGAGATCAAACCTTTGTCTGAGGTATCATTGGCAAATATGTTTTCTCGTATTGTTGGTTCTCTTTTCATTTTAATGCTATTTTCTTTAGCCATGCAGTCACTTTTAATTTTGATGAAGTGCCATTTGTTTATTTTTTCCATTATGTCTCTTGCTCTAGGGGACATATCAGTAAAAATATTGCTGCATGGAATATCTGAGATTTTCCTCCCTATGTTCTCCTCTAGGACTTTTATGGTTTCACAACTTCTATTTAAGTCTTTTAGTCACCCTGAGTTTATTTTTGTGTATAGCGTAAGCTGGTGATGGAGTTACATGTTTTTGCATGTAGCTGTCCAGTTCTCCCAACACCATTTGTTGAAGAGGTTGTTTTTCCTCCATTTTATGCTTCTGCCCCCTTTGTTGAATATTAACTGAATTAGAGACTTGGGTTTATTTCTGGGTTCTCTATTCTGTTTTTTTTTGGTCTATGTGGCTGTTCTTATGCCAATTCCAGGCTGTTTTGATTACAGTGGCCTTGTAATACAGTTTAATATTAGTATTGCGATCCCTCCTCTTTGTTGTTCTTTCTCAAAATTGCTGTGGCTATTCAGGGTCATTTATGGTTCCATATAAATTTTTGAAGTGTTTTTTCTATATCTACAAAATATGTCATTGGTGTTTTAATAGGGATTGTATTGAATCTATGAATAGCTTTGGGTAGTATGGACATTTTGATGATGTTAATTCTTCGAATCCATGAACATGGTACATGCTTCCATTTGTGTCTGCCTTAATTTCTTTCTTCAGTGTTGTGTAGTTTGCTGAGTACAGGTCTTTTACCCCCCTGGTTAGGTTTATTCCTAAATGTATCATAGTTTTTTGATCCACTCGTTGAGCACTTAGGTTGAGCTCTTAGGTTGCTTCCAGCACTTGGCTATTGTAAATTGTGCTGCTATGAACATTGGACTGCATAGGTTCTTTTGAATTGCTGTTTCAGGATTCTTAGGGTATGATCCCAGCAGTGGAATTGCCAGGTCAGAAGATAGTTCCAGTTTTTTGTTTTTTGAGGAATTTCCTTACTGTTTTCCACAATGGCTACACCAATTTGCATTCCCTCCAACAATGTACTAGGGTTCTGTTTTCTCCACATCCTCTCCAGAGTTTGTTGCTTGTTTTGTTTATGATGGCCATTCTGACTGTTGTGAAATGGTATGTCATTGTGGTTTTAATTTGCATCTGTCTGATGGCTAGTGATGTTGAGCATTCTTTCATATGTCTCTGTGCCCTCTGTATGTCCTCCTTGGGGAAGTGTTTGTTCAAATCCTTTGCCTATTTTTTAATTGGTTTGTTTTTCTTACTGGAGTGGAATCATGGGAGGTCTTAATATATTTTGGAGATCAAACCTTTGTCTGAGGTATAATTGGCAAATATATTTTCCAGTATGGTTGGTCCCCTTTTCATTTTGCTGATGTTGTCTTTACTGTGCAGGAAATTTTTATTTTGATAAAGTACCATTTGTTTATTCTTTCCTTTATGTAACAAAGAAAGAAAACTACAAGCCAATATTGCTGGTGAACATAGATGCTAAAATCCTCAACAAAATTTTGGCAAACCACATCCACCAATATGTTAAAAAGATCATACACCATAATCAAGTGAGATTCATCCCAGGGATGCAAGCATGGTACAATATTTGCAAATCAATAAATGTAATACATCACATAAACAAAAGAAAAGACAATTACATGATTATATCAATAGATGTGGCAAAATCATTTGATAAGATATAGCACCCATTTATGACAAAAACACTCAGTAAAGTGGGAGTAGAGGGAGCATACCTCAACACAATAAAGGCCATATCTGAGAAACCTACAGTCAATATCATATTCAACAGGGAAAAACTAAAAGCCTTCCCACTAAGATCAGGAACAAGACACGATGTCCATGTTCACCACTTTTATTCAACATGGAAGTCCTAGCCACAGCAATCATACAAGAAAAAGAAATAAAAGGCATCCAAATTGGAAAGGAGGAAGCAAATCTGTCACTGTTTGCAGATGATATGATAGTGTACACCGAAAACCCTATAGACTTCATCAAAAAGTACTTGACCTAGTAAGTGATTTTGGCAAGAGAGCAGGATATAAATTCAATAGTCTGCCTATCTCAATGTTAGTTTAATTTTCTAAAAATATATTGGTTTATAGGTTAATGTTTTGTGGGAAATTGTTTTGTTGAATTTCTCTTGCTGTTCTAACCCTTCCATGTGTTTAGTAATTTTTTGATAGCCTCTACCTGTTTTCATAAACTTTCCAATTAAATCCAAACTTATCAGTTAAGTAGTAGCATTTTTTTACCTTTGTTTGACATTTCATTGAGCTCCATCCTAGACCCTTACTTAAAACAGACTAACAAGACCTTTACTAATCTGTTGTGAAGCAATTTTAGTGACTTTTACCATGTTCAAACTGTTGAAAGGTAAACTGAAGGATATTAAAAATATTTACGATTTATTTGAACAAAAATTGATTTGGATTTAGCAGTGCCATCCTGGATGTGGTTAGAAGTGCTCCACCAACAATAATTTAGGGGAATGGTTTTTTAAAAGATTTTATATATTTGTTTTTAGAGAGAGGGGAAGGGAGGGAGAAACATCAACGTGTGGTTGCCTCTCCATGTGGCCCCTCTGGGGACCTGGCCCTCAACCCAACCATGTGCCCTGACTGGGAATCGAACCAGTGACCATTTGGTTCACAGCCTGTGCTCAATCCATTGAGCTATACCAGCCAGGGAGGGAATGATTTTTATAGAGAAGATGTAGAAGGAAAGCAAGAAAATATTATGACTGGCTGTATTGTAAGTGCTTGCCTTTACTTGGGAAATCCTAGTAAGCTGTTCTTGTTTGATTGTCCTTGGGTTTTGATTTTTTAACTTAGAGGCATTACATGCTTAGATTTTGGTTTGCTTGTATAGACTACTAGGACATTAGTCACTTCAGTCTAATGGCTTCCTCATTTAATTAATTTAATAGAATCAAACTCCTGGTCATCTTGCCCTACTTCTCAGTAGGTCCATAGCTCCTATCTTCACTCATTGTTGACTTCTTTCATTATTCATCCACAGATATATTCATATATTTTAAAATCCAGGTATATCTGTGTGGTTGTATCTGTAACTGCTAGATATTTGTAGCAGGAAGGTGTATGAAAATGAAAATTCTGAGCTATCTCGACCAGAAGTCAAATAAATCATATTTATATTGATATTCTAAAAATATTTAATTTATTTGAAATTTTAAAGAAGGAGAACAAGTGAAAAATATTGATAAACATTGGTATAAAGTATTTGGAGTAAAGTCAACTTTTTGAGAAGGCTTGAGCATAGGGATATATTTGTGCATTTGGGAGATGAAAATAAAAATAAAGGTAATGACAGTTTTGAGTACTGTGCTAACTGAGCCATTGAGCACAGATTTAAGGAGTTGAGTGATGTAGTTAGGCTTGCATTTAAAATAACACTGTCAGCAATATGAATGATGGCTTAGTAGTATAGAGACCAAGTAACAGGGAGATTGATTAGATGAGAAATGATGAAGACTTGACTAAAAGCAGTCTAGTGAAGGCAGAGAGTGATGTGGCTTTTCTTTCACCAATTTGATAAAATTATCATTGGGCAAAATCAAGCTACTTTCTGAGATTCCTTGTTAAATTTCACAATATGATAGATTCCAGGAAGATTTTTCTACATTGAGTGAGAGATGGAGCTAACTCAGTGTAAGAATAGTCATGTTTGGAAAAATAAAGATTATTTAAGAAAAAGTAAGGCCTCTAGTGAAGATGGAGGCATGGGTAAACACACTTTGCTTCTTCACACAACTAGACTACAACTAGACTACACAAAACAAATGAAGAGGGACAACTGACAGGAATGCTGGTTTTCATAGAACAACACAGCCAATAACTTGTGACCAGGCAGGAAGGAAGCTGAGGAAATAATTGCTCTGACCTTTCTATTTTCCTGTCCTTCATCTTGGGCTTAGGACTTCCATTAACCAAACTTAACCAGAAGTCAGAGAAAAGGCAGCCCAATGGAGCAGTCCACAGAGGTCAATCTCCTGGATCACAAAGCAAGGAGGAGAAGGTGAAGAGTGGGTCTGGAGGAGCAAACGAAAGATATTTAGGTGTCTTACCTTCATTCATTAATTATTAATTCTGATTACAAAAGTATCTACCATATATGTCCTTTTTCTCAATCTCACTACTGCTGTCATAGTTCAGGTATTTATCTTCCCTTGGTTTTACAGACTGGGTTTATAGAAATAATCTCCTTTCAGAATCCCTGTAAATATATATTGCTGCTAGTTTAGCTGGAGTTTAGACCTGAGACTTCTAACATCAAATTCTTTTCCCAAGCCTCTCCACACACATTTTTGCTTTTAAGAAATAGAACAATTGATGATTTTCTTTTTGTTAATCTCAAGTGTAAAGTTGGAAGAAAAGCCTTTTTTTTATTTTCAGCTCTTGAAATTTAGGTTTTTAACTCCATCTTCTCATCTGGATTTTCTTTTTTTTTTTTTTAGTTGAACATTTGTCAGAAATTTTCAGTGGAAAAATAAAATCCTGTTTCTTAGTTATCTTGGACTTGAAGCCCAAGTGGTGAAATAATTTGCTAGGCCAGGATGTTCTTTGGTTGTTTTTTTAAAAATATTTTATTTATTTATTTTTAGAGAGAGGAGAAGGGAAGAAGAGTGGGAGAGAAACATCACTGTGTGGTTGCCTCTCATGTGTCTCCTTCTGGGGACCTGGCCTGCAACCCAGGCATGTGCCCTGACTGGGAATCGAACCAGTGACCCTTTGCTTCACAGGCCCGTGCTCAATCCACTGAGCCACACCAGCCAGGGCTGTGTTCTTTGGTTGTTTTTATTTAAATAATTTGTATAGATCGAAATGCAGCTGCAAGTGTATTAGTGATTTTCTGTTGCTTACTTCTCAGGATTTTTATCATTTGGATGAAAAATAGTATTTCAAAATCTGGCAGCATATTGACAAAAACAGAGGAGCACTTTGTGTAATTCTCTGTTTGAAAAACTACCTCTTTAAAAGACAAAGATTACCTCTGCTACTTCTATTCACTTATATTTCCAACAATAGATTTATTGACAGCTCTTAGATAAGGTTTAATTCTCTCCCCTCCTCATTTATCATGGTGTACACTTTTATGCATGAAGAGAGGCAGAATAGGCTCTTGTAAGTGAACACACTATATCCAAGTGTCCTAGGTGTATAAGGAGACGCTTGGCCTTTAGTTAGTAATCTGTGACAAGTGCAGTGTTTTTTCCTTCTTTTTTCTCCTTTTTTTTTTTTTGCTTTATGAGCTTAATTGGAGAGTGCAAGCCCACCTCCTTGAATCAAGCATTTTACAGAGCTGCCTTGGGGTAAGGCCCCTGAGCAAAGCTGGCTAATTCCTGAATCTTCTGAATTATGCTTGTAATTCTGTCTTCAACAGGGCTCTTCCTTCTTGGTTGCTCATTAGGAGCATAACTGGCTTTCTGTTGTTAGGCCTTCTTTCTTCTATTTCCATTTTTCCTCCCTCTCTTTTGTGTACCATCTCTCTCTTCCTCCTCACCAAAAGAATAAAAAATCTCTGCTAAAGTATCTGAGCTGTGAATGGCACACAGTTAACAAATTTGTTTTCTGTATCATCCCTGGCAAACTCATTACACAGTAATCGTGGCCCACACTCAAGTCCACTTCCTTTGGGACCAATAGCTGTAAATAAGGAGGCTCTGCAAGCTGGCTGATAAGTTGTTGTTCTGAAGATAGTGCCTTTTAGCGAAATGTTTGACCTCTTTTTTTTTTTTTTATATTGCCTCAGGCCTGTCTAAGACCCTCAAGGTCTATTTCTCATCTTAAAAACCCCCTGTAGGAAAACACAGTGTGTGGCTTAAGAAGACCTTCAAATTGCTTAACATCTGTCTTTCTTTCTGTGCCCTTTTCCTCCTAATAATTATAGTTATGCTGGGTAATCTCCTTATCATTTTGCAAAATGGATTTTCCGTCTTCCAGTAACAGATACTTTTTATTGACGTTGGAAGCAACATGTTGAATATTTTATGAAGACTAAATATATAGGGAAGGAGAAGTAAAAGTACTTTCATATGTATGGAGAGAAAGAATATTTTATGCAACTTTAAAATTACTTTGGGACTAATAAAACCCTTGAAGTTTATTATTTATTCTTGCATCAAGGTAATTGTCAGCTCTGATCTGAGTGGCTATGCAAAATCCCATCCTCAATATATTTTTATTCTTTGCTGTTGCAGTAAATATCAAATTGAACCACAAAATAGTTTCAGGAAAGATCATTTTGCCTTGGGGAATATGGTTGTAGATACTAAGAAGTCCAAATGTTTAAGTCATATATTTGTTTTTTTAAAGATACCTGCAAATTGTTTCAGCAGATTTGTATTATTGGTTTCCAAGATGGATTCAACCAAATTGTCTATTAGTGAGCAGAGCTCCTGGTACTCTGAGAAAGTAGGGAGTTTCATGAGTTTATAAATCTCTGTGACTAATTGCAATCAGGACAGCAGACCTTCTTATGTTTGTTAGGTACCTATTATATTGTACATAATGCAGCATTGTTTTGCTCTTTTATAAAAATTGCTGATCAAACATCGTGGATGGAACTGGAAAGCATTATGCTGAGTGAAATAAGCCAGGTGTTGAAGGACAAATACCATATGATCTCACCTTTAACAGGAAGCTAAACAACAAAACAAATAAGCAAGCAAAATATAACCAAAGACACTGAAATAGAGAACAGACTGACAGTGACGAGGGGGGAGAGGGGAGGGAATTTCAGGGGAAATAGGGGAGGGATTTAGAGGAACATATATGAAGGATACATGGACAACAACTGAGAAGGGTGGAAATGGGAGGGAGAGGGGAGCATGGCGGTGGGATGGAATGGGAGTAATAGACAGAAAACTGTACTTGAAAAATAATTAAATAAAAAATTGGGAAAAAAATTGCTGATCATATGCATTTCAGGAGATACTTCTGAAATCTCAAATTGGCTCAAATTTTTGACAAAATATGTTCAGAGACTCCTAGAACATAATTTTCAAGTAGTCTCTACTATGGAAAGAGAAAGTCCATGGACTTAAATTGCTCTTATTTCAGATAAAGTAATGAAATTTTGGATTTTTTCTAAATCATGAATTGTGATGATTATGCACATTCTATTGTATATAGTTTCAATCTTGTGCAATGGAAAAATTAGTGGCTATTGAATATTTTATTTTGCTGATTCATGGATACTACAAACTTGACATTTAAAAAATTGCCTTCATACGTTCTTTTCTTTCTGCACCACCTATTATGGTTAATTCATCACTAATCTGCTCATCAAGCTGGAACTCTCAATTACTTACCCTCAGCTAGTTCCTTATTCCCTTTGTGGTTGATACAAATGGATGTGCTGCCTGGATGCTCTGTGTTCACCTACTTCCCCTACAGATTATAGATTATATTTCTTTGACTACAGGGGTCAGTGGGTAACTAGTATGAGTTACAGTATCCTGGCCACTGACTGGTTATAGGGTATGTGGCCAATCAGAACCTTCCTCAAGAGCTTTTTATTTTTAAAATTATTGTAGATAGGGAGGTACTTTCTTGCCTTTAGGATCTAGTAGGTGGAAGAAAGTGATTTGGGGCTTTCTGTGACCATGTTGCTGCTTCATGTGGCATAAGCTCAATTACAGTAGGAGAGAACTGAGTGAACTAACATCGATGAGAGAGGGAGAAAGTGCAAACGGCATTTAAATTTCATGTACCCATCCCTGAGGTCCTTAGAGTTGTGCCGGTTTCTGAAGGTTTCCTTTTGTTCCTGAGAGCTTCTGGTTTTTGCTGAAGTTAACTGGAGTTGAGTTTCTGTCACTTGCAGCTCAAAAAGACTTGACCTTTGTATTCATTCAACCAAAAATATAAATGAATTATATTTATAAGTCTGCTAATATCCCATTCTTTTCATTTACACTGCAGCAACTATTTTGGTTTAGGCCTCTGTCATCTTATACTTGGACTCTGCCTGCCGCTCCCAACTTGACCCTGCCAGTTATTCTTCTACTCTACTAAATGTAATTCTAAGGATTTCAACACATTATTTTCCTGTTTAATTTTCTTTAATGTCACCTCAGTACAACTTTCTGGTCTGACTTATGCATTCCTTTAAAAGCTGACTATCTCATCTCCTGTCATTTTTTCTATATATTCTATGCACTAGACATACAAATAAATTGCCTCTTTTTACTTATGCCAGTCTACCTTACTATCTGTGATTTTGTACACATTTCTCCATTGCCTAGAATTGTGCCTTGCCTGAGTCACAACTGTATTAATCTGGTAACCTTCTACTACCCTTTAGAGCTCAAATGTTCTTACATAAAATTATCATTTTCTCATTGGTGTTATACTTCATTTTATTTATATTAGTTTCCTTATGTGTCTCTCAATCTCTATCAGCTTCCACATTATGAGCTATGACTATGAAACCGTCTTAGTTATCATTATGTTCCAAGCACCCAGTAGGATACTTAGTTTCCTTCCTCATTTAGGGATGTCTTACCTAGGTTATTGTCCAGCAAATATTTATTTATTTCACCTGCTGACTATAAATAGGGTATATTTTCCTGCTTTTGATTTCTGGCTTTGTAACTTGATTTTCTTTGGTAAATGGAATGTTAATGGGTATGACTTCAACAGAGTCTTTGAATGCACTTTGTCTAGTTTGCTTGGCTTTAGCATGCTGGCGATTTGCCATGAGAACAGGTAGATGAGAGCTACGTGAACATATCTTGTTGTAACCTCAGGCTAAAGCCTAGTCCATCCTATCTGCACCCAAAAGTAGAGCAGCCCAGCTCAGTGTACATCAACCTAAACAAAAACCTGTAAACCTGTGAACTTAAAAATAAATGTTAATTGTTGTAAACTAATAAAGATTTGGGGTAATTTATTACCTTAGTGATACTTTTTTTTTCATTTTATAGATTTGAAAAGACCTGTAGCCAGAAAGTTGTGACATGAACTCAGCAAGCATTTATTAACATTTGCTAAGATTAACGTGTTATGAGATTGGCAAATATTATATGTTTCAGAGAAATACATATATTAACATAGATACATCTTTCTTGTAGGGTAAACTAAGCATTAGACTAGAATCTCATATATACAGGAGCTACACATGATGAAGTCCATTATATTTAAAAGGAGGAGAAACTGTTACTTTGTTAGGAAAATAATAAGACCGAGTGCTTCTTCCCCCCTCTTTTTTATTTTAAGTGTCTTAGTCTACTGAGGCTACCATAACCAAACACTCATAGACTGGATGGCTTAAACAACAGAACTCTATTTTCTCTCAGTTTTGGAGGCTGTAAAGCCCAGATCAGAGTTCGAAAGTTCCAGCAGTATTCAGTCTCTGGTGAAAGGCCTCTTCCTGGCTTGCAGGTGTTCCCTTCTCACTATGTCCTCACGTTGTCTTTCTTTGGTGCCTGTGCACAAAGAAAGAGAGAGAGGGAGGGGGTGGGGGGACAGCAAATGTTCTAGCTCTGTGCTGTCTCTCCTCATAAGGATATTAATCATATCATATCAGGGTCCCACTCATATACCTCATTTAACCTTAATTACCTTCTTAGAGGAGCTGTCTCCAAGTACCGACACATTGGGGGATTGCTTTTCAACATATGAATTTGTTGGAGTGGGGGCACAAACATTCAGTACATGACCCTAAGTACAAAAATTTCCCACTTTCATTCTGTAAACTAGATTAGTTCTCCTATTGTTTGATTCTATGATGTTCTATATATCTCTTCTTCCTAACACTTATACTGAGGTAATTCAATTAATGTCTATATTCTCTGTGAGAGCATAAGAACCCTAGGTAGGGACTTTGCATTGCTCACTGTCATATCCATAACAATAATTTTATGTTGACCTGTAACTTATTCTCAATAAATATCTAACTGAATATTTCATTGAAAATAGGAGTTGGTTAGTTAACTTTCCAAACAACAGAATTAAGACATTCCATATATACCTTTTACCCCCTTTCAGGAAGTACTTCTTGAATATTTACATTCAAAATAAGAACAAAATAGAGTAACTCACAGTGTTTTGGGTATACCATGGAATTTCTTTCATGAATCATACCATTCATTCCTCCTCTCTTTTTAAAGATTTTATTCATTTATTTATTTTTAGAGGGGAAGGGAAGGAAAGAGGGAGAGAAATATCAATGTGTGATTGCTTCTTGTGCATCCTCTTCTGGGAACTGGCCTGCAACCCAGGCATGTGCCCTGAATGGGAATCGAACCTCGATCCTCTGGTTCACAGGACTGTGCTCAATCCACTGAGCTACACCAGCCAGGGCCATTCCTCCTTTTTTTTTAAAGGATACTTGCTGAGGATACCAAAGTTCCAAAGAGAAAAAATCAAAAGGGAAGCTAAATGTTGCCTTATTACTACTTGGGAAAACCAATAAGCAATCTCTTACTCCCCATTTCTACTCTACCCTCACTCCAGTGACTGACAGTAACTGAACTTCTCTGGAGAGCACAGTTGACTCTGAGGCTTAGACAAGGGAGCCTGATGGGTTATACTGCTTCCTCTTCACTGAATTTCTGCTGGTTTCCATGCATGTAGATGACACCTTATACATATGGTCCACTTAGTAAATGAAAGTTGAATTTCAAGGAGGTTAATTTGCTTTCCCAGCCCTGGCTGGTGTGGCTCAGTGGATTGAGCACTGGCCTGTGAACCAAAGTGTCCCCGGGTCAATCCCAGTCAAGGGCTTATGCCTGGGTTGCGGGCCAGGTCCTAGGTTGGAGGGTACACGGGAGGCAGTCACACATTGATGTTTATCTCCCTCCCTTTCTCCCTCCCTTTCCCTTTCAGTACACATAAATAAATAAAATCTTTAAAAAAATTACTTCCCCAAAGTTACACAGCTTAGTGAGGGATAGAGCAAAGACTTGAAACCTTATCTGTCTGGTTCATTGCTAGAGTCCTCAACCACTTTACCATGTGATGGTCAACGTAAGTGAGGAATAAAGAAAGTGATATAAGAAGATGATGGTAGAAGGTTACTTTTTAAAAATCATCTTGGAAGAGGTTGTGGTTGAGCAAGGCCTTGGAGGCTTCAGTGAAAAGTCATAGATGACATGAGGGCTCCAAACTATGGGAATAGCTTAGATAAATGTGCCAAGACATTGTGGTTGCAGAACAATTAATAAGTCTGTATATTAATAAAAACCAGAAACTCCAATGACAGATGAAGTTGCACGGGTAAAAAAGGGCCAAATTATAGAGGTTTTTTTGGGGGTGGCAAGCTGATTTTGCATTTCATCCTTTAGGTGGTAAAAAGGCCATGAATAGCAGCTCTGTGGAAATTACACCATGTGAGGGTGGGGGTCTTGGTGAAGATCACTCACAAGTTTGCTGCTGCAGACTAAGACATTAATTGAGAAGCAAGAGAGTGTGGTGTGAGAATCCTTCAGAGTTACAGTAGACAGTAACTCTGTCATGAGCCCAAGGTCACAAATGTAATCAGTGATAGATCCAGAGCTATAACCAGGTCTTCTGACTGCCATTCTAATCAATCCACTTAAAAACATGGGCCAGAAAGCATTTTTAAATTTTGAAGAATGACGTTAAAAATGTCACCTAACCTTCAAATCTCTTTTTATTCATCATTGAACAGTGAGATATAAAGCATTAATTATTCATCATGTGTTCAATGTTTAATTGCTGGTTAATAGCTCCTAATATATTTCAAGGAAATCATCTTGTTTGTTTATATGGGAAATCAATTTTTGTAGACCAAAATAAAAAATATGCTCTCAACTTTATGAGTCACACTACAACTTTATTTCCTAATGCCACAGAAACCCAGGGCTGGAAGAAAGGACTGTCCTAAGTTGGATGGGGCCTGAAGCTTATACAATTTCAGAGGATCTTCTTTAAGAAAAATTATACAAAATTATGAATATAAAGTTTTATCTTCAAAATAAAGAGTATCACATTAAATTACTGGCACCTTGGGGATTCAGGTCCCTTTCTGCTGAAATCTTTTTGGCTGTTTACCAGAAATGTTTCAAAGAAGTATAGCCTTGCTTTTTCCTTTATACCATCCTCTGCATCACCCAGCCTTCATAAGGGCTTGTACGTGAGGAAACTTCAAGCTTAAGCTTTATTTGCTTCACAGTAAATCCACCTCTGTTTGGAAGGAACCTTTGATTGTCTAGTCCAGCTCTTTGGATGCTAAATCATTGTCCAGCCCTTTCTCCAAGTTCTGTGTTGGTGATGAAATCACATCTAAGATGGGTCCACTGTTTTGTTTTGTTTTTTTGCTGAAAGGAAATTTTGGTATTACTATTTTCATAAATGTGGCTGTTTTGCCCCTTCTTCTCCATGAAAGTTGATCAAATGCTTACATAAAATCATCAAGTGGGAGAGAAGGGTTTATTTCTTAACATAGGCTCATGGATTCCTTCCTCTCACTCTCATGTGTTTCTTAATCAATTCTTGCTTGATTCATTGCAATATATTTCTTTGTATTATCCCTGCTTCTGCCTCAATCTTAAGTGGTTCATATTGTCTTTATACTACTCCTACATCTTTTTTAAAATGAAATTTAATGTTTTACTTATTTCCTTAAAATCTTTAATGTCTCCCCATTTCCTTACCCTAACCTGCCTCTTTAGCCTCATGACTGGACGCTCCTTGCATCGTTATTGGATCTGTACCATACCGGCAATTTCCTGGCCTAACCTTCCTGCCTCATTGCTCTGTGCTCTTTCACCTAACACTCTTTCCGTCTTCTCTCATTTGACATTTGGAGGTCCCCTACTCGTCCTTCAAGTATAACTTCTCTCACTTTTGTTGACTCTTTGCCAGCCTTTCAACCCCGACTGGGACTAGGCTCTTTGCTTCTGTATATATCCCTACAGCATTTTTTGCATATCTTTATCTATTTTTCTTACTCTGTCTTATCATAACTAGTTATTCATTAGTGTCCCTCTATTGATTGATAGTCTGTTTTATCCCTATTCAATACTTCTATGCACCAAGAATTGTTCTCACCCCTCTGCATTGCATCATCTCATTTAATCCTTAAAACAACTTTATGAGTTTACAATTGGAACATTTGAGCCACAATATCTAGCCCAAGGCCACGCAGCTAGTACAAAGTTAGGGCTGTGATGTGAACCCAGGCAGTTTTACTCCAGAGTCTGTGCTTTTCATAACTATTCTCTATTAACATATTAGGATTTCTAGTGAATAGCAGAATTCCTGCTATGTAACAATGCTTAATGAACATTTGGTAATTGAACCAAAGGTCTGTAAGATTTCTTTAACTTCTTTTGGTAGCCAAAATGTATTATTGCAATGCTGTATTGGGAGTATTTATTACTTGGTTCAGTATTTCTTTCATTTCTAATTTTTTTCTTACAGGCTGTGTATTTTTTGGGATATTCATGCAATAAAATGCATTTTTCAGACTTTTTCTTACTTTCAGCCTTTTTTGAAGGAAGGGCTAATTAGAATTCCGCATTGTTGGTGATTATTGAAACGTAGGGGCAGCAGTCATGTAAGATGACTGCATTGATGTCTCTGCTTGCCTTCCCAGGCTTTTCATGGGGCAAGTGCACAGCTCTAAATAACTCTCTCTCTCCCCCCACCCCGTCCTTCTCCTCCCTCCCCTCTCCTTCTTCCCTTTCCTACACCCTCTCCCGTTTTCTCTCTCAATGGTAATCCAAGATGACAAACATGTTCCCAGGAAGAAGTGGATTTACAAAGGAGAGAGAGAATAGCTCATTTAGGGAAGCCGACACCATTTGGTAGATTGCCCTATTGATGGCTCTAAATTATATCCAGAAAAATGTCATTTCTCTCACAGGGATGACCACTTTGTTTTCCCAACCTGACTACTTGAATCAGTTACTTTTCTGTGGAAGGTGAAGTTTTGGAAATAAATGGACTGTGCAGAATGGGAAAGTTGTATGACCTTTGCTAATTTTCCAACATAATGAGATTCTGATTTTCCTTTCTTATTTCCAGGGGCTCCTCATCTTTAATATTCTTGTGTTACTTGTATGATTTGGGTTTTCTTTTTTTTTAAAGAATCTGTAACAAAGAGGCTGCAGAGGGTCAGTCACAAGGGTACCTGAATCTCAATTCCACCAGTTCCAGTGGGCATGTTAATTCAGAAAAGTGGTTATAAATTGTTCCTTGTCTACTTCCTAGATAATTTTTAAGATATTTTTCAGTTTAAAATTTCTTGTGTAAGACAAGAAATCTAAAGAAAAAATAAATTAATAAAAAGTCAGTTAGAAAGCAGATAGCAGAATGCATTTATTTTTGCATACAGTTATTTTCTTCTTTTTGAAAACAGAAAGCTCAAAAAATTTCTCTGTAGAGAGGGATTTTTGAGGGGGAGCTTCTTTATATTCCTGTAATACAAAAGAAAATTTGTCCAAAATAAAGCAGGAAAATAAGTGCCTCATTATTCTGGAAAACCAGGTGAACATAAGTTTTATATAAAGAAAATAAGCCAACACTTAGAGGTTATGTACATAGGCTGTTTATAGTGACTGACTTCTTAAAATAAACTCCAGTAGACAAATACAGAAAAATAACTTTTTAAATAATTTTAAAGATCCACTGTTGGAATTCTTGTTGTTTTTCTTTTTGGGTTTTTTTTTTGGACCAGTTTGTTTCTCTGTTGTAGATGTAACAATGACTCCCGTTTACACAACATCCTCTGATGTTCTTTGGGGGATTTTTCCATCAGAGCCTGTGTATTTATCACTCTAGCTTGAATATAAGCTCCTTGAAAGCAGGGACTAATTTTTTAATGTCTGTATCCCAAGGCCCAGAACAAGGTCTGAAACAGAATATACTTTCAAAATTGTTGCCACGATTACTCTATTTATATTACTTAACAACTTTGGGAGCTTGCTTTTATTTATACATTTATTCAACAGAAGTTTATAGAATACCTAGTTTGGGCTTGATACAGTGACAGATGCTGGGGGTACAACAGTAGACAAGACAGAAATATGTTTTGGGACTTAAATTCTTACCAGAGGGGACAAAAATAAATACTTATAGTAAATAAGTTATCCTTATGCTTGAATGTGGTGAGTGCTGTGGGAAAATTAGGTCAGGTGAGAGGAATCAGGAATGTGGGAAAAGAGTATTTTGTAATATTAAATCTGGTGGTCAGGTTGGGCTCATTGAGGAAGTGAAATTTGACCAACGATGTGAAGGAGGTTGAGGAGTCATCTGTGTTGAAATGTGTGAGACAGTTTAGGAGAGGAAATAGCCATTGGAAATACATTAAAGTGGTGTGCCTGACATATAAGAGAAAGAGTAAGGAGACCAAGTGGTGAGCATAGTAAAGAGATGAGGTCAGACAGATGAGGTCAGACAGCTGAAAGGGAGAGACAGGTTATATAGAATCTTTTAAAAACTTTGAGTTTTACTCGGAATGAAATGCTAAACCTCTTCAGGAGTTTGAAAAATGTGCAACATGATTTCTCATGCTTTGGAAAGATTCTTTTGGCTATCGTCGTGTTGAGAATAGAATGTAGAGGGACAAACAAGGAGAACAGAGAGAAATAACCCAGGTGGGAAGAGAGTGGTATCTGTGGAAGTCATGAGAGGTGGCTGAGTTCTAGATGTATTTGAAAGTACTCATTGATGGATTAGTTGTTCAGTATGACAGTAAGAGAAGATTCAAGGTCGACTCCATTGTTTTTTGGCTTAAGCACTAAGAAGTTTATATACATGATCTCATTTAATCTTTCTAACAATACAATAAGCAAAATATTTTTATCTTCTTTTGACAAACAAGAAAGCTGGGGTCTAGAGCAGTTAGGAGATTTGTCTCCAAATTTCAAAATTGTTAAGTGGCAGTATGAGGGTTCAAATCTATGTCTGTCTAACCTTGAGGCTATGATCTTTCCAATTCATAACAGTAGAATAGATGGTCTCTCCTAAAAACTGTGGCCTTTAGCCCTGTTTTTTAGGTTTTAAATTTCCACATGTTGCTTGATTCAGTGCCATCCTCCCAAAATGAAAAATTGATATGAAAAGTAGTTATAGGCTGGATATATTCCTGGAATGCTTGAAAGAACCTAATGCAGAACTCCAAAAACCCCTGCATGGTCATGACCTTGACACTCACAACACAGTGATTTTTACAGGTAAAGCTCCAATATAGATAAGCTTAAAATAAAAAATTATAAAATACACAAAGAAACAGTATTGTGTACATGGAAGGTAGCAAACTCAATAAATGCTAGGATTAAAGACATGAATCACCACATTAAGGAAGTATAAATCCTGAAAAAAATAAGTAGAACTAAATCCTTCACTTCTCCTTGATATGTAGTAGTGAAACTAGAATACTATAGGTAAAGAAAGGTTCTCAAAATCAATGAGGGAGCCCTGGCTGGTGTAGCTCAGAGGATTGAGTGTGGGCCTGCGAACCAGATGACTGAGGTTCGATTCCCAGTCAGGGCACATGCCTGGGTTGCAGGCCAGTTCCCAGCAGGGGACGCACAAGAAGCAACCATACATTGATGTTTCTCTCCCTCTCTCCTTCCCTTCCCCTCTAAAGATAAATAGATAAAATAAAATAAATCAATGAGGGAAAAGTAATATTTTTAAAAAAAATTTATTGTATTTTTTTCATTAACATTTAGTCCTCTATACCCACTGTCCCCTGCAGTTGCCACAGTGTTCCCATGCCCTAGGCGGGGACAAAGAGCACTTTGAGGAGTGGGGGCTCTGAGGTTCTCGAAGTTTGAGGAGAGGTAGGTAGAGATATTTATATTTATACTTTTTGTGCCAACTATTGATCTTAAAAAAAGTAAGAATAATAACTGCTATAAGATAAATAAAATGGAAACTTCCAAATTGGCAGAGAGGAAGAACAGAAAGAAAGAAAATCTGATTTATTTGAAGAAAAGATAGAAGCATAATAGGAGTAAAATAATTATGAAAAACAAGACATAAGATGATAAAAACTCAGGAATTGCAATAAATGTAAGTGTACTTTTATTTCCCAGTTAAAATACAAATATCAGATTGGATTAAAATATCAACTATGGCCCTGGCAGGCGTGGCTCAGTGGATCGAGTGCTGCCCTGTGAACCAAGATTTTGCTGGCTTGATTCCCAGTCAGGGCACATGCCTGGGTTGTGAGCCAGGTCCCCAGTTGGGGGTGCGGGAGAGGCAACCACACATCTATGTTTCTCTCTCCCTGTCTTTCTTCCTTTCCCTCTCTCTAAAAGTAAATAAATAAATAAAAATATCAACTATGGTATGGTGAATAAAATCAAATACAATCTTGACTACTTAGGTTCACAACCAGGCTCTAAGAATGACTTAGCTTTATGAGCTTAAGTAATTTACTTATCTTTATATCTCAGTTTAATCACAGTAAAATGAGATTGATAATAGAACCTACCTCCTACCGATGTGATGATGTTTAAATGAGTTAACATAATTTGATAATCTGATGGGTATTGGTCACATAGTAAAAAGTATGTAATAATTAGCTTTTAATATCAATTTAAAATTAAACGAACACACATTTTTAAGCAGAAATTTTACACTGTTTCTTCTTTGTACATGAATTCATGTTTTCTACTTTTCCCACAGATTTATCCTAAAGTTCTATATATTTATTTCTTGAAATTCTTTTATTGATGACTTTATTATGCCCCTGCTCTCTATATAAATATTTGAGTATTTAAATATTTAAAAGACTTATTTCCTATAACTTAAAAGTTACATATTAAGCTACCTATTATGATATTTTAATAATTATTAAATATAAAATTAAAATTATCAATATGTGTCTCAATTAAATGAATTAAACTATCCTTTTTTTGTAGCCATTCTAATGATATGTAGTGGTATCTCATTATGATTTTAATTTGTATTTTCTTGATGATGGTGTTTAGCATCTTCTATATGCTTTTTAGGCACATATCCTTTATTAAGGGTCTATTCAAACCTGTGGCTCACTTTCTGATGAGGTTGTTAATATTGAGCTCTTTGTATATTCTGAATGCAAGTTCTTTGTCAACATGACAAATATAGTCTCCCAATCTGTTGCTTTGATTTTCATTTTTTCAGTGGTGCCTTTCAAATAGCTAAACTTCTTGAAAGATTTAATTAAACAATTTTTCTTTAATATTTTATATTTTTTGTGTTCTATATAAGAAATCTTTGCTTACTTAAAGGCCATAAAGACTTATGATTTCGTCTACAAGTTTTATAGTTTTAGGTTTTACATTTGGAACTATGATTCATTTTGAGTTAATTTTTGTATATGAGTTAATTTTTGTTAAGTAATGGTTGATGTTTACTTTTAGCACAATTTTTTATAAGAAAAAATTGACAATGAGGAAGTAAGCTTCCTCATTTAATTGCCTTGCAGATCAGTTGCTTATTTATGTGTGGTTCTAGTTCTGAACTATTCTGTTTCATTGAGGTATATGTCTATCATTGTGAATACCAACCTATCTTGATTACTGTAATATTTTAGCATATTTTTCTTTATTAAAATTGTTTTGATTATACTAGGTTCTTTGTATTTTCATATATGATTTGAATAAGCTAGTCAATTTCTAACAAAAGGTTTTTGGGACTTGATTGTGATTCTACTGAATATCCATATGTATATCTTAATTTGGGATAACTGACATCTTTTTTTTCAGCATTTTTTACTGTGGTTCAAGTATAGTTGTCTCCATTTTCACCCCACTGTGCCCCCTGCCCCACCCTTCCCCACCTCCCGCCCTTGATCCTATCTCCCTTTGGTGGCTTTGTCCACGGGTCCTTTACATTTGTTCCTTGACTACCCTTCCCTTTCTTTCCCGTTATTCCTACCCCTGCCCCTCTGGTTACTGTCAGTTTGTCCTATATTTCAATGTCTCTGGTTATATTTTGCTGGCTTGTTTGTTTTGCTGATAAGGTTCACTTATAGGTGAGATCATATGGTATTTGTCTTTTACCACCTGGATTATTTCCCTTAGCATAATGCTCTCCAGTTCCATGACATCTTAACAATTTTGAATCTTCCATCTATGAACATATGGCATATATTTCCATTTTATTTAGGTAGTCTTTAAATTCTCTCAGCAATAATTTTTAATTTTCAGTGTAAAAATTTAGACATATGAGGTTGGATTAATTTCTAGGTATTTTATGGTGTGGGTTTTACCATAAATGGGATTCTTAAATTTTTATTTTCCATTTGTCTGTTGTTAGTGCAAATGTTTGTCACTGGTACAATTGATTTTTGTATATTCCCTTTGTATCCAATGACCTTACTAAGGTTTTTTTTTTCTTTTTTTATAGTTATTTTTAAAGGTTTTTAAAATTTATTTTTTAGAAAGAGGGGAAGGGAGAGAGAAGGAGAGGGAAACATCAATGCATGCTTACCTCTTGTGTGCCCCCTACTGGGGACCTGGCCTGCAACCCAGGCATGTGTCCTGACTGGGAGTCAAACTGGAGACCGTTTGGTTCACAGGCCAGCCCTCAATCTACTGAGCCACACAAACAAAGTTTTTTTATTAATTAGTTCAAGCAATTGTTCTGTAGATTTTCTGGGATTTTCTATGTAAATAGCCTTATCATCTGTAGTAAGGACAGCTTTATTTTTTTTTCTTGACTTCTATGTTTTTTTTTCTTGCATTATTGCAGTAGCCTGGCTTTCCAGAATGATGCTGAATTGATGTGAAAGTAGATATCCTTCCCTTACTCTTAATCTCAGGGAGAAGCAATTAAATTTTATATCATTAAGTATGATATTAGCTAGAGTTTCTTTTTAAAAAGCAAATGCCACTTATCAGTATCAAGATGTTTTCTACTATCCACAGTTTGAGTAATGTTTTTTTTAATGATGAAGGCATGTTAGACTATGTCAATTTTTTTTGTATCTACTAATACAGTGATATGGTGAATAATTATGTTGCTTGATTTTCAAATGTTAAACAGCTTTGCATCCTTTGGTTAAACCCTACTTATACTTATTTTGTTAAATTTATTCTAAGTATTTTATATTTTATGATGGTATTATAACTGAAATTGCTTTTTTAATATCATTTTGAGCTTATTCATTGCTAGTGTCTAGGTATACAATTGGTTTTTGTGCATTGATCTGCATTCTGCACCCTTGCTGCAATACTTTTCTTTTTTAGCTTCAATAGCTTTGCGTGTATGTGTGTGTGGATTTCTTATGTAAAATCTCATGTCATCTGCAAATAAATGCAATTTACTTGTTTTCCGATATGAATAATTTTTTTATCTTTCTACTTCCTCTGGCTAGAATCACCTCTACAATGTTGAATAGAAATGGTGAGAGCAGACGTGCTCATCTTGTCCCTGATTTTAGGGGGAAAGCTTCTAGCCTTTAACCATTAAGTATGCTACTAGCTGTTTGTTTGTTTTTAGATTCCCTTCTAAAAGGGGTTATTAAGGGTTTTGGGCCCTGGCTGGTGTAGCTCAGTGGATTGAGCGCTGGCCTGTGAACCAGAGGATCACAGTTCAATTCCCAGTCAGGGCACATGCCTGGATTGCAGGCTGGTTCCCTGCAGGCAACTCCCAGCAGGGGACGCACGAAAGGCAACCATACATTGATGTTTCTCTCCCTCTCCTTCCTCTCTAAAGATAAATAAATAAATAAAATATTTAAAATAAAATAAAATGCTTAAATGTATTAAAAAATACATAAATAAAAGGGGTTATTGAGGGTTTTATCATGAAAAATATTAAATTTTGCAAATTATTTTTTTCTGCACCTACTGAAATGGTTATGTTTCTTGTCCTTTATTCTATTAATGTGGTATATTGCATTAATTGATTTTCATATGTTGGACTAATATTGAATTTCTGGGATGAATCCCACTTGTCATGACATATAATCCTTTTTATATATTGCTGGATTTAATTTGCTATTGTGTTGTTGAGTATATTTGGGTGAATATTCATAAGGTATACTGATTTGTAGTTTTCTTATGATGTCCTTGATTTTAGTTTCAAGGTAATTCTGGCCTCAAAGAATGCATTGGACATATTCTCTTTTTTTCATTTTTTAGGGGAAGAGTTTGTTAAGTATTGGTATTAATTTTTCTTTAAAAGCTTTGTAGAATTTACTAGTACATATGTACTTTTCCTGTTGAGATATTTTATTATTAAATCAGTCTTGTTTTTTATTTTAAATTTATTTAGATATTAAAATTTCTTCTTTAATAAGTTTTGTTGTCTTTCTAGAATTGCGCCCATTTCATCTAATTTGTGCTATATCATTGATCATAGCATGTCCTTTTGATCTCTGATTTTGCAAATTTGAGTTCTTTCTCTTTTTTTTGTCTTCTTGATGGACTACATTTTTGCCATTATAAAATATTCTTCTTTGTATCTCGTAACAATTTTTGCCTTAATGTTGATTTTTTCTGTTTTTATTATTGACATTACATCTTTTTTTGCCTTGCTTAGTATATTATTTTCCTTCTTTCTACTTTAATCCTTTATGTATGTTTTTATCTAAGTCCATCTCTTACAGACAGCATATGGTGGCCTCATTAAAAAATTAATTCTGAAATTTTTTCTTTCTGTTTGGAATGTTTAATTCATTTATATTTATTGTAATCACTGATAAGATTATTTTGCTGTCTACTTTCAGTATGTTTTATGTCTTTCCCCATTTTTTCCATTACTGTCTTCTTTTGTGTGAAATAGGTATTATCTAGTGTATATTTTAATTTTCATACTGGTTTACTGTATTTTAAAGTTTCTTTTCTTAATTATTGCTTCAGATTTATAAAGAGTTTCATTTAACTGATAACAGTCTAGTTTAAGTTAATACCAACTTAATTTCAATAACACATGCATTTATAATCACACAAATTACTTTTGGATACGCTATATACTCTGTACAAATGGATAATTATTGCTTTATATGGTTGTGTTTTATACTCATAGGACAAAAATCTACAAACAAAATATATTTATACCCTCTTTTATATTTACTCATGTAGTTACATTTGCTGTTGGCTCTGTTTTTTCTTCATGTGGATTTAAGTTATTTTTTAGTATTTTCTTATGATAGCCCAAAGGATGTCCTTTAGTTTTTCTTGTAGGGCAAGTTTTAAAATCTGATAATGTCTTAACTCTTTTATATTTGAAGAATATTTTCTTTTGCTGGCTATCAATTTTTTGACAGTATTTTCTTTCAGGTATTTCCATATATTTTCTCACTGCTTTGTAACCTCTGTGGTTCCTAATGAGAAACCAGATGTTAATTTCATTGAAGATTCCTTATATGTGATGAGTTACTTCTATGTTGCTGCATATAAGATTCTTTTTGTCTTTGGGTTTTGATTGTTTGATTATGAAATGTTTAAGGTTGGACTACATTTTCATAGGTGGATAAGGAAAGTGACAAACCCTTTATAATTATTTAATTTCAGACTATTTCTGTCTTGTTGGGTCTGACTTTCTATTCCCCTTTGTCAATGTTAGCTTTTTATTGGAATGCTTATTCTTTTTATGTATCTGTTCTATTTTAATATAATTATTGATAGTTGTACTTAAGTGAACTATCTTGTTACTCATTTTTATATTGCCTTTCTGGTTCCTATTACTCTGCTATTCTTTTACTTTCTTCATTTAGGTTAATAACAGTTTTTTTCAGTATTTCATATATTTTTTTGACTTTACTTCCCCCCCCCGCCCCCCAGGAAGCTTGATTAGCCTATAAAAGCTGATTGAAAGCTTTATAAGAATCTAAATCCACCTAATTGTAAGGGATTTCATTTTTTAATTTAGAAAATGGAGACAACTTTACTTGAACAACAATAAAAATATTTACTTAGTATTATGAAAAAATTTTTAGTTGTTTTCCATTACAGCTGTCCCCATTTTTCCTCCATTGCTCTCCCTTGCCCTGCCCACCCGACTTCCACATTCAATCCTCATCCCCATTGTCCTTGTCCATGGGTTAGTATTTTGTTTTCTTAGTAATACTCTTTTTATTTTATTTTAATGGTTGTTCTAGAGTAAACAATATGAACATGTGATTTAGCAAAGTATTTAAAACACTTTTTTGTTAAAAATTTATTTTTAGAATGCGTTTAGGTTTATAGCAAAGTTGAGAGGAAGGTATACAGATACCCTATATACCCCTTGACCCCCCACACGCATAGACTTCCCACTGTCAATATCCCCCACCAGAGTAGTATATTTGTTAAAATGGATGAACCTTCATTGATATACCATAATCACCCAAAGTCCATAGTTCACTCTGGGTATTGTATATTCTATTGGTTTGGATAAATATATAATTACAAATATCTATTCTTATAGTCACACCGAGTATTTTCATCATTCTAAAACATTTTTGTGCCCTGCAATAAATCCCTTCTTGCATTTGTTCATTCTGTTTTTCTTCTGATACATCTTTTATATGTGTGGTAGATCATTTGTTATTATTCCACTGGTTTCTGGGGCTTTGTTCATTTTTATTCAGTGTTTTTTTTTTCTCTCGGTGTTTTTCAGATCATTTGAAAAACATCATCTCTCTGACTTTTTAATTGATTCATGAAGATCACTGATCCTTTCTTTATAAATTTTTAAAAATTTTAAAAATTTTATTTATCTTTAGAAGGGAAGGGAAAGAAAGAGGGAGAGAAATATCAATGTATGGTTGCCTCTCATGAGTCCCCTGCTGGGAACTGGCCTGCAACCCAGGCATGTGCCCTGACTGGGAATCGAACCACAATCCTTTGGTTCACAGGTGCATGCTCAATCCACTGAGCTACACCAGCCAGGGCTCTTTATAATTTTTAATCTAGTGTTAAGCCCATTCAGTTCATTTTACATTTCTATTATTGTGCTTTTTAGTTGTAGATTTCTTATTTGGTCCTTATAAAAAGTTGCCATTTCCATGATGAAATTTCCTATTTATTCACACATGAAAATTATTTTTTATTACTTTTTGTTCTTGGAATTTATTTATTTATTTTAAAGATTTTATTTATTTTTAGAGAGAGGAAGGGAGGGAGAAAGAGGCAGAGGAGCATCTATGTGTGATAGATACATCGATTGGACTATATTTATAATAACCAATTTCAAGTCCTTGTCTGTTAAATTATACATCTGATCTCATTGTAGATTTGTATTGCTTCTCTCCACTCCCTTGGTTATAGCTGATATATGTGTGTGTATATATATATATATATATATATATATATATATATATATATATTTGAATGTCTAGTAACTTTGGATACAGTGGATGATACATTTTTGAAAATGGATTCTTTTATCTTCTTCTGAAGTATATTGATGTTTATTGTTGAAGGCCCGGGAGGGTAAACAACTTACTCATTGTTGCACAGTAAGTCAGTTGAGCCAGAATTCAGATCTGCTGACTCACAGGCCTAGTACTCCATCTGTTACAATACAATGGGTGCTCAAAAAAACAAAACCAAAAATAAAATTGGTGCCAGTAGAACTAGTAAAAGAAACAATTTAAATTTTTTGCTCATGTAAGGTTAAAGTTTAATTCTGAATGTTTTTTTTACAAAGACACTAGAGTTCACTTTTAAGCAACATATTGCTGTGTTCTTGAGGTGCAATACAATACTGACGTCTCAATCCATTGCTATGTTGATGTCTATAGTCATCACTCTTCTTTAGCTGTTGATGATCTGGTTTAGGAACTGACCAAACTCTTTGATTATTTTTCCATCCTACTATTTACATTTTGGGCAATTCACTACTTATTTGAATATCAGAAAGAGGAGGGACAAAGAATAGAAGTCACTCTTCAGTTTATACACTTTTGATATAACTGTTCTATTTTTGGAGAGAATAGAAATTTCCTGGTTTATGAATTTACCATTATTATTCTTACATGGTAACTGATCATTTTTATTTAGAAGCCTTCTCTACTTTACACATTCTGTAACATCTTCTGATAGAAATTTGAAGAGGTACCATACATAGTACAAATGCATAGCTCGCTTGCATTTGAGAGTTAAGATCAAATATATAAGAGGTAATGTGTATACCATAAAGCTTAATACAAAATACTTTAGGTATTATCTTTCTTGTTTTTTGAACTAGGAAACTTAAGTTCGGTTGTAATTCTTATTTGATTTATGGGGGCTTGACATGAGCTCCATAGAAAGCCTTCTCTTATCCTGGGCTGCCTTTCAAGTTGGCAGCCTTAGAGACTGAACGCTGTACCTACAAGTACTGAATGGTAGCAAGTAGTGCTGCCAGAGCGCGAATGCTTAAAGGTATGTACCACGGAACTGCACAAACTTCTATTAAAACCCAGTTCTCTTAATTTTTATTGCCAGGTAACCTTGGCCGGGTGGACCAGGTCTCTGAGTTTGAGTATGATTTGTTCATTAGGCCGGATACCTGTAACCCACGCTTCCGAGTCTGGTTCAACTTTACTGTTGAAAACGTGAAAGAATCACAGGTGAGGGAAATAGTACATACCTTCAGTGTGGTTTTGGTAACATTATGCATTTGTTTTATTTTAGGAATATTAAAAATTAATGACCGTATCATTTTGTTTCAAGAGATATAGAGAAATAGGCATAATGTATTGTTTTTATTATCTGTCAGTTTTTAAATAATACAAACAGATTATCTGAGAACAAAATGTTATTCTTTACAAATGGAAGCATTAAGTTGGTATTTGAAGCTTCCTTGAGGAACACAATAAGAAACCATAGAAAGTACCTTGTATTATGTTTATTGTGGTGTGCTATATTATTTCTTCTGTATGAAACCTTTAATCATTATACATTTCTCACAGGGTCTCAGTTTCAGAACATGCTTTTCTTGCACACAATAAGATGTGTATATCTCAAAACAATATGATCTTTGTAACTCATTCTGTTTGCCCATGGCTTTGGCTGGTGGAAAACTCAGAGCCAATCTTAGAGCACTCTAATGATTGTGGAAACGTTTTTGCTTTTGTTTCTGTGTACTGACTTTTTTAAAAAAAATCTGATCATATTAATCTGTCTTTTATCCAGGATTTCATCAATTACATTTTCTAATAGTATGATTTTATAATCCCATTAAGTCTGTTTTGAGTGGAAGAGTGTGTTGATGAAAAGAGAACTACTGTAAATACTTATGTTTTGAATAAACATTAGTAAAAATCTAATCCTAGTGAATCAGTTATCATTGTGTTATATTGAGACAATGCATCATGGAAAGAGCTGCCCACAAACTTTGTGGACATACAGACATGATTCTTTTAAGCAGATGAGAGCATAGGCCTATAACCTAACCTCTGCCTTTTTCATGTGGGGACTTTTTTTTTCAGTATCTTTAGGAGAAAGTGAGCAGTTTAATTTTCCCTCCCAAGCCAGTCTATCCTATTTGCTTTCACCTGGTTGCTTGCTCTCTCTATTTCTCTCAATTGCAACTTGAATTGTGTGTTGTTAGGCAGTGTTCAGTGTCTGGGATTTAGGGACTATAGTCTCCTTTGGTGCAGTGCTGTTCCTGGCACACTGGCTTCAGCAGAGAAGGGGTGCAGGAACAACCATGTCACTTTACTACCAATTCCCTTAATTTTTCCTACAACATGGCTGACACAGGACTTGGTATATGGAATGTTTACTGAAGTTTAGGGGCTAACTGGACGGAATTAAAAATATATGGGGGAGCTCTGAACATTGTTAGCTAAATATGATTTCTCTTAACATTTCAGGAGAAGTGGCAAGATAAGTTAAACTGCCTTGGCTGGTGTAGCTCAGTGTATTGAACACCGGCCTGTGAAGCAAGGGATCGCAGGTTCGATTCCCAGTCAGGGCACATGCCTGGGGACCTGGCCTGGGTTGCAGACCAGGTCTCCAGTAGGGGACACATGAGAGGCAACCACACATTGATGTTTCTCTCCCATTCTTTCTCCTTCCCTTCCCCTCTCTCTAAAAATAAATTTAAAAAATAATTTTTAAAAAGAAAGAAAAGTTAAATTACACACAGAGAGCTACTCAGAGATGAACTTCAGTTCCTGGCTTAGCTTCTTGGTTTTACTTCTCTCCCATGGGAAAATCCTTCTTCGTTTCTTTTTCATAGTAACAATAACAATATTTCTCCTCTCCACCCAACTTAGGAAAGCCTAATTTTACTTGCAGGAGTTCACCCGACTCTAGGATTGTCCAGCTTGTTTCACCAAGACAATCAGTACTTCTCAGAGTGCATTTTCCAGAGTCTGTGTTACTGATTCTTGAGAATATAACTCACAGCCGAAGGCTTTAGCCAGATGTGTTAGACTGAGTCTTACCATTCTGAATCTGGGTCCCCTGTGAAGACCTCTCTGCTGTCCTGAGGTAAACACAGAACCTCTTATCCCTCTGTTGGTGTTCCTGTCTCATTTTAGTCCATAGTGGTTGGCACATATACACACTACTGAAAAGCAATAATTGTGGAACAGTATAATTCAATGCGTACAAAGGAAGGCAAGCATTTTTTAAAGAAGTGTAATATGCCCAGATTTCTAAATTCACAAAGGAAATTACTCTTTTTCTCTGTATGCACAGCATATGAGCTTGGAGCACATGTATATCCTTCAGCTTGCCTGCTGCATCCAGGAATCCCCTGATCCTAAGAAATGAGACCTACTACTTTTCAAAAAGCTGCATCATCTATCCTCATTATATCTTTTGCTAAACAGAAACTTAGTGGAAACTCTGAAATTATAGTGTTTCTCTAATTTTAGGCCACTTAAATTCACCACCTATTTCTTTCATTTAAATCTCTTTACAAAGTGTATTATTATGTAGCTCCTATGGAGGTCTGGAGGAGGGGTAGGAGGTGAGGTAACTAGAAAGTTAGGGAAAATTTGTTTGTAAGGTATAATGCCTGAGATGGTCTTTTGGACAAGTTGCTCATACATTGGCGTGTTTCTTGTTTTGGCTTCTCTAGTTTGCTTACAAGTGTGTTTTTGTTGTGGTTTAAAATGTCTCTTCCAGAGTGTTAAAATATTCATATTACATGTTAAAGTCATGCAGCCTCTTTTGCAGTCTTGTCTACCAATTAAATAAGCAAATAAGATGAGTGTATCTCAAGGGATTGTTGTAGTAAGAGAGTAGGTACTGTTCTATAGATCCTCGTTTTTAAAGTCGGAGGAATCAGTGTTTTCTGCCTCTCTGGATTTTGTCTTCATATCCAGTATTACCCTGCCTTTGCTACAATTAGAAATCATGAGCATGTTCATCTGGTTGCTTGGAGGCTGATGCTTTATCATCCTCTTTCTGTGAGCCAGTGCTTCATCAACTATAATCATATTATATATATGGGAAGCTATCTCAAAAAGGCATAAAGATCTGCTGAAAAGATACAATATATATCTCTAGCTCACAGGATATTTGTTTTCATGGTTGTGTACATGAGAGTGATTTACTATTAAGTTTGACTCGTGAGGTCTGTTGTTATCATGTCTCTTCTTATAATCTTTTTCCATCTCTTCAATTTCCTTTAAAATGAGACCTGCCTGAATGCAATCTAGTCAGGAACCTTATTTAGGGTTTGGTAGTAGGGAGCCAAGGAAATATTAGTCACCAAAGGCTGACTTCATTAAATGAATATTAAAAATCATAGCATCAAATATACTGTATAAACTGAGCTAGCTTTTGAGTTACCTTCTTGATATTTTTAGGAAGTGATAAAAATTTAGAACATACAGTGCTGTATTTCAGGACTGATATATTAACTTCCAAAAGAAGTGGCTAAGTATTGCATTTGCAAGAGTCTCTGAAACCTGAATGTATTGTACCTTTATAGATAAGTAATTTTCTCCATGAGAAAAGCCATGTTAGATGTTCTTATGTGGAAATTTACTATTGATGCAGCGGAATACTCATGTGATATATAAACAAATCATCCTGTTTAAATATTCATGATAAAACTTTAGCCAATGAGAGGAAATAAAATGGTATGCCTCGACTATTTAAACTGTTTCATTTGCTTTATATTCTTTTTAAAATTTTATTTCAGTTGTTCAAGTACAGTTTTCTGTCTTTATATTCTTTACACCATTTAAAATTTACTTTCCTCAAACTGATTTTTAAAGTAGCTAATTCTCAATGTAGTAAAATTTGAAAATATAAATAATTATTAGAAGGTGAGGAAAACACCTCCACCTACCCATAATCTTACTACCAAAAGCATAAAACTGTTAACATTTGGCATATTTTCTTCTAGATTTATTTATTTTCTTTTTTCATTTTAAAGCATAATTTAAGTTAGCACTGTATATATTTAGAGAAACAAAACAGTATCACAAAGCAATTGTATCATTAAAGATTTCGTAAACATGGCTGTATAATAGGTACTTACTCTTGGACCATTTTCTTACCTAGGGGCATAAAGATTATTTTCCATGAACTGTTGTTATAAATAATATTGTAGTGAACATCTTTATGCATGAAATGTTACCCACATTTTATTTTGGTTTCTTAGGATAAATTCCTGTGAGAGAAATTGATGGCCAAAGGAAATGAGTATTTCAATTCATACTTCTAAATTGCTGCCAGAAAATTTATACTATTTCAGCAGTAAATGAGATGATTTCCTCTGAATTTCTTGCTTTGTTTTATGAACTCAGATGTTTATACATTTGGATTAAATTGATTCTCTTTTCTCACTTCCTTTGAAACTTCACACAGATGAATGGGATATGACGCAATGTTTCAGTCTTTTAGTCATAAAGGAGTAAACTGTATTCCAGCAATAACATGAGACAACAAGACAAATCTATTTATTATTTTTACCTTTTTCTTAATTCATCAATCCTTTTATATATGTGTGCCAACAAATTGTAATCTGGAGTGTGTAATAGGAGATTTGAAAAAAACTTTTTAAACAGTGAAGTATTTCTTACATTACTGTAAACAGTACTGTAGCCTAAACACACACGGCAACAACACACACTCTTTTATATATAACATATCTGGTTACAATTTTAAAATTCAAACAGAAGAGGTGGTCATTAGAGAATAAAATGAATGGAAAAAAATGGAAGAAATTGCAATCATTGCAATTATTTGTAATATCAAGGAGTAGAATTGACTATGAGAGTAGGTAGATGAAATATAATGGAAGATAAGGTATTGGAGAAGAGGAGCTCAGAGTAGCCAGAATGCTGGGAAGACTGTCTCTGTAGATATTGGAGAAATATCAGTCAGACCTTAACAGCAGTCATTGAGAAATGAGGAAGAATGGCAGGGGAGTAGTGAGATGACATCAATAATGAGAGGTAGCAAAAGGATAATGTGACGAAATGAAATGTCAAAGCTACGTTCATGGAAGCGAAGGCTCAATATTGTAAGGACATGGTCCTCCCCAAATCAACTTAATTTTAATAGAATTCTAATCAAAATCTCCCCCGGTTCTTTTCATAAAACTTGACAAGATAATTCTAAAATTCATGCAGGAAAGCAAAGGGCTAAAAATAGCCAGGCCTGCTTTGAAGAATAATAATGGGAATTTTTTTAATGGAAACTTGTATTTCAGCTTACAATTTTTACTTAAAGCAGAAGTGGTTAAAATAGAATGGCATTGACATACGAATGGACAAATAGTCTAAACTAGAGATTTATAACCTTTTTCATCTCATGGCTTGTACAAACTAATTACTAAAATTCTGTGGCACACCAAAACATATTTTTTGCCAATATGACCAAAAAATAAGTATGATTTTGATTCATTCACATGGGATGTATATTGTGATGGCTGTTGTCATTTTCCATTTGACAATCTAAGGGAAAAGTGGTCAGTGCCCCTGAGTAAATAGTCAGGTGAAATATGTTTTAAAAATCCTTTTTGAAAAGTTTATTTTTATTGCTTATACGATTACAAATGTCCCCATTGCCTCCTCTTCTCCCCCACCTTTGTCATCTCCATTCTGTCCTTGCCCCACCTCCCCTCAGATCATCACCACACTGTTGTCAGTGTCTCTGGGTTATGCGTACATGTTCTTCAGCTAATTCTCTCACTCTCTTCTGTCCCGTCCCCCTGCCTCTCCCCTACATCTGTCAGTCTATTCTGTGTATCCATGCCTCTGTTTCTATTTTGTTTGTTAAATTATGTTTTATTAGCTTCCACATGTAAGTGAGATTGTATGGTATTTGTCTTTCACTGACTGGTTTATTTTAGTTAGCATAATACTCTCCAGGTCCATCCATGCTGCTGCAAAAGGTAAGAATTCCTTCTTTTTTACTGCAGAGTATTACATTATATAAATGTGCCATAGGTTTTTTTTATCTACTCATTTACTGATGGGCACTTGGGCTGTTACCATATCTTGCAAATAACTTTGCTATGAACATTGGAGTGTATATATTTTTTCAAATTGGTGTTTTAAGATTCTTAAGATGTATACCCAGAAGTGGGATAGCTGGGTCAAAAGGCAGTTCCATTTTTAATTTTTTGAGGAAACTCCATGCTGTTTTCCACAGTGGCTGTACCAGTTTGCATTCCCCCAAGAGTGCACTAGGGTTTCCTTTTCTCCACATCCTAGTAGCACATTTTAAAAATTCTTGTGGCACACTGGTTGAAAAAATCACTGGTCTAAGTGAATGGAATGAACTCAGAAACAAGGCTATTTATATAAGGGACTTAATATCTGAGAGAGGATACATTACAGAACAGTAGCAATCACTGGAGTTGTATGGCAAACAATACTCATGTTCTCAACTACTTCAAAAACCATACAGGATGATTAAAAACTTAAATAGAAAATAAACTTACATATTTAAATGATGAAAATAAAATTAACTATAAAATGTTATATTGGCTTTTGAAATAGAATTGAATTTTCTGTGCAAGGTACAGAAAAGCAAAATCATAAAGAAATAAATTGATACTTTTGTGTTCATAAAAATAAGGTCTATGTGACAAAAGGCCTAAAGGTGAAAGATACAGACTGTCCTGGGAAAAGAAGTTTGTGCAATATATTATGGGTATAAGATTGGTATCCAAAATATGTAGAACTCTTACCAAAAAAAGAAAGAAAAGAAACCAAACAAGCCAAGGATGGAAACAGGCAACTCACAGAAAACTAAATCGTAAAGCAAATGGAATTATTCTCAAAAAAAGTTTGGTTGGGGAGAAGGAGGAGGAGAGAAATTGCTCTGAAGTAAATGCCATGTAAAAAACATTTCTTGCTTCTTATTGTTCAAGGGTAGTGGTCATATTAGAACAGTAGGAATACTATCACTAGGAAAAAGCATGTGCTCTGGCAGCAGGATCTTTATTGTGTTACCTGCTAGCTGGATGTCCTCGGATAAGTTACATAAACCTGCTAAACTCCCATTATTCATCTTTAAATTTAGTTTAATTCTACTTGCCTTGAGGTATTGTTTTGAAGATTGATAATATATTTTTACAAAACACCTAAACAGTGTCTGCAACACAGGTACATATCTGTATTATTTTTTATATGTAGTGTTTTTTTAAAGATTTTTATTTATTTATTTTTAGAGAGGGGAAGGGAGGGAGAAAGAGAGAAAAACATCAATGTGTGGATGCCTCTCATGTGACCCCCACTGGGGACCTGGCCTGCAACCCAGGCATGCGCCCTGACTGGGAATCGAACTTGCAACCCTTTGATTCACAGTCGCACTCAATCCACTGGGCTACGCCAGCCAGGGCATATTTTTATTATTAAAGTAACTCTATTTGTTGAATGAGGTTAATTGCACATTTATTTACTTTAGGGTGGTCTGTGTAAGGTACACCTTAACTATATATATCTCACTAATGGAGCCAGAAGTTTTTTGTTCAAGGAAAAATTCAGAACAGAAGGTATTATTAATTACATAAAATGTATGGAAAGCTTAAAGAATTTACATATCAACTATATTACATCAGTATTAGTGTAAATTCTTCCAATGTGAACACATTTTCATTCTTTTAAATTTGTTTCTATTTTTTTCATTATAGATCTTTTACAGAGATAAAGTTGAGTTTCTGGAAATTGATAGTAAGTCTCAGAAGTATATCTGCAATTATTTGTTTGAGGATGGTATTCATAAACATAATATATATATAGCAATGCATTTATGTTTATGTTAGTGTATTGGTTCATTGTATTAGTTATACCAGATACTATTATCATACTTTTTAAATGATAGCATTTAAATGTAAACTTAGCTGGCATTATATTTTGTAGAATTAATTAAATAGGCATTTTATAATTATAATAAACATGAATAATTTCCATATTGCTCAATCCAACAAACATATACCCATTATCTTAATTTATCTTGCATTTGATACTTTTGACAGTTCACTGTTGGAAATTGTTACTTTGGCTTTCTAATATCCCTCTCTTTTGATTCCCTTTGTTATCTTCTTGCTTATTTCTTCTGATTTCCTTTGTGGGCTTCTCCTGTCATATAAACTCCTTAAGCATTAGTGCTCACGATGATTCTCATATCATTACATCTTATATATCTTTTCTGTATTTCCAATTCTATCTATACTTGAGAATATTTCATTAGAAAAAAACTGAATGTAATTGCCTTTTGGATGTTACCACTGAATGCTCCATGGATAGCTCAAACTCATCATTTAAAAAAGTGAGCTCCTTATCTTATCCTCTAAATTGATCTCTTCTATCTACTCCATATTCCAGTAAATATTACTTCTCTCTATGCAGTCATTCAAACTGAGAGCATGGGAATAATCTTGGACTCCTCCCTTGTGGATCCATAAAAATAGTAATAATGATAATTGTCATGCTATTAATGTAACCATCATTTATTGATCACTTATGCTGTTCTATTACTTGCTAAATGCTTTATATTCAATTTTCATAACTCTGGGAGGTTGGTGCTGTTGTTATTTTAATTTTGCTTTTTTATCAGCAATACATGAGAACCCTTGTTACTGCCCATTCTTGTCAGCACTTGATATTGTCAGTATTTTTAAATCTTAGACATTCTTAACAATATGCAATTGTATTCATTGTGATTTTAATTTTCACTTCCCTAATGACTAATGGCTTTGGAAATCTTTTTATGTGTTTATTTACCATCTGTATATATTTTTTGATGAAGTATCTGTTCAAAAATGTTTGTGTTTTAAATGGGATTGTTTGTTTTGTTATTAATAAGTTTTAAGAGTTTCTTATATATTCTGGATATAAGTCATTTATGATGTGTTTTGCAACAATTTTTTTCCCAGATTTCGGTTGACCTTTTATCCCTTAAAAGTATTTTTCAAAGAACAAGTTTATAATTTTTGTAAAGTAAATTTATCAATATTTTTTCTTTTATGGAACTTGCTTTTGATGTTAATTTTAAGAAATCTATGTCTAACTCAAGATCACAAAATTTTATGTTTTCTTCTAAAAGTTTTATATTTTGGAATTTAGGTGTATGGTTTATTTGGAATAAATATTTATATGATGTGAATTATGAATTGAGATTGTTTTTGGTGTTGTTTTTAATTTATTTTTATGTATGGATGTTTAACTATCATTTTCATCTGCTGAAAGCACTGCTTTTTTATTGAATTTTTGCATTTTTGTTTAAAATCAATTGACCATATATGTGTGGATGTATTTCTAGACTATATTCTGTTCTACTGAATTATATGACCCTTCTTTTTCCAATGTCACACCACTGTGATTTCCATTTTTGTACCTGTGTTCCTCTCTGTCCCTCCCCTCCCCTCTCCTCCCCTCTCCGCAGTTCCTTTAGCATGTCTTGAAGAGCTGGTTTGGTGGAGGTGCATTTTTTTAGGAAAAAATGGCTTGGAAGCTCTTTATTTGGCCTTCTATCTTGATTGAGAGCCTTGCTGGGTTAAAGTAGCCTTGGTTGCAGGCCTCTGGTTCTCGTTACTTGGAATATTTCTTGCCATTTTCTTTCTGCTTGGAGCATTTCCATTGAGAAGTCAGCAGCTAACCTTATTGGGGCTCCCTTGTATGTTACTTCCTGTTTCTCCCTTGCTGCCTTTAAGATTCTCTCTTTGTCTTGGAATTTTGCCATTTTAATGATGATATGTGTTGAAATGGGCCTCTTTGGGTTCCTCTTGATTGGGTCTCTCTGTGTTTCCTGGATTTGTGTGACTTTTTCTCTCATCAAATTAGGAAGTTTTCCATCATTACTTTTTCAAATAGGTTTTCTATCCCTTGCTCTTCTTCTTCTCCTCCTTTTGGTATCCCTATTATTCGGATATTATTACATTTCATATTGTCTTATATTTTTCTTATTCCTTCTTCATTCTTTTTGAGCCTCTTTTCCTTTTCTTGCCTTTTCTGGGTGTTTTTTTCTACTTTGTCCTCCAACTCCCTTATCCAAACTTCTGCTTCATCAATCCTGCTTTTGATTCCTTCCGCTGTGTTCTTCAGTTTAGAAATTGTATTCTTCATTTTCCCTTGGCCCTTGTTGATAGTTTCTATTTCCTTTTTCATGTTGGTATAGTTTGTGGTGAGTTCATTGTAGCTCCCCTGTAGGTTCTGGTAGCTCATTGTGAGCTCTTTGAACTTCCTGATAACCAGTGCTTTGAATTCAATATCTGATAGCTGACTTGCCTCTGTTTCATCTAACATTATTTCTGAGGCTTCCTCCTTTCCCTTCATTTGGGGATTGTTTCTTTGTCTTCCCATTGTTTGTGAGACTCTTCTTGTTAGCTTCAGCTTCTTAAATTGGTTTGTTCTGGCTTCCTGGGTTTATGGTGTGAACTTCTGTGGTAGAATACCTGTGAGATTCAGTGGTGTAGTCTCCTTGACCTTCCAAGCTCACTGGTCCTGGGCTGTCCTTTAAGTTGGCTCTGTGTTTGTCTTTGGGTTTTGATTGTTTTGGGGCCTTTCTTTTATGGGTCCTTCCCAGCAGCTGGTTAATTGATGGTCCCTCTGTCCACCACCTCTTGTAATTTGTTGTGCTGGTAAGGGCAGGTTGTGTTGAAGCTGGTTCTTCCATGTGTACAAGGTTTTGAGGATTCTCTTTTGCTCTTGTTCAGTTGTTTATACTGGGTAGTTTTTCCACTATGTAGTTGTATTTCCAGATTGCTCTTGGATTGAGGTTTGTGTGGTTTCCACTCCCTCCTTCACCTTCTTCTGTTGTTATGTGTTGGTGTGTCCTTTGTTGTTGGGTTTCCTCTTCCAGTGAGTATCCTGGTGTTCACCACTTTCACTTACTCTTTTTTGTGATCAGTTGGAGGGGTAGGCAAAATGGTTTATGACAGCAGGAGAGTATTCTATGATATTTATAGTACCAGCCAGTAGAGAAGAGATAGGAGATCTTTTGGCTAGGTATAGTGTTAATCGTAATCTTCAACCCAACTGGCCTCTTTTAAGAAAGGATGGAAAGAAGATAAGACTCTTGTTGGTGAGGGAAGGTTTGTGAGTTGGATCTAGAAAGCAGTGAGGTTGTGGGAGGTCAGATTCTGAGTTAAGGTGAGAGTAAAGGATAGTAAATAGGTGTAGTGTGTGAGAGAATAGAGTTAACCACTACAGTAATAGAGTTCAGGAAACTGTGAAGTGGGCTAAGATCTGGGAGGGGTGTTGTGAAGTACTTAAAATTGTATGGAACAGCTACTATTTACAAGAATATTAGAGCAACAATCATATGACAGAATCTGTGTGATCTGGATAACATGAGTGGGGGTATAAAACTTTAAGTAGTGTGCTAAAGGAACACAAGTGACATGAAGAATAGTAAATTAGCAATACACTGTGAAAGAGAGAACAGGGGAAACCTGTCAAATGATACAGTATAACCATCCAAGCAAAGAAGACTAGCTTCTTTGCTTTTACACGTGAATTTTTAAATAAACTATTGTAGTTCGCAGGCCCACGCTCAATCCACTGAGCTATGCCAGTGGTTCAATCCCAGTCAGGGCACATGCCTGGGTTGCAGGCCAGTTCCCAGCAAGGGACTCACAAGAGGCAACCATACATTGATACTTCTCTCCTTCTCTCCTTCCCTTCCCCTCTAAAGATAAATAAATAAAATCTTTAAAAATAAAATAAAATAAAACGATTGTAATTGAGTTCTTTTTTAGCGTAATCAATGAAATGTACTTTATTTTTAACCTTTTCCAATGTTTCTTTTTTTATTATTCAAATACATTTGTCTCGATTTTCACCCCACCATGTCCCTGTGCTCCACGGTTTCCCACCTCCCACCCTCAAACCTACCCTCTTTGGCTTTGTCCATGTGTCCTTTATAAATGTTCCTTGATGGCCCTTTCCCTGTTATCTCCTATTATTCCTCCCCTCCTCCTCTCAGGTTACTGTCAGTTTGTTCTTTATTTCTGTGTCTCTGGTTGTATTTTGCTTGCTTGTTTGTTTTGTTGATTAGGTTCCACATATAGGTGAGATCATATGGTATTTGTCTTTCACCACCTGGCTTATTTCATTTAGTGTAATGCTCTTCAGATCCATCCATGCTGTTGCAAAGGATAGGAGCTCTTTCTTTCTTTCTGCTGTGTAGTATTCCATTGTGTAAATATCACAATTTTGAGAAAGAAGAACAAAGTAGGAGGGATCATAATATCAAGCTAATTGAGTTCTACAAAAATATCCTGCTATCCTGCTGGGATTTTGATTGAAATTGTTTTGAATTTTGAAATGTTTAGGAAAATTTGACATATTAACATCTTAAGGATATTGTTTTTCCAATTCATGAACTATGTGCCTCTCTCCATTTCTCTGTCTTATTTGGTTACCTTCATCACTTTTTTGTTTTTTATACTTTTTTTCCCAACATACAGATCTCATATATTTTGTTACATTTTTGCCTAAGTGTTTTGTTTTGGGCGCTATTGTAAATGAAATTATTTAAAAATTTAATTGTTGATTGTTTATTGCTAGTGTATATTCTAGCAATATATTCTGCATCCTTGCTAAACTCACTCATTACTTCTAGTAACATATTTGTCTATTTGGGATTTTCCACATAGGAAATTATGTTATCTAGGAATAGAGATCATATATATCTATATGACTATTTTTCCTTGTCTTATTCCATCAGCAATGACCTTTAGTACAGTGTTAAATAGTAGTAGTGAGATGGACATGCTTACCTATTCCCAATGTTAGGAGAATACATCTAGTCTTTCACCATGGAGTGTGATGTTACCAGTAGTTTTTTTTTTAAATATAGATATTCTTTATTAAGTGAAGACATTCCCTTCCACTTCCAATTTGCCAGTAGTTTTTAGAATGAATGGATCTTAAATTTTGTCCAATGCCCCTGCAGGTTAAGCAGAATATAGAGTCACAAAATTTCAGAATTGAAAATAACCTTAATTGTTATTTCCTTATATTTGAGATTTGCACTTTTACTATTATTACCTGAGGATTATATTCCCAGATATCTAAAAATATATAGTTATTCTCTTTAACTAAACATATATTCGCTTTAACTAAAAAAAATATATATATATATATATATATAGTTGCAAAGAGGACTTTACTGCATCTTCTGTACTTAATTATTTTAATCTATATAGTAAAGATATGAAGTATTATTAGGTAAGAGAACAGACTCATTGAAGGTAAGTAACTAGCTAGTCGGAAGTACAGCCATCTTTGACATCTTAATACTCTTCGACTATACCGTGTTCTTTTTGCCTTTTAGTCTCTATATCCATGTTTCTAGAATGTCTTTACATTCCTTATCTACCAAACATTATATGTTTTCTTTAATATATGAAAACCTAAGTTTAAGAGAGATGAAATGAATCACTCAAAGTCTTATGTCTAACTTATGGTAGAACTCAGCTTACATCCCAGGTCTGTTGATTTGCATGCTAGTTCTTTGCCCCTTTACTGTGGTCTGCTCTGATTTTCATTTTAAATATAGCTTCCTGTTCTTTTCTTATTTTTGTCTCCCACCATGCAAATATCCTGGGAGCCTTGCTAGTGCCTGTCTCATAATGTCCCATATATAGACTTTTGGCAAACAACTTTCACTTTCAAAAATTAGTGTATCAAATTCAATTTTATGCCAAGATTATGTTCATCTCAATGATTCTATTGCTCTACTGAATTATAAGAGCATGGAAAAATTACACTTGGAGTTGATACCCTGTTATATTTTAGTAGAAAGATATGATTAAAACAAAATTCTAAAAATAGTTTTTCATTTGCAGCATCTAAAATAAAGTGATTTTAATATCATTCAGGAATTTTCTCTTCAACATTTGGCAATCTTACATTGTTAGATGTATGTCATGAAGTAAAAATACTAGTTTATAATGCACTGGATAAATGCTATCAAATGTGCAAACATTTTCTTTTCCTTTTCTCTTTTTTTTCTGGAAAGTAAAAAGTTAATCTATAAAATATAGTGTTTATGCCTGAACAATAGTTTTTGTGTCATATTTAAAAAATATGTCAATGAATAGCTATGTTTTGTTCAGGTTATTTCACTTACTCTTGCTTGTCATTGACATTAACTGACTCACTGGGAAAAAAAGAACTATTTTGGGGGAGCATAGAAGCTGAGCTACCCTCTGTTACTGAATTTATCTGAATACGTAATGAATGCTTAGATTGGGTGGTTGCAGCATATAAGGGAGAGTGGAATCTGACAGTCCTGAATTTAAATTCAGGCTTAATAACTGCTTACTAGTTATTGTCTGTCAATTAGTTTCTTAACCTCTCTGAGTCTAATACTATTACTTAAAAGCATTGTTGTTTAAATCATAAAGTAATTACATTTCATTTGAAATTAAATGAGCATGTAGCAAAGACCTGGGTAAATCTAAACAAGAAGTATTAAGAACTTGTTTATGCAGGCACTGTGCTAGGCATTGAAGATATAAAATGGCAAAAAAACATTTCCCTGTGTTTCCTAGAGCTTACATTTTAGTGAGTGAAACGTACTGATAAGCATATAAAAATACAAAATATTAATTTTATTTAGTGATCACTAACCTAAATTATTATATTGGACCCTAAGGTAGTAACATTCACTGTCTAAATCTTAACTTATACACTAGCACTCAAATGATTCTGTAACCACCATGGAACATTGTTTCAATGTTACTTATTGGAAAAACACGTAATTGACCGGCTGACTAAAAAATGGGTGTACGGTAAGGAGAGTAGTTTCATTTGTTCAAAAAACATTTTGGTAATTCATTTTGAACCAAGCATGTATGTAAGGCAACTCCTTTTTGATTTACCTCTAGCAGTGACGCTGAATCACGTACACACAAAACTGTAAGTCAATGTATAAAATAATAAATAATTTAAATAAATAATAAAATAATGTAGTACTAGAGATTCAGGTTAAGTTATTATGAAAGCTTATCACTTTAGCTGGGCTAGAGGGTTAAGGAATAGATAGGATAATATGGCACAGAGAATATAGTATTTGATCTGGTTCTAAAGCCATTCTTAAATAGGGAAAACTCATCTTAGTCAAATAAGTATTATAAACTGGGTAGGAGAGCCAAAAGCTTCTATTTAATAGTGACATAAGTGGTAAAAAAACATCAAATCGTATAATGTTGCCAGTTTATGTAAAGCAAAAAATATCTTTGTATTTTTATTAAGATCATAAATTGGGTTGTAGAATAGGATAATCATATTTCACCCCTTATTTTGCTTCAGTGCCAACATTATATGGTTTGATATAACATGGTTACTTGTTTATATGGAAAGTTCTCATAAGAGCTTCATGTTGAGGAATTGTGCTGGATTATTTTTTCTTACTCTTTGTGTGTGGTTCTTAACTGCTGAACAATTAAAAAAGCCCCAAATTTAGACTGGAAACTTACTCTGAGATAAACTTATAAATATTGCTGTTGCAATATAAATAAAACACTGATGTAAAGATTGAAAAAGATCTTTATGCAAATGAAACTGGATACTAGAAACAGAGCATCTTAGGCTGGATGAGTCTTAAAACTATGTGTTGCTTGGCCATCTACTGCCAAAGGCATAAGGGATTGATATTTAAATTTTATGCAAAGTTTCATGGATAGTCTAAGCCTTGCTTTGGCAGAACAAAAGCAGTAAAATCATGAGGGAAAGGCCCTAAAACTCTTAGAGGCTTTGATTTGCTGAATGTATGGAGCACTTTGGTATCTAACCAGGTGACCTGTCAGAATAACTCTTAGTATTCTTCCCTATGAATCTGGAATGCCCCCAACTGCCTGGGACCAGATCTGTTGATCTATTTATTTATCTACCTCCCTCCCTCTCTCCCTCCTTCCCTACCTACCTATCTCTCTATTTATGGTTACCTTTGGATTTCAGCTGGCTTGCTTATAGCATTCTTTGGTGTGACAAACTAAATGCTGACGACTCTTTGATCTTGAGCTCTAGTTGTATCCTCATCCATCTATTCAGCTGCTTTCTGAACACTTCCACATGAAGACTGAACAAAAGTCTGTACTTTTCCAAAATCTGTATACTTTTTCAGTTTTTTCTTATTTTATTAACCACTGCCTACTTGTTTCTCTAAACTAGAAACTTGCAGTTTATTCTTTTTTAAAGCATATTTTGTTGATTATGCTATTCCAGTTGTCCCATTTTTTTCTCTCTTGTCTCCCTCTGCCCATTCCCCCCAGCATCCCCACCCCTTACTTCATGTCTATGATGGCTTCTCTATTTCCTGTACTATTCTTACCCTCCCCCTGTCTATTTTGTACCTGCCATTTATGCTTCTTATTCCCTGTACCTTTTCCCTTATTCTCCCCCTTTCCTCTCCCCACTGATAACCCTCCATGTGATCTCCATTTCTATGGTTCTGTTCCTGTTGTAGTTGTTTCATTAGTTTGTTTTTATTTTTTTAGGTTTAGTTGTTGATAGTTGTGAGCTCATTATTATTTTACTGTTCCTAGTTTTGATCTTCTTTTTCTTAGGTAAGTCCCTTTAACATTTCATATAAGGGCTTGATGGTGATGAACTTCTTTACCTTGACATTGTCTGGGAAGCACTTTTCTGCCCTTCCATTGTAAATGATAGTTTTGCTGGATAGAGTAATCTTGGATGTAGATCCTTGCTTTTCATGACTCTAAATATTTCTTGCCAGTTTCTTGCCTGCAAGGTTTCTTTTAAGAAATCAGCTGATAGTTTTATGGTCACTCCTTTGTAGGCAACCCTCTTCTTTTCCCTTGCTGCTTTTAAGATTATCTCTTTATCTTAAATCATTAGCATTTTAATTATGATGTGTCTTGCTGTAGCCCTCTTTGGGTCCAACTTCTTTGGGACTCTCTGAGCTTCCTGGACTTGGATGTCTGGACTCTTCCTGCTTTGGGACTCTGAGCTTTCCTTTGCCAGACTGGGAATTTTTTTTCATTATTTTTTCAAAAACGTTTTCAGTTTCTTGCTTTTCCTCCTTTCCTTCTGGCACCCTTCTGGTTCAGATGTTGGTATGTTTACAGTTGTCTCAGAGGTTCTTAAGACTCTCATTATTTTTTTGGGGGGGGGGCGGGATTCTTGTTTCTTTATTCTGTTCTGGTTGAATGTTTATTTCTTCTTTTTGTTCCAAATCATTGATTTGAGTCCTGGTTTCCTTCCCTTCACTGTTGGTTACTTCTGTATTTTTCTTTAGTGCACTTTGTATAGTCTTCACTTCTTCCTTTATTTTGTGGCTATACTCAGTCATTTCTCTGAGCATAATGATTACTAGTGTCTGGAACTCTGCATCTGATAGGTTGATTATCTCCTCATCATTTGGTTCTTTTTCTGGAGTTTTGATCTGTTGTTTCATTTGGGCCATGTTTCTTTATCTCAGCCTACTGTTACATTGTAAGGGGAGGAGCCTTAGGTATTCACCAGGGTGGGGCAACCCACTTTGCCACATTATGGCACTGTATATGGGGGGTGGTCAAAGGGGGAACAATGCTGCTTGATCGGCTCTTGCCCTGCTTTCAGACACTTTGCCAGCTTCCCACAAGTGAATGATGCCCTTCTAGATGCTGCCCTGGTACTTATTCCTGGGTGGGTGGGCTTGTATGTATTCTAGGATCCCTTGGGCTCCTCAAAAGACTCTCCTGGGAGACGGGCAGTTTCTTCTTCTGCTGCACCCCTTCCAGCCAGAAGAAAGGAGGTTTTCATTTTCCAGCACTGGGACCCTAGGTTGCACAATCTGTCCTGGGCTGGGACTGCTCACTCCCCAGTTATTCTTCCTGGTTTTTATGTGCACACAAAGGTAGGACTGCTGGTCTGCCAGCTGCCCCCTGCCTACCTGTGCTCTCTGCCCCGGCTGCCTGTCTCTGCCCCTCCTACCAGTCTGGATGAATGTTCCTTCTGTAACTCCTTGGTTGTTAGACTTCTGTACAGTCTGATTTTCTGGCAGTTCTAGTTGTCTTTTGTTTTTAAATTGGTTATTATTCTCTTTTTCTTGGTTGTGTAAAGAGGTGAAGGATATCTGCCTATGCCTCCCTCTTGGCTGGAAGTCCAATATATTCTTGATGATACATTTATTATTTATGTTGTCTCTTCATCTGAATGACTTTTCTCTAATTCTCAGTGTGCCTGGCTAACACATCCTTGTAGATATGGATAAAATCCATTCTCTTCTGAGAAGCTTCTCCTTACTTCCAGCCTGTACTCCTTTTAGCTTTTATTGCTGATGTTAATACATCATGGTTAGCACATGATGTAAATGATGGTCTGTCTGGCACTTTCTCTCCTGGATTTTTAGCTATTTTATATTGGGGACCAAGACTTGATGATTTCTTATTTGTATTTTTAGAAAATTGAGTATATTGTGAGGATTTAGTGAGCTAATGCTGGGATATAATAGGCACCAATAAATTTAGCTATTATTACTGTTATTATGTATTACTATTATCTTGGTTTCTTCAACACTTGATATGATGCCTGCCTTTAAAAAATTGATATGTTGATTAAATGAATGTGTTTAACTATTCCTGTAGTGACATCCTGGTACTGACTTCTTTCTGACATCAAGACTCAGATCTTCTGGCCCTGGCTGGTGTAGCTTAGTGGATTGAGTGCGGGCCTGCGAACCACACGATCGTGGTTCGATTCCCAGTCAGGGCACATGCCTGGGTTGCAGGCCAGTTCCCAGCAGGAGTCTCAGGAGAGGCAACCATACATTGATATTCCTCTCCTTCTCTCCTACCCTTCCCCTATAAAGATAAATAAATAAAATCTTAAAAAAAAGACTCAGATCTTCGGGGGAAACCATATTTCTTCCTCAAGTTGGCCTTCTCTATCCAGTGCCTTTCTGCCTGAATTTTTGTCTGAACCCTGAGACCTAGTACTTTTGTTCCTCCCTCCCTCCCTCCCTTTCTTCATACATCCAAAATATATATAGGGACCTGGCACTAATGAACTATGCCTGTATGTAGTTAAGAAGGTGAGATTCTAAATTAACACTCAGTAGGATCCCTGGAATGAATCCCACTTGATCATGGTGTATGATCCTTTTGATGTATTGTTGGGTGTGGTTTGCCAGTACTTTGTTGAGGATTTTAGTGTCTATGTTCATCAGCAATATTGGCCTGTAGTTTTCTTTCTTTGTTGTGTCTTTGTCTGGTTTGGGGATTAGGATGATGCTGACCTCATAAAAAGAGCTTGGAGTCTTCCCTCTTCTTGAATTTTTTGGAATAGTCTGAGAAGTATAGGGGTTAGCTCTTTCTTAAATGCTTTGTAAAACTCTCCCGTGAATTCTCCCATCTGTCCAGGGCTTTGTGTGATGAGAGATTTTTTATTACTGCTTCAATTTTGTCAAATGTTGATCACTCTGTTCAGTAAATGAGTCGATGAAAAAACTGTGGTACACTTACACAATGGAATACTACACAGTAGAAAGAAAGGAGGAGCTCTTATCTTTTGTGACAGCATGGGTGGAACGGGAGAGCATTATGCTAAGTGAAATAAGCCGGTGGTGAAAGACAAATACAATATGAGCTCACCTATAAGTGAAATCTAATTAATAAAACAAACAAGCAAATGAAATATAACCAGAGGTATTAAAATTAAGAACAAACTGGCAGTAACCAGAGGGGTGGGGGAGGAAATAATGGGGGAAAGAAGGGAAAGCGTCATCAACGAACATGTATAAAGGATGATGGACAAAATTAAAGGGGGGTAAGATTGAAGGTGGGAGGTAGGGGTTGGTAGGGTGGAAGAAAATAGTGGGGGTAAAATGGAGATAACCACACTTGAATAACAATAAAAAATACCAAAAGAAAAAAGAAAAAGAAATTACAGTTAGAATAGTACTTACAGCATGAGCTATTCTAATTCTTTTGTGCTGTGTTTAGGAAAATGATACTTCAGAACCCACAGGCTGGGTCAGAGAACATAGGAACCCTGTAGAAATGAGTAGTGAAACTATGTGAACTATATGAGCTACAGTAGTGAATGAACTTTTTGTTGTATAATCTTTAAATTCTGTAGCATCAGTAGCAATGTTCCAGCTTCCATTACTGATTTTGGAAATGTATATTTTTCCTTTTTGTTGTTGCTTAGTTTCTAGCTAAAGCTTTATCAATTTGCTTTATCTTTTCAGAGTCAAATTTTAGTTTTATTGATTTTCTATAGTTTTTCTGTTTTATATTTTGTTTATTTTGCACTCTGATCTTTATAATTTCCTATATTCTGTTTACTTTGTATTTGACTTGATATCCTTTGTTAGCTTCTTTAAGGAGGTTAGTTTGTTGATTTTAGATTTCTTCCTTTCTGGTAAGGCATTTTCCTCAGCTTGGTTGAGGCACGATTGACAACTACAAGTGTAAGACATTTACAGTGTACGTCCAACATGTTGATTTGATTATGAAAGGGTTTCCTTCCTAGAGTTGATTAATAAAGCATTTAAAGTTATACATTGCACTTTAACGGCTGCTTTAGCTGTATCATGTTTTCATTATTTAGCCTGTAAGTTACCTTTGTGTCTGCATGCTTTGTTGTTAGCCAATGATTTGCGCAGCAGTTGTGCTCAAATTCCTCAAGCCCTTAAGGCTTTCAGCCTCTTGCCAGTGGGTCCCTGTGGGGGTTGGGGAGCCCCTTCAGAGCTGTAGGTAGTTCTCAAGTCTGCCTCAGCTTACTTTTCAGGTCTCCCAATTTCATGCTCATAGTTTCCCAGTGAGCCAAGGGGGGACGTGTGGCGAGATTGTTTCCGCTCTCCTTGGCCTTTTCATTTCCAGGATCTTTTTAAATGTCTAACTGTTCCATCATAGCCCCAGTTGGAACTGCGACCTGAGGTAGAACAGCAAAGCCATAGGCTTTCCCTGTTTGTTTTCTACCAAGTTCACTACTTTTAACTGACAAAGGCATGGGCTTTTGCACCTGTGTCTAAAATCATGTCTGCCTCTGGTAGTAAAGCTGCTGGATTTCATAGTTAGCCCCACATTGGTAAAATTATAGTTCTTATCTGTGAACCTGGGAAATGAGATGAGAGTAACCCCGAGCAAGAAGTCTGAAGACTTCTGTTATTTTTAACCATAGCTCTAACATTTTTTCCATAATAAATACTTCTGATTGTGCTGTTGGCTTTTGCTCAACTTTCAGACACCTGAATGGTTATTTTGGACAACTTTGTCCAGTTTTGTACTTGTTTTTTGTGAAGAAGATGTATTTACCTCTTCATGATGCCAAATCCAGAAATCCCTTCCATAGCATTTACATGCAAATGGTTGCTATACAAAAGCAGTACTGGCACTTGTATACTCATGTATTTCATAGTGCCCCTGTAGCCTGTTCCTTATCTTGTACTCCTCTCTCTCACCTTTTTCTAGGAAGGTAGAGTGGTATAGTAATAATATAAAAACCTATGGATATTGAAAGTCCCAGGTTTAGACTTTAAAAATAATTTAAAATTTTAAATTATATTTGACATACAATATTATATTAGTTTTAGGTATACAATTTAGTGATTAAACATTTATATGAGTAACAAAGTGATTACCCCAGTAAGTCCAGTATCCATATGACACCATCCATAGTTATTACAATGTTGACTATATTCCCTATGCTGTCCTTTCCATCCCTGTGCCTGTTTTCTAACTGGAAATTTGTACTGTTTAATCCCTTTCCATTTTTCACCCATCCCCCAACCTGCCTCCCATCTGACAATCATGAATTTGTTCTCTGTGTTTGCTTCTGTTTGGTTCATTCATATATTTTGTTTTTCTTTTTTTAAAATTTAATTATTGTTCAAGTACAGTTTTCTGTTTTATATTCCCAGCCCTGCCCACCCCCCCACCAGTGCTCCCCACCTCCCTCCCATTTCCACCCCCTACCTTAGTTCGTTCTTCTTTTTAGATTCCACAAATAAATGAAATCATGTAGTGTTTGTCTTTCTGTGTCTGACTTATTTCACTTAGCATAATAATATTGTTGCAAATGGTAACATTTCATTTTCTTTGTAAAAGTTTTTATTCTTTTTATGACCGAGTAATACTCCATTGTGTGTATTTATTTCATTATTAGTGGGCAATTTATTTCCTCCAGATCTCCGTTTACCAATCTATAAATTGGATGTAACAAGAAACCTCATTGGGAAGATTAAATAACATATTCAAAATGCCTAAGACAATACCTGGTATGTGGAAGATAGCCAGTTGTTCACTGTTTTCTGTATTCTCCCCTTCCCTATCTCTCATTGTGATTTCTGAAGTGCATAGATTCACTGATGACATGTATAGCTCTAAGAACACTGTTACTAAGAACATCCAAATGAAAGAAAAAGCTGATTTCTTTCCAGTGAATGTTAGTATAGAAACATAATACTATGCTTTACATTTTTGGTTTGTAAGCCAGTGGTCATGTGGATTAGCCCACACATTGCCATTTGAACTTCTTTTTATCATATGAGGTGAAAGCTTTTTTCAACACACATTTGATCATGCCACTTTCCAGCTTCTGATCAGCCCCGAGGATAAAGCCCAAGCCCCACAAAATAGCATGCAGAATCCTTCCTGAGTTGGCCTCTCTGTACCTTTCTATCCTCAATTGTCCTTGCTCCACTAAGTGTTAATCATACTGTAACAGCTTTACTTTTCTAAGTGTGCCATCTTTCAATTCTGCCATTGCTTTTGCTCTCTTAGCTCTCCCCGTGTGTATTCAAGGATTCCATCCTCATTTACCTGATTGTCTTTTATTCATTTTCCAGCTGTGTGCCTATCCTCTCAGCACACTAGGTGGTAAAGATCATTGCATATCTGTCTGTTACGTTAGAATGGGAGCTACTTGAAAGCAAGGACATCACCTTATTTAATATTTGTATCTCCCTTGCCTTGATCATAGTTTCCTAGTGCAAATGAGGGAACTTAGCCCAGCATTGCTTGTTAAAGAGTGGGTGGATGATATATCAGCACCAACCATCCCAATGTAGCCTTGAGTTTTGACACAATTATAATTTCCTAAAGGCCTAACTTTTCCATATCTGAAGGAAAAAAACCAGCTCTGTTTAACAAAATCAACTCTGCTTTCCTCCTCTCCTTTTGGGAAGTTAGGGAAATAATATCTTTGTTACTGTTGTGGCAAGACTCAGATTCAGACATGGGTGTTCTAGTAACATGGGGACTGATAATTGTCCTTTCTAATCAGTATAGGAGTGGGCTCTGTCCCTTATGACAGTAATCTGTTGACAAACAGTGATGTGATTATAGACAGTAGCTTTCTTTTTAAGGGAAACATTAGGCAGTTACTGGTAGATTTCTGACATGCTGTTACAAAATGCTTCCTGTTAGCAGGTAGAGGAAAGAGAAATGGATGTGAACCTATTAGTATCAGAATTACATGTCAAAAAGCTGTAGCAGAGTTCAATTTATTTCTGCAGTAATAAGCAAGCCAGAGATTGACTTGACAATTACTTCTACTTCAATGACCTTTTTTTCCTAAGATGAACATTCCAATATAAAGTCAACTTGCATAGATACCTTTCAGTAAATAACAACCTGCGTGAGTTAACATTATCTCATAGGAGCTAAAATTAAATCATTTCTTAGGTGAGAATGAATATTTTGTAGTTTTCTCTGATGAAGAAAGACTACAATGCTACATATTTTTATGAAATAATACAATTCTGGACACAGAGTTAAAGAATATAAATTACAATCCTATTTTTCTATGTACTAATGATATTACTTTGAACAAAAGTATAATTGTGTCAAAACTCAGGGCTATGTTGGGGTGGTTGGTGCTGATATATCTTCCATCCTTTTTTCTATAACTACTTGGGGCTTTAATTTACTCAGTTATATAAGCTAATGATGATGATCACCGCTACCACATATTGAATCTCTAAAATAGGTTTGGAGTTACAGTGTACTTATTATAAATTATGTCATTGCATCTTCACCATCCATTTGTTACTAACTTCATTCCTATTTAACAGGTAAGGAAACGTGTTTCGAAAGCTTAAGCAACTTGCTTCAGGCCACAGAGACTGTAAAAGGCAGAGCAGAACTACATTTCACATCTTTTGGTCTCTCATATCTTTGTTCTTATGATCTCTTCACTCTTCCCTTTTAGTTAATCTCAATGATATCTCTCAGAGTTACAGAAATAAACCAATAGATTTGAAAGTGCTTTTATGCATACAGAATTTAAGGCATTGTTACTTTTATTTATAGTTCAACTTGGTTATCACTAATTTGGAATGGAGTTATTTTTTATTTATTTTTATTTTTTATTGTTGTTCAAGTACAGTTGTCTCCATTTCCCCACAACACTTCCCCTGTCCCATCCATCCACCCCTTCCCCCTTCCCGTCTGGTTACTGTCAGTTTGTTCTTTATATCAATGTCTTTGATTATATTTTGCTTGCTTGTTTTTTTTGTTGTTGTTGATGTTGATTAGATTCCAATATAGGTGAAAATCATATGGCATTTATCTTTTACTACCTGGCTTATTTCACTTAGCATAATGCTCTCCAGTTCTATCCATTCTGTTGCAAAGGGTAGGAGCTCTTTCTTTCTTTCTGCTGTGTAGTATTCCATTGTGTAAATGTACCATAATTTTTTGATTCACTCATTTACTGATGGACACTTAGGTTGCTTCCAACACTTGGCTATTGTAATTGTGCTGCTGTGAACATTGGGATGCATAGGTTCTTTTGAGTTGGTGTTTCAGGATTCTTAGGACATAATCCTGGCAGTGGAGTTGTTGGGTCACAAGTCTGTTCCATTTTTAGTTTTTTGAGGAAATTCCATACTGTCTTCCACAGTGGCTGCACCGGCCTGCATTCCCACCAACAGTGCAATAGGGTTCCCTTTTCTCCACAACCTCACCAGCACTTGTTGTTTGTTGATTTTATTATATGGCCATTCTGACCAGTGTGAAGTGGTCTCTCATTGTGGTTTTAATTTGTATCTCTCTGATGGCTAGCGATGCTGAGCATCCTTTCATTTGTCTCTGGGCTCCCTGTATGTCCTCCTTGGAGAAGTATCTGTTCAGGTCCTTTGCCCATTTTTTTTAAAGATTTTTAATTTATTTATCTTTAGAGGGGAAGGGAAGGAGAGAGGGAGAGAAATATCAATGTGTGGTTGCCTCTCATGCATCCCCTGCTGGGAACTGGCTTGCAACCCAGGCATGTGCCCTGACTGGGAATCGAACTGCCATCCTTTGGTTTGCAGGCCCGCACTCAATCCACTGAGCTACATCAGCCAGGGCGTTTGCCCATTTTTTAAATTGTGTTGTTTGTCTTCCTAGAGTGGAGTGTGAAATCTTAATATATATTTTGGAGATCAAACTCTAGTCCAAGGTATCATTGGCAAATGTGTTTTCCCATATGGTTGGTTACCTTTCTTCAGTGTTGTGTAGTTTTCTGACTTCAGGTCTTTTACCTATTTGGTAAGGTTTATTCTTAGGTACTTTATTTTTTCTTGTTGCTATATTAAGTATGATTTTTTTTCTGATTTCTGTTTCTGATATTTTGTTGTTGGTGTACAAAAATGCCTCTGATTGCTGAATATTGACTTTGTATCCCACTGTTTTGCCAAATTCACTTACTAGGTCAAGTACTTTTTTGGTGGGGTCTTTAGGGTTTTCTATGTACACTATCATCATCACAAAGTGACAATTTTACTTCCTTTCCAATGTGGAAGGCTTTTATTTCTTTTTTTGTCTGACTGTTGTGGCTAGGACTTCCAGTGCTATAGAAGTGGTGAAAGCCGACATCCTTGTCTTATCCCTGATCTTAGTGGCAAAGCTTTTAATTTTTTCCGTTGGGTATGATATTGGCTGTAGGTGTCTCATATATGACCTTTATTATTTTGAGGTATGCTCCCACTTTGCTGAGTGTTTTTTAGTTATTTTTTACTACTTTTGAGGGGAAAACACTGTAAAACTTTTACATAGAGTTCCTGAATGCTAATTTTTTTCTACTAGGTCTACAAAATTGCATTCCATATTGTTATTTCCTTAAAATATATATACTTATCTTTTTTCCTACATCCATTCTCATGTATTTTAAGGATAAACCTGTATATGACAAGGAGAACAGAAAGCTTCCTTAGGAATATCTGAATATAGAGTTTGTAAAGTAGTTTCACATGCATTATATTATTTGTATATATAGCAACCTTTATTTTTACCAGTCTGTTTTAAGTTGATAACATCTTAAATTTAAACACATTCTAAAGCTCTACATTTTCAGTCTTTCTATCAATGTTTTGTTTTGATATCACATTTTACATATATATGTTGTATATTTGTTAACTAATTATTGTTATTTTTACAAATTTTGTCTTTTAACCTTTATATTAACTTTATAAGTGACTAGTCCACTGTCTTTATTATGTACTTACCTTTACCAGTGATATTCATACTGTCATATGTTTTCTTATTATTAATTGGTATCTTTTCTTTTTAGTTTAAAGAAGTCCCTTTAACACTTGTAAGACTGCTTTCATGGTAATAAACTCCTTTATCTTCTGCATGTCTGGAAAAGTCTTTATCTCTCCTTCAATTCTGAAGAATTTTGCCTGATAAAATATTTGTATTTAGAACTTTAAATTGAAGTACTTTGAATATATTATGCTACTTCCTTCTAGCCTGCAAAATTTCTGTTGAACAATTATCTTATAGTCTTATGAGGGGGTCCCTTATAGTTAACAAGTTGTTTTTCTCTTGCTGCTTTTAAGATTATCTCCTTGTCTTAAATTCTGACATTTTATTTAAATGTGTCTTGGTCTAGGTCTCCTTGTGTCCTCTTATTTGAAATTCTCTAGGCTTCCTGGATCTTGTCTTCCTCTCCTGTTGTTGATGTAAGAATGTCCAGACCTGTAGGGAATTTTAATAAAAACTTATTTGAGCTAAACAGAGAATATGCCTAGAAGCAATATTTTAACAGGCTGAGAACAATGCTTCTCAGAATGGCAGCTTGCAGCTTCTTTTATGCACTTTGGACTAGGGAGGAAAAATAAGAAAGATTATATGATGGTGGGAGAATTAGATTTCAGCATAGTTAACAAGATTGTGTATATCTTAAGGGTGGTTTTGTTTCTAAAAAGAGGCATTTCAAAAGTGTGTTAACCTAGATGCATAGAAAAAACTGGACGGAGCTTGGTTAACACAAAGGTAAAATTTTTACTAAAGAAGTTATATTTTATGGCATAACTACACACCTTAACCTGCTCATTTAGGAATTTAGGATCAGGTCACCCTGTGAAGTTACTTTCCATTGAACTCCTTTTTCCTCAATACTAGGTGAATATACTTTTTAGACACTGTTTCTTCAAATAAGTGTTCTGACTTTTTCTCTCTCACTTCTTTTTCAAAGACATCTACAGTATGAAATGTTAGTCCACTTGATGTCCCAAAAGTCCCTTAAGCCAACTTCCTTTTTATTTATTTATTTTTTCTTTTTGCTGCTCTGCTTGGGTGAGTTCCACTGTCTTACCTTCACCTTCACTGATCCTTTCTTCTGCTTTATATAGTCTGGGGTTGAACCCCTATAGTATATTTTTCAGTTCAGTTATATTCTTCAGCTCTGTGTCTTAACTATTTGGTACTTCCTTATTTTTTCTATCTTTTTGTTGAAGTTTTTGCTGTGCTCATTTATTCTTCTCTGAAGTTTGGTGCACATCTTCATTATTTTTTTGTCATCTATGAATATATGTTTATTTGTTTTAGAGAGAACAGGAGGGAGGGAGGGAGGAAGGGAGAGATGAGAGAAAGAGATAGAGAAACAGTGGTTGGTTGCCAACCATATTCACCCCAGCTGGAGATTGAACCCATAACCTCGGTATGTGCCCTGACTGGGAATTGAACCCTCAGGCTTTTGATGTATGAGTTGATCCTCCAACTGAGTGAGTCCTCCGGCCAGGGCTTCATTAGTCCATTTTTAAAGGTAATTCTGTAGGTTTGATATCATTATTTTTTAAATATGTTGAACTCAGCAATGAAACCAGAAGGACCTAGAATGTTTTATTTTTGTGGGAAGGTTTTTAAATAAAAATTTATTTTCTTTAATACACATAGCCCTGTTCAGATTACTTATTCTTTAGTAAGCTTTTGATAGTATTTTAAAAGAAATTTATTTATCTCTTCCAAGTTGTCAAACTTATTGGCATGAAGTATTCATAACAATATCTTTTTGACTTTACAGTGTATGTTGTCATCTCCTTTATACCTGATAGTGGTAATTTGTGTCTTCTTTTTTAACTGATCATTATGGCCATATCTTTTCAGAGAACCAGGTTTGTATTTCATTGGTTTATCTCTATTTCTTTTTTGTTTTCTATTTTATTTTTTATCTCTGATATTTATCATTTTCTTTCATTTGCATTGAGTTTACTTTAGTCTTTTTTTCTAGTTCTTGTGGTATAAGCTGAAATTATTGATTTGAAGCATTTTGTTCCTAACATAGGTATTTAGTACTATAAAACATTCAAGCTGCCCTAGCTGGTGTTGCTCAGAGGATTGAGAGAGGGCCTGTGAACCAAAGGGTCACCAGTTTGATTCCCAGTCAGGGCACATGCCTGGCTTGTGGGCCAGGTCGTGGGTGTGCAAGAGCCAACCACACATTGACGTTTCACTACCTCTCTTCTCCTTCCCTTTCCCTCTCTCTAAAAATAAATAAATAAAATCTTTTAAAAAATTCAAGCTATTTTTCTATTACCATTTATAAAATTTAAGTAAATATTTTAGAATGTTTAATTATAACTCTAAGATTATATGTGTCCAATAAAGTAATTTTATCCACAGTATTTGCCATAGTATTTTTTTTCAAGTGATAGTGCAAATTTTTGCTTTTGTTTGGGAGTGTTCTATTGTGTTACATTGTGTTTTTTCTTTTGCTTTTACTTACAGATTTACTGTAATGTGAAATCCACTACATAAGCAACAATAAAATTAAATTTGCAAATATAAAAAATATTTAGTGATATAAATTTTGACGTATTGTTTTTCCCTTTTTTGTTCAGTTCAGAATGCTAATTGTACTTGTGAATTGTTATTTGTCTCATGTGCTTTTTAGAAATGTATTATTTACTTTGCAAATATTTAAGCGTTTTCTACATGTATTTCTCTTAGTGATTTCTAATTGAATTCCATATTACCAAATAACATGCTTTTGATTTCAAGTCTTTCAAGTTTGTTGAGACTGGTTTGGTGGTGCAGTATATGGTTTACGTCTGTGTGCTTTGTAAAAGAATGTAGATTCTGCTTTTGTTGAATGGAATAGTATACAAATGTCCATTGGGTCAAGTTGGTTGATAGCATGGTTCGAGTCTTCCTTTTTTATTATTTATTGATTTATTTTTATTGTTTTTCTATTTTTATCAACTTTTAACTTTATTAAATTTTCTCATTACCATTTAGTCTCCTTATACCTCCCTTCCCCCAGCAATCACCATACTATTGTCCGTGTCCGTGAGTCTTTTTTTCCTTTTTGGTAAATCCCTCAACCCCCTAACCTCCTCTCCCCAACTAGCTGTCATCTATTCTCCATCTATGAGTCTGTCTCTGTTTTGCTTGATAGTTTAGCTTGTTCATTAGATTTCACGTGAGTGAAATCATATGGTACTTGCCTTTCTCTGATTGGCTTATTTTAGTAGTGCAATGTTGTCCAGGTTCATCTATGCTGTTGCAAAGGCACAATTTTCTTTTTTATGGCTGAGTAGTATTCTATTATATAAATGCCTTGTATTATTTTCAGCAAGCAGTTTTCTTTCATATATGTTATTATATACATGATGTATCTTTTTTTCATGGGCTAATTTTAAGGGGTTTATTTATAGTTCATTTTAAACAGCTTGATTACGATATTGATATTTGTGATGCAGTTTTTTCATGTTTCTTGTGGTTGCAGTTTGTTGAACTTCTTAGGTTTGAGATTTATTGTTTTATCACAATTGTATAATTTTTAGCCAATATTTCTTTAAATATTTCTTCTGTGTCCCTTTGTAGGGACATTTTCTTTGTAGACTCTATTAGCTTGTGTATTCTGTGTATTAGGCCACTTAAAGTTGTTCCATAGTACACTTATACTCTATTCCTTTTTTATAAAATATATTTTATTGGTTATGCTATTACATTTCTCCCCCTTCATTCCCCTCCACCCTGTACACCCTCTCCCACCCACATTCCTCCCCTTTAGTTCATGTCCATGTGTCTTAAGTTCTTTAGCTTTTACATATCCCATACTATTCCTTCCCTCCCCATGTCTATTTTCTACCTACCATCTATGCTACTTATTCTCTGTACCTTCTCCTCCTCCCACTCCCCTGTTGCTATCCCTTCATGTGATCTCCATTTCTGTGGTTCTGTTCCTGTTCTAGTTGTTTCCTTGGTTTGTTTTTGTTTTAGGTGTGGTTGTTAGTAATTGTGAGTTTGCTGTCATTTTACTAACATGTTTTTTATCTTCTTTTTCTTAGATAAGTCCCTTTAACATTTCATAAAGTAAGGGCTTGGTGATGATGAACTCCTTGAATTTGACCTTATCTGAGAAGCACTCTATCCATCCTTCCATTCTAAATGAAAGTTTTGCTGGATAGAGTAATCTTGGATGTAGGTCCTTGTCTTTCATGACTTGGAATACTTCTTGCCAGCCCCTTCTTGCCTGTAAGGTCTCTTGAGAAATCAGCTAACGGTCTGATGGGAAGTCCTTTGTAGGTAACTATCTCCTTATCTCTTGCTGCTTCTAGGATTCTCTCCTTCATTTTTATCTTGGGTGATGTAATTATGATGTGCCTTGTTGTGTTCCTTCTTGGTTCCACCTTCTTTGGGACTCTCTGAGCTTCCTGGACTTCCTGGAAGTCTATTTCCTTTGCCAGACTGGGGAAGTTCTCCTTTATTATTTGTTCAAATAAGTTTTCCACTTATTGCTCTTCCTTTTCCCCTTCTGGTACCCCTGTAATCCAGATGTTGGAACATTTAAAGATGTCCTGGAGGTTCCTAAGCCTCTCATTTTCTTGAATTCTTGTTTCTTCCTTCTTTTCTGTTTGGTTGTTTCTTTCTTCCTTCTGGTCCATTCCCTTGATTTGAGTTCCAGTTTTCTTCCCATCACTGTTGGTTCCCTGTGCATTTTCCTTCACTTCACTTAGTGTGGCCTTAATTTTTTCATCTAATTTGCAACCAAATTCAACCAATTCTGTGAGCATTCTGATCACCAGTGCTTTGAACTGTGCACCTGATAGGTTGGCCATCTCTTGGTCGCTTAATTGTATTATTTCTGGAACTTTGATCTTTTCTTCCTTTTTGGCCATTTTTATTGTCTTGTTGCACCTGTTACGTAGTAAGAGGCGAAGCCTTAGGTGTTCACCAGTGGCTGGGTTGTGATGCTATATGTGGGGGCAGGGTCTGAGAGGGAACAGTGGCACTTTGCTCTGCTCTCTGTTGCACCTCAGTCCCTTCCGCCACTTCACCCAAGCAAACTGGGTCTTTCTGGGGCTGATTCCTGTGTGGGTGGGCTTGTGTGTGTTTTAGGACCCCTGGGTCTCTCCAACGAACTCTCCTGTGAGGCTGGGAGTCTCTCCCTGCACCTCAACCGCCATAGGTATTTTTAGTCAGTGTTTTAAGGCTTTATTTACCGGCTCTAGGACCCTGGGTTTCCCAGTTTGTCTTGCCATCCAGTTATCTGCATGTGAATGTGGGACTACCTGGTCAGCCACTCTGCACTTGGTGCCCCGCTTCTCAATTGCCGCCTCACTGGGTCTGCCTGTTGCCACCCTGTGCCCAGGGTATGCCTGCTGTGGGTGCCTTGTGCGCCTGGTGTCACAGCGTCCCATGCTTGACCCCTCTGCTGGGAATACCCGACTCCACTCCGCCTACTGGTCTGGACGAATGTGTCTATTTCAGCTCCTTGGCTGTCCAATTTCCATACAGTTCAATTTTCTGTCAGTTCTGGTTATTATTTTGCTTCTAAATTTTTGTTGTCTGAGGAGGCTCAGTGTGTCTACCTATGCCTCCATCTTGGCCGGAAGTCTCTTTTCCTTTTTATTCAGTCTTTTTTTCACTGTGTGTGTAATTTGGAGTTTTGCCCTTGCTAATAATTGTTTAAGACCACTAATCTTTCCAACTGCATTGTATAATCTGCCTTAATCCTATCTAGTGTACTTTTTAAAAATCTCAGATATTGTAGCTTTCCTTTTTAATAGTCTTAGTTTTTTTTTTAATCTTACATACTATCTTAGTGTGCGTAATCTTTCCTCTAGTTTCTTGAACATATGGAATAGTTAACTTTTATTATTTTTATGCATTATCTTTATCATATGCATTATTTCTAAGTCAATTTTGGCCAACTTTTTTTCCTCCTCATTGTTTTATATTTTCTTGATTCTCTGTATTCCTAAGATTTTTTATCTTGAAATGTCAGACATTTTAAATTCCATCTTTTTGGGTGCTAGATTTTTTGCATTGATATGAATGTTTTTAAACATTTGTTTAAAAACAAATGTTCTGGGACACAGTTACTTGAAAATAGACATTTGATCTTTCTGATCTTTCTTGTAAACTTCATTAAGTTTTTATCAGCAGTATTTATTGTTGAGCTCTTTCTCACAGTTGAAATAAAACTCCTCTGAACATTCTATCCAATACTCCATGAATTATAGGATTTTCTGCTTAGGCTTGTAAGGGCAGAAATTGTTCCTTGCCCTGTGAGGACACCAAGGTTTATTCCTTGTAATCCTTTTGTTTGTCCCTTCTGGGGAGTTCCCACACATGTGTGTACTGGTTAGTATTCAGGTGAAAATGCAAGAGAAACCACCTACAGTTATTTAAAACTCTCTTTCTGTACAGTTCTCTTCTGTCTAGGACTCTGCCTATGAACTTGAGCTATCTTGGCTTTCCTGAGCTTTCAGCTTTCTTTCAATTTAAGGAGACAACTGGGAACTTCCTGGGTTTCCCCCTTCTTATGTTATAAACTGGAAACTCCAAGCTGTAGAGTGGGTCAACTGTAGGGTCTGTTTCATTTGTTCCTTGTTTATTCAGATCCCTGTCCTTTGTTGCCTGACTTCCAATGTCTGTAAAACTGTTGTTTCATATATTTTTGTCTTTTTATATTCCTTTCAGGCAAGAGAATAAAACCCAGTCCCTCTTCTTCTGTCTTTACTGGAAAAAGATGTCTTCCCCACTCTTAAAATTTAAAACTTTTGTTTCCTCTAAGATATATTCATATATTTATACTAAGATGGTTAATATCATTGCTGGAAAGCATATTTTAAGGCAAATCATACTGCAATTGCTCCTCTTGATTTTTCTTTAAAACTTTTTAGTAATTCATATGCACACATGTAATATAACATATGGTACAAAAATGCGTGAAATTTAGAAATAAAGGGTCTTGAGTTCAACATGCCACTACAATAGCAATGTGGCTTCAGAAATGCTACTTAATTTCTGAAAAAACTGCAATAGTATATTTTACGTGAGATTCCTGTCAGTATTAAATTAAATAGTGAATGTAAAGCATCCGACTCAGTGCCCTGGCACCTAGCAGGTAATCAAAAACGGTAACAATTTATGGGTCAAATACAAAATAACATCATCAAAAACAATAGCAATAGCATCACTGGAAAGCTAAATGTTACACAGTTATTTGGCAATGTCCAGATAAGAAGCAAGAAAGTGTAAAACAGTAAAAAAAAGGGACTCTCTTTTAGTATTTTTCAGCATAGAGAACAAAAGCCCAATTTAATTGTTACCCATCTGACCATATAACTGCTGCTACACAAAGTCTCTAAAATAAAGTAAGCAAGGAAAGATAATTTGTGCTCATCTTGTTTATCACTTAAAATGCATCTATGGTAGAACTGTACTAATACAGCATAGAAGCTTCTAAGCAGAGAGAATAAGTGCAGTGATGGACATGTAGGTTTCATCACAGTCAGAAACATGAGATAGAAGTGCTTTGGGCACATGTGGTGATAAAGTTTGAGAATGGCCATGTAGACCACTGAATTATGTACAGTATGGATTCGTGGTGATCCAAGGCTAATTCAGTAGTTGCACAGAATAACATTCTAAAAGTGAAAAATAAAATGTGAAGATATTAACTCTTGTTTCAATAATTGTTTTTCACTTAAATCTATCTCATTTATTTTTGCCTTAGTCTAATCAATTTACTATCCAGCAGTCTCCGGAATTATTTTTTACTGGCATTTAAGAGGAAATTATTTAAATGATAAACAATAGCAATACCAACAACTACTAAAATAAAGCAAAATTAATGTATTGAGTAGCACCTCAAGGGTTGTCCAAAGGGCTTTGAAACATGCTATATAATTTAGTTACCATGCAAAGTCCTAAAGCACATCTCCTTTGTTGTATGGGGGAACAGTGCAGAGGCTTGTCACCTGTCCTACACCCATTCAGTGTTAGAATCAGACCTGAAACAGTGGATTATATGATTATAAAACACTTAATTTTTATTATGTTTCACTAGGTTTTAATATTAACCGTAGTTAAAGGTAATTTTTAAATGTGTATGATGTTGAAGCAATCATTTAATGTGATTTGAAGCCAAATAGTGTAGTTTTTAGATCATGTGCATTTGCACTCCTTCCACAGGAGTATATGATGACGATGGAGATGGGAATAGGCTGGAAATTTATTAGCATACTATGGTTATTACACCTCTTTTACTGCTGAAAGAGCTGTGTAATGTTACAAGACTTGACCAAGGCCATACAGACTTCACATCACAAATAATATCCCAGTTTTTTCACTTGTTATAACTAACTATTGTGTAATGGAAGGTAGGTTGAAGATTTGTAGAAAGAACATTGGATTTGAAGTCTTTAGACCAAGTAGATTCAAGGCTTGGTTCTGGCATTTAACTAATTTTGTGAACCTAGGTAAGTTACTTATCCTCTGTGACTCTCATTTTCATCATCTGTGAAATAATGTTTATAATAAAACAATACCTATATCACAGGGTTGATACAAAGATTACATAAGTTGGTGAATGCAAGGGAACCTGACAAACTCTAAAGCGCCATAGAAAATGCGAAGCAGTGCTGTTGTTGTTATGCCCTGCCAACAGGCACTGGATTAGAACAAAGATTATATATCTTCCTCTCAGAAAAAGGGAAGAGTGTATGACAAATTTTCTAGAAAAAAGAAGTTATATGTAAGCGGTGAATATAAAGGTTTTAATCTTCTGTTCCACTATAAAAACACATCCCTCCTAAGTCTTCTTTGTAGATTTTCCTTTGGGCAATAGGCGAATCCCTGGAGTAAATTCACGGAAGGAGACCATTTCGTAGAACATGATATTGTGTGATGCTTTGCTGGAGCAGGCTGCTTTTCCGTCTTTAGAATGTCAATTGTTTTAAGTTTCTGCTCCATAAAAAAAGGACATTGTAGTAACAGGGTAGGAGGTAGAGCAGCAAGAACTGCACACTAAACTGCTAAGCAGGACTCTCAAGTCAAGCAAGTTTCTGAGGCAGGGAGATCTGAAGATCTTGCACCCTTTCTGCTCTGGTGTGAGAGCTCCAGCACACTTTAAAGAGACTGTTCAGCTGTCTCAACTGCCCTGAGTTTCTTTTAAAGAAGGACTTGCAGTTGGTGCTGTCTTCTTAGAACATGTTTATTGCAGTTATATTTATTTCATTGTTTAAGTTTCTATCACCTTGGCAACAGTGCTCTATTCCAAGAATAACACCTGAATCTTACCTAAAACTACCTTGAAGTGAGTTATCTAATGAGTGAAGCTTCATTCTGTTGTTTTGCTAAAAATATAGCTTGCTGAGGGATTTAAAGAAATGACTATAACTTCGTGTGTGCCTCTGTGAGACCCTCAAAAGACAAGGCTCAACAGGATGGTTATTTCAACGGCAATAGACCCATTGGTGTTACTGGAGAAATATTGGCTGGTCTTCCTCTCTTCTGCCACTTTTCCTCATGGACTCCATTCTGCAATTATGCAAAACTGACATGTTTTCATGGTGTATCTCATGTATATATGCACTTCCATAGCTTTGCTCATATTGAATCTGCTGCCTCAAATGGCTTTTTCCACCATTTTCAAGTTGCCTTCATTCTGTTTACTCTTCAAAGTTCAATTCAAATGCTATTGGTGAAAACTTACTTGAGCTCCCACAGCAAAATTGCTCACAACTCTAAGCCAATTCTGCTGTTTTAGCATTTACCATGTTGTTTTATTCATCTGCCCTTCTTTTCTGCTACTCTGTGAAGGCAGAAGCTCTCTTGTTAGTGTGTGTATCTATAGTATCTACCCCAGTGTCTGACATTTGGCAGGTTTGCAATAATGTCTGTTGCATAAATGAATAAATAGAACTTCCTGGAGCAAGAATCAGGCTTCATGGATTTGGATCCTAGTTGTACCACTTGTTAGCTCTGTAGCCTTGGGAAAATCTACAAATATTTTGTGTTCCTCATTTCTGAAATAGAATAATAACTCCCCTATTAGATTGTTGTGAGGATTGACTATATGTCATGTAGAATAGTGCCAGATACACAATTAGTGCTTGTTATCATTATTTTCCAAACTACTGTCCTCCATTTCCATGTTTATGTCTTCTTCCCATTTTGATAATGGGGCAGCTTTTAGAAAGCATTAGCATAACTGCCTGTCCATCATTCAGTGTATGTTACTGGCCTTATATGTGGTAGTTTTTAGTTTCTAGTTTTTATTCTGGTGACTTGTCAGTTGGTCAGACCTCTTCAGAGGGTGGAGGTTCCATTCTGAATCTTAGCTGAAGAGAGGGCGCTGCTGATGGGACAAACTTCTCTGATACAGTCTGTGTGACTGATTTGTTTGGGGATCCCCAGTGTGACAAGTAGGGTATTTTGTGTTGACTAAAACCCTGAACTATAGTCCTAGAACTTACTCCACCTTGAAATCCAGGCTTTGGGTATGAGGCTGGATCTCAAGTGGCATTCACTTTGTCCTTAACTGCTTGCTCTGTCCTGCCCAGCACAGAGCCTGGCACATAGTAGTATTTTCTTGGTGTATGTGTGTGTTGAATAGATTATAAGCTGGGTTCTGTTGGACCCAAGTTATAAAGTTGGATAGGCCTGTCATAAGATGGAAATGGAACATCTAGGATTGAGTTTGAGCAGGACCAGAAGTCATAAGTAAGTTTATAATAAGGTAGGTTGAATTTGTATTTCACTCAGCACAGTTGTACCAGCTCCTCTTCCTTAGCGCTCAGCTATAGCCTCATGACATGAACTCATATGATTAGCTGAAAGAGGAAGTGAAGGCCTGGACTGATCACTTCAGTATGTGGCTGAAAACCAAGAAGGCATGCCAGCTACATTATCGTCATACACAAAGTCGCTCTAAAAGGCAGAGGGAAACTCATTCCAAATGAGTGGGACTGCAAGCAGTGCACCTGATCACTCACTTTGAATGGGAGGAGAAGTGGCCTGAGGTGAGAATATATAGAGACTCCTGGAAAATAACTGATGTTTCACCAATTTATCAGGACTCCTGGAAAATAACTGATGTTTCACCAATTTATCAGGATGGAAGGAGAAAGAATCAAAGATTCAAGACAAGGATGTCTGGGGTGGAGGCATGTGGTTGGACAAATGGGAATGAATATACTTGGAATGTTTTAGCTACACTGATGTGTGCTTAGGAAGATACCTTTATTCCCAAATATTTCATACACCACCAGGTTTCAAGCATGGTTATGAGCAAGACCAACAGATGCTAGCCTTTTGCCTTGCAGCCCTGATCCCAATGCCTGCTGTTTCCAGTGTTGGCAATTTCTAAAGTGGCCCACCAGCAATAGCAGTTGCTATTGAACATGCCAGACTTTATAGAGCTTATAGGGTTGTAGCACTTATGAGTGATGATCTGTTTAGTAAATCTATTTATGAAAAAAATTGAATCTGTTAATGAACTCCAGGAAACATCTACCATAGAAGCAGTACTAACTATAATTAACCCAGTAGATAAAATGACTTAACCAATTGACATATGCTAGCCTTTGTTATCAGATACTCTGAAACTGTTGTGATCGTCACATGAATGGAGTGACCACTGGGAACCATATGTTGCCTCAACAGTCTGGATTTCCACTTACCAAAGCTGACCTAGTTACTGCTGCTTTTGAATGCCCATTGCTGCCTCTGAATGTCCAACCTCTGAGAAACAGAGAACAGCGCTGAGTCCCCAGTATGGCACTATTCCTTGAGAAGCCCAACCAATCATTTAGGGACAATTCAGCCACATTTGGGCCTCTTCCAACCAAGAAGAGCTGACAGTTCATTCTCTAGATACCTTCTCTAGATATGAGTTTGCCCTTCTTGCCCACAGTACCATTATGCAGCCTGATTCATATCCATGGAATCCCACAAAACATACTATTTGAAGAGGATACCCACTTTATAGTAAAGGATCACTCCCACAGTTATCATTGGATTCACCGATTATATAATATACCATTCCATTGAGTGGCATCAGGCTTCAGGAACAGTAGAATAACCTTCTAAAGGAGTAGCTGAAAAACCAGATTGGAGCCAACACTATGAAAGGAAGGGGAAGATGGGGTACCATTATTCAGGTAAACGTGTTCCTTGCACCTCTTAATAAGTACCTCTTATGGTGCTGTTTTCCTAATGGAGGGGATATATGGGTCCAGGAACCAAGGGGTACAAGTAGGAATGGTACTGTGTATCATTATATATCATTATTCCCTGTGACCTAAGAGCAAGTTTGTTTCTGTCCTTACATCTCTGGGTTTTGCAGGTTGGAAATCCTGTCCCAGTAAAGGAGGTGCACTCTTGTCAGGGGACATAGCAATTGTCCCATTGAACTAAAGGTATGGCTATCACTGGGACACTTTGCATTGCCCTCCCTCCCTCCCTCCCTCCCTTCCTTTTTTTGTAATTTTTTTAAGAGAGAGGGGGAGGAAGGGAGAGAGAGAAAAACATCGATTTCTGTTGTTTCACTTATTTATGCATTCATTGGTTGATTCTTGTGTGCATCTGACTGGGGATCGAACCTGCACCCTTGGCATATTGCGATGATGCTCTAACCAACTGAGCTACTTGGCTGGAGCCCAGTTTGCATTTTTGTTTACAGAGACCATTTTTTTGTTTACATCATTCGGGCAAGGGTAATGGACCCTGATCCATAAGATGAATTAGAATAGCTTTTATACAGTTTGGGGTCAGGAGAAAAATCTGTGGAACTCCAGTGATTACTTTGGGTACCTCTTGATACTCCATTGGGACCATTTAACTTTAAATAGACATGTGCAGCAACTCCCATGGGAGAAAGGTATGATTGCTAAGGGCTCAGATCCTTCAGGAATGAAGGTTCAAGTCTTACTGCCAGGTAAGATTGCACAGTCTCCTGAAGTAATGGTTAAGAAATTTGGAATGAGGGGAATTTTGATAGTGGAGGAAGGAGGGAATGAATACCAGTTAAGGACCCAACTCTAGTGGTGGAGAAAGTAGTTCATCTTACTAACCTTCTTGTTCTAAGTGTATTCTTCATGAGGACCACAAAGGAGCTGTTCCATGAATCTGTATGGAGAAATAGATCTGTGAGGCCCAGCAGTTGTATTGTGATAACTAAGGAACAATGCAAGTCATATCTTTTACCATACAAGTATAATGTTTATTGAAAGCCCCATCTGCCACCTCTTTGATCCACCACACCACTATGTTCATTCTATGGTCTTATTTTCCACAAGACTGCTACCATCCAGTGACTGAACATAGCAGGCTACTAGTGTTCATTCATTTCTTAGAACTGTGCTGCAGTTTTAGACTCTTGCTACCCAGTCCTCCTTCCTTCCTTCTCTCCTTTCAGAGATGTCAGACCTGCATTGCAGTCTAAAGGCTCTCTACATCTAGTTCTTGTTCTTCTTCTTTATTATCCACAGGCATTTTCCTCAATAAATCTCTTACGTGTCTAATCCCACTTTGGTGTTTTCTTCTTAGACTCAAACTAATACAACTACATAGGTCCTCAGTAAAGATTCATGACTGAACACTTTATACTGACATTATAGAACATATACGGAAGCACTTTCTGCTATTCCGAGTCCATGCTAAAGCTGTATTATTTTCCAAAAATGTTTAGGATTCTCTTTTATTTAGATATGTGGTAGATCATATATCATGGTTCTTTTTCAACCTGGTATTGTGGAAATAACAGAACTGGTAATTATAGACATGTGTTAGTACTGGCTCTAATATCTTTAATTATATGAGTAACAGTGTGACCTTGGGCGTGACATTGCATGCATTTTGATTTCAGCTGCAAAATGCAAATCATGCTTATCATATGGAATTGCAGTGTGGATTGAGTGACATGATGCATATATTGTGCTTTGTCGATGTCTGTAACGTAGAAAGTGTTTGATAAGTGGCAGTCCTACCCTGTCGTTATAGCATATCACTGTGGCTGGTAGGTATTTTCTGTTATCCTATGGATGAACACTGTGAGAAGAGGAGGATGTATGAGTTCCTCGACTTCGAAAGTTTCTATTCTCTCCTGACATTCTATTCATGCTCTGGTACTGTCTTAAATAATTACCTCTTTTTTTCTACCCAGTCCTTAAGATTCCCCTGCAGTGATCATGGAACTGTGAGTTGTCCAGCCAAATACCCTGTTTCAAAAAGCAGGGTGTTATGGGACCACTGTAAGTTCTTCTAAGATTTTCCTAGCCTTAAAAAACAAAGTTACACAGTCAGTATATCCAAAATTAGAGTTAATACCCAAGTCTTTCTGATTTCCTTACCCTACTGAGTTTTACAATTTACTTAAGCTAAAATGAACATAAGTAAGAACTAGGGAAGAACAGAAAATATTTAAAGATAAAACATTAAATGATATGGCTTAGATGGTGATAGCTATAGTACAATAGTTTAGGGAAAGGAGTTGAACAGTCGATGAAGTAAACAATGAGTTTGGCGTCAGATGTTACTGATGTTGACTTACTGGGCCTAGCCTTGTAGGGAAAATGTTTGTACCTAAGAACACTTATCAGGCCCTCCTTTTCTGTGACCACAGTTCCTTTTTTTGACCCCAGGAGATGGTCCCACAGCACTAAGGTTGTTGTGGGTTTCCTTCTTTGGGGCATAAACTAGCAGGGAAAAGTCTCATCTCTGCTATGCCATTATTGAAGGCAAGCACATTATTAAGATTATGCTAGCCTACAATGAACAGAAAACAGAGATCATGGTTGTTTGACAATGTAATGATTTCTTGTTCTCTTATATTAAAAACAAAGTCGGAAGACATACAGTTCGGGCCTGCTGTTGTCACTTCATGATGTCATTGGAGATCCTGGCTTCTTCTAATTTTCTGCCATACCATTCATAGCTCTTGGCTTCGATTTTAAAGGGTCACTTCATGGTTTAAAGGTGACTCCAGCAGCTGCAGCCATTCTTTCCAATTTTAGGCAGCAGGAAGGAGAAAGAAGGGACAAGGGTACACATTCCAATGGAGTCAGTTGTATTAAAGGGATTTTATCTAGAAATTTGACCTAGTAACTTCTTATATTTGATTGCCTACTGATAGCTGAGAAATTGATTTGTTTTGTATTTTAGCTGAGTACAGTATTGCCCACAACAAAATGTTACTAAGGGAAAAGAGATACTTGATAGACAACTGGTAAATTCTGTTGCAGCAGGGGACCCATTGGCTTGCCTCTTGAGATCCTTGTAAGACCTAACTTTATTTTAGGGTCAAGAATAGCATGGGAAATGTAGAAGCCAAAGAACTTATATGTACGACCCATGGACATGAACTGAAGAGGTGGGGAATGCGGGTGGGAGGGATGTGCAGGGAGAAATGGAATAAGGGGGGTGGGAATGGGACAACTATAATAGCATAATCAATAAAATATATATTTTAAAAAAGAAATAATATGAGTGAACACTTTAAAGCATTTGTTGTATTCCAGGAACTGTGCTAAATTCTTCAAAGGGTTTTATTTAGTACAATAACCTTATAAAAGGGAATTACTTTACTTTGCAAAAGAAATATTTGGCATATATTTATTAAGAGTTAAAAATGATGGTGGTGATGATGATAATGATTAAGATGGTAAGGGAACCTCAAAAGGCCTCTAACAGCCAAAACAATCCTGAGAAAGAAGAACAAAGTTGAAGGGATCACACTCCCTGATATCAAGCTACATTACAAGGGTATAGTAATCAAAACAGTATGGTACCAGCATGAAAGAGACATATAGATTAATGAACTCAAAATGGATTAAAGACTTACTGTATGACCTACAACCATAAAACTTGTAGAGAAAACACAGGGAATAAAATCTTTCACATTTCTTTACTAATATTTTCTTGGGTATGTTTTCTTGGGAATGACAAACTAAGGAAAAAAAAACAAATGGGACTACCTCATAATAAAAAATTTTTTACATAGGAAGAGAAAATATCACCAAAATGAAAAGAGAACCTACTGAATTTGAGAAAATATTCACCAGTGATATACCCACTAAGGGATAATATTCAAAATATCTAGCTCATACAACTTTAAAAAAATGCAATGTTGCCTTTACTTAACACATACAACTTAACATAAAAAAATTAATTTAAAAACAGGCAGAGCACCTGTGTAGACATTTCTCCAACAAAGACATACATGGGGGCCCCCAAAACCTGGAATTTATTTATAAAAATTGTCTATTTGTTCTTAACATGTTCAAACTTAAGTCACCTTCAAAGTACTCTCCATTTGATGCAATACACCTATCGAGACATTTTTTTCACTCCTCAGAACAGTCTTTGAACTTGTTGATTTCGATGCCGTAGGTGCTTTTGCCATTTTTGTTTCACCCCTTTCACATTGACAAAATGTTTCCCTTTGAGGACTTTTTTCATCCAAGGAAAGAAAAAAAAGTCACTCAGGGCAAGATCAGGTGAATAGGTTGGGAGGGATGCAAGGGTCTCGATGTTTTTTTGGTCAAAAACTGCTGAACACTCAGCATGGCATGTGTAGGTGTGCTCATAAATCACCCATCATGAAATGGGCAAATGTGTTGAAAGAGTCTTCAAAACAAAAATCACTAAAGCTGAATTCAGCCTCTCACAACTATGCCAGTGGTACACCGATGCTGATGGGTTCCTAGAAGAGTCAACCAGCTGGTTAAGTCTATGCTATAAGTGCCCTGCCCTCCAGAAGACAGTTCAGTTTTCTTTTTGCCCCTCCTCATACAAATGGCTAATAGACATATGAAAAGCTGCTCAATGTTACAGTCATCAGAGAAATTTCCATTAAAACCACAATGAGTTATCAGCTCACACCTGTCAGAATGGCTGTCACCAATAAATCAAAAAACAAGTGTTGGTAAGGATCTCAAAAAAAAAGGAACTCTCATGCATTGTTGGTGGGATTGCAAATTGATACAACAAGTATGGAAAACAGAATGGACATTTCCCCCAAAATTAAAATTAGAACCTTTGATACATACCCCACTTCTGAGTATGTATCAAACAAAAACTAAAACACTAATTCTAATAGATTTATGCACCCTTATGTTCACTGCAGTATTATTACAACAGCCAAGGTATGGAAACAACCTAAATGTTTACTGAAAGACAATTGAAAAATGGGTAAGTGGTACATATATACAACAGAATACTATTTGACCATAAAAACCCCGAAATTTTACCATTTGCAACAACATGGATGAATTTAGAGGGTATTATGTTAAGTGCAGTAAGTCAAACAGAGAAAGACAAATAGCACATGATTTCACACACACGTGGACTCTAAAAAATAAAATAGATAAACAAAACTGAAGCAAACTCATAGATACAGAGACGAAACTGCTGCTTGCCGTACAGAAGGGGTGATGGGGGACAGCGTTAGAAAGAAGTACAAATTGGCAGTTATTAAATAGTTGTGGATACAAAATACAGCATAGGAAATAGTCAATAATATTATATGCATGTATAGTGTGAGGGGGGCACAAGCCTTATTGTGGTGATCACTTTCTAAGTTATATGAATGTCCAACTATAATGCTGCACACCTGAAAGTAATATAATATTGAATGTCAATTGTAATTGAAAAATAACTTTAAAAAGAAAAAAATTACAATGAAAGAATGAATGAATGAATAAATGAATATAATAAAAAAGATGTGCTTCATGCATGTAGATAAGGAAATATGATGACAGGACACTTTAGGCAATGGGGTTGTTAAAAGAACATAAAGCATAGAATTACATTAGCCTGAATTTTGCCTCAAGGAGTTTGTACTTCAGTGGGAGGAGAAGGCAGCATACAAGTAAATAAATTAAATGTATCACATAGAGAAAAAAGTCAGGGATGAGGATTAGGGAGTAAAGTTATGGGAGGGTTACAATTTTTAAGTATCATAAAGGATACCACTGAGAAGATGGAATTTGAGCAAAAATCTGAAGATGAACTAACTACACAGTTATCCAGAGGATGGACATATGAATCAGAAGTCAGAAATGCAAACACCTTCTGTGAGGGCAAGACTGACATTTTTAGGAAAGCAAAGATGGGGTCAAGATCATGTTAGATCTTTTGGGCCAATATAAGGGCTTATAATGAGTGAGGTGGGAAAAAATATTGGAGGTTCATGAACACTGGCTTGGTATAATCCAATTGGCATGAATTGGCTTCTATGTAGTAGTGAATAGACTTTATGGGAGGAAATAAAGAAGCAAAGAAAACAGTTAAGATGTAATTGAAATAGCCCTGTCAGGAGATTATGGTTGTTTTGACCAGGGTACGCACAATAGATTTGTGAGCATAGATAGATTATGGGACTTTTTGGAATAATCAGTAAGTTGCTGATAAATTGGATTTGGGATGTGAGAGAATAAGAAGAGTCAAGGATGTTATAAAAGTTTTTGATTTGAACATCTGGTAGAATGAAGTTGATATTAAGATGGAAAAGACTCTGGAAAAAACGAGGTGAACTAGCTACACAAGATCAGGAGTCTGGTTTGGGGCCAGACTGGTTTGTAGTTTAGTATCCCAAACTACATGTTTAGCTTGAGATACTTATTAGATAGCCAAATAGAGATGTTGAATATGCAGTTGGATTAATGAGTCAAGTTGAAGGAAAGGTCTAAGCTATGTTATAAATTAGAGAGCCATCGATGTACACAGATGGTATTTAAAGCCATGCATCTGGATGAGGATATTACCACAAGAATTAGTGTAATTTGAAAAGGGAAAAGATTCAAGGACTGAACTCGGGGTAGAAGATACTTAGAAATCAAGGAGATGAGTTTTTTTCTTTGTTTTTATTGTTGACACTATTACAGATGTCCCCGTTCCCCTGCCACCCCCCCCACCTTTGGTTGCCTCTGCCCAGCCCTGCCACCCCCCTTCCTCTGGTCATCACCATACTGTTGTATGTGTCCATGGGTTATGCATATGTTCTTTGGCTAAACCCTTCACCTTTCTTCATTCAGTCTCTCCCTCCCCTCCCGTACTGACAGCTGTTAGTCTGTTCCATGTGTCCATGCTTTTGTTTTTATTCTGGAGAAGGAGTAGGCAGCCACTGAAGCCAGAGAAAAACCAACTCAATATAGTATGATCAAACCAAATGAAGACAATGTTTTAAGGTGAACAGAGTGATCTGCTGTGCCGAATGCTACTATTAAGTCAAATATATTGAGGGATGAGAATGGGTTATCGGAATTAGCAATGTGGAAGATGTCCAGAATCTTGAGAAAAGTGGTTTCAGTGGAATGATGGGGTCAAAACCTGACAAGAGCAAGCGAACTGGTGTGAAGAATGAGCAGGATCAAATGCAGTGAAATAGGATATCAAGGGGTATGTAAACCAATATTAAGGGTTTACTTTTGGAGAGTTAAAAGACTATTAAATGATGGGGAATAGGCTGAAGTCAATTCATTGAGCACCCAGGTAGAGGGGGAGCTTTTTTTCATGCTAATGAAGTTCCATTGAAGATCTGAAATCAGAAAAATGTTGTGATAAAAATAGCTGCGTTTCTTTGTATCCACCTAGTACTTTGCACATAGGCAGCACTAAAAAGGATGCATTGATTAAAATTGGTTTGATCTAAATAATTTAAATAACCTTAAAAAGTGGCCTAGATTGTCCCAGAAAAAAGCCCAATGATATAAATGCCCTTTCCTTTCAAATTGTGCTGATCCTCTGTATTCATTTTGCTATGCCTGACTGTTTTTCCATTTCTTCCTCAGTGTATTTGCTTTGATGCTTTATAAAATTCAACATAAATCTCTCTACTAGAATAATATTTGGCAGATTTCTCTACCATTGGGTCATAACTACAAACTGTCAGGACATATCTGGCAGCTGTCTCATCTCTCCGTGTCTGTATAATCCCTTAAAATCAGATACTGCACCATCCAATAATTCAGAGCATTTTATGGAGTTTATAAATTGAGCCCATAGCTAACATTTTGGAATATATGGATTTATGGATTTGAGTCTTTTCCCCAGAGCTCTTTCATGCCGAACTGTTTTGTCCCTTGCATATTGTTTGTCTCGAAGTATAGTTTCTTTTCTAACTGGGTTTTATGTCTCAGCATGTAGACAAGTTCCATAACCTTATCATCAGCTGTCAGGTGGTTTATACTGCTTCTTTTGCATTCTCATTGAAAGAGAGAAGTGCAGTCAAACTTCCTCATAGGCTTGTTGTGAGAATAAGATTTTTAAGGGAAGCAGCATAATGTAGTGGAAAGAGGAATAGTTCCGGAGGCATGAGACCTGGACTCTAACTCAGGCTATGCCACTGTGCTACTAATGTATGGGGTGGCTTCTTACAAGGCACTTAACTTTTCTAGATTTCCATTTTCTTATATAAAAAACAAGTAAGATTAAATAGTGTAGTTCATTTCTTCATTCAACAAATATTCTCTGGGTGCTCATTTTGTATGAAACCCTATTAGGAGAGCTAAATATGAATAAGATATACTTTCTACCCTTAGAGCACTTATATAATGGAGGTGAACACAGAAAAAATAATACAAATGAGTTACCTAAAAGAGGTATGAAAAAGCAGGTGTACAGTGTAGCAGTACAAGCAAAAGGTAACTAATGTACTGGAGTAATCAGGAAATATTCCAAAAGGAGATAACTAAGCTTAACCTGAATCTTTAAAAATGATCTGGACTGGAACTCTGTATACTGTTGGTGGAAGTGTAAATTGGTCAAACGCTTGTTGAGAAATACTATAAAAGTACTACTAGGCCTAATATTCATATACCTCTTGCTTTAATAAATAATACCAGTTTTTCAGTCCCAGAAATGCGTATATTCTCCAAAAAGACACATAAAAATATTCCTAGTGGCACAATTTGTAATAATCAAACTTTGGGGTCTGTTCAATTGACTATAAATAGTAGAATTTATAAATTGGGTTATAGTTATGTTACCGAACAAGGGTCCGAGCAGGGGGGAGGGGGGTAATACTTGGCCCACCGAGGGATGCCAAAAACTGCTTCAGAAAACAGGGGCCCCTCCCAAGAATGGTATACTAATATCTATTGGGCTCTTCTGTCCGCCGCCAATTGGAAAGACATCTCTCAATGCCAGAGATTTGTGAAAAGGAAACAAAATGTTTATTTAATGCTATTCAGGCCTAATGCCTTCCTTCAAATATTAAAGTCTTTAAGGGTATACACCTACACATACACACACAGCGCTCCCTTCTCCCACTGTCCCAACTCCGGGTACCGTAAATCATGAAAAGAGCACATGTCCATTTTTCAGGATGCTGGCACTGTGAGCTGTGTCATCTGCCTGTCCAGGCAAGATCTCCAATTAATCCAAAGTCATGCGGCACCTTCCACTGGCAAGAGTTCTTTGTACCAAGTTCCAGTCAAAGTCTGTCTGTCCTGCTTTCCAGGCCACTCAGCCAAAGGGAGCACCCCAAAGCCACGTGGGCCTCTTCTACCAAAGCTGCAGGGGTCCGCACTCCACCAAAAGCGCGTCTTTCTTCTTCACCTAGCCACAGGGATCTCCATCCTGGCAAAGCTGCGTGGTCTTCTCTTTCACCTGGCCAAGAGGGGTTCTGCACTCTGCTGAAACCTCGTGGCTCTCCCTCCTAATGGCTACAGGGGTCTACATCTTTCCAAAACAGCGTGACTCTCCCCCTCACCTGGCCAAGAGGGGGTCCTCACTCTGCTAAAGCCACATGGCTCTCCCGCAGGCACTCTCTCAGAGAAGCAGCCATCCAATCCATCTTGGGTAGCCACCACTCACTTCTCCCTGGCCCAAAACTTGGCCACAGCTATTTAACATATCTATGAAACCAGTTAAAGGTTATAGATATGTTAAATGACCATTCCAGAGGTTAGCTGCAAAACTGTTGCTATGCAAAACAGCTCTCAATGGCCCTGCTCCATTTGTCCCTTCCCCCAACTGACACCTGGTGGGGGGGGGGGGTCTTNGTGCCACAATTTGTAATAATCAAACTTTGGGGTCTGTTCAATTGACTATAAATAGTAGAATTTATAAATTGGGTTATAGTTATGTTACCGAACAAGGGTCCGAGCAGGGGGGAGGGGGGCAATACTTGGCCCACCGAGGGATGCCAGAAACTGCTTCAGAAAACAGGGGCCCCTCCCAAGAACGGTATACTAATATCTATTGGGCTCTTCTGTCCGCCGCCAATTGGAAAGACATCTCTCAATGCCAGAGATTTGTGAAAAGGAAACAAAATGTTTATTTAATGCTATTCAGGCCTAATGCCTTCCTTCAAATATTAAAGTCTTTAAGGGTATACACACACACACACACACACACACACACACACACACACACACACAGTGCTCCCTTCTCCCACTATCCCAACTCCGGGTACCGTAAATCATGCAAAGAGCATCTCTCCATTTTTCAGGATGCTGGCACTGTGAGCTGTGTCGTCTGCCTGTCCAGGCAAGATCTCCAATTAATCCAAAGTCATGAGGCACCTTCCACTGGCAAGAGTTCTTTGTGCCAAGTTCCAGTCAAAGTCTGTCTGTCCTGCTTTCCAGGCCACTCAGCCAAAGGGAGCGCCCCAAAGCCACGTGGGCCTCTTCTACCAAAGCTGCAGGGGTCCGCACTCCACCAAAAGCACGTCTTTCTTCTTCACCTGGCCACAGGGATCTCCATCCTGGCAAAGCTGCGTGGTCTTCCCTTTCACCTGGCCAAGAGGGGTTCTGCACTCTGCTGAAACGGAGTCGCTCTCCCTCCTAATGGCTACAGGGGTCTATATCTTTCCAAAACAGCGTGACTCTCCCCATCACCTGGCCAAGAGGGGGTCCTCACTCTGCTAAAGCCACATGGCTCTCCCGCAGGCACTCTCTCAGAGAAGCAGCCATCCAATCCATCCTGGGTAGCCACTACTCACTTCTCCCTGGCCCAAAACTTGGCCACAGCTATTTAACATATCTATGAAACCAGTTAAAGGTTATAGATATGTTAAATGACCATTCCAGAGGTTAGCTGCAAAACTGTTGCTATGCAAAACAGCTCTCAATGGCCCTGCTCCATTCGTCCCTTCCCCCAACTGACACCTGGTTGGGGGGGGGGGTCTTAATAATATTTCCTCCAATATTCCTGTACACTTTGAGTTCTGGATGTTGCATTCACCAACCACGAGAACAAATGTCGGAGACTTTCGGGGTTCCATAGATGTTACTTTATTGGCCAAGTTTAACCTGCGCAGCGGTGAACTCTCCAAAGTGTCTGGAGACACGGTGCCCGCAAGGGCTGCAAATGAGAGTCACGCCAAACGCTTACAGGCTTAGGGTTTTATAGAGGCGCGCAAGCAAGCTGGATACAGAAGCAGATGTGGCAGTTAGCGGTTGGCTCAGGGGCACAATAGGGTTACTTATTATTGGTGAGTTAACTCGTGCACTGGCTCGTGCTCCTTTACTTGATTGGTCAGTTGAGCTCGTGCACAGGGGCAAAATTTCTCTCCCTAGTGACTGTCCAGATGGCTATCTGCCTGACTAACCTTAGCCCTTAAACCACATCCTGGAACACACCCTGCTCTTCGGGCGTGTCCCGGAGCCTCTTTGCGTTAGTTAGTAAAACACCTTTTGCTTCCTTACAGCTATGTTCTGGCTAGTTCCCCTTGCCCTCAACACTGGACACCATTCCAAATCTTTTCTGGGCCCCCCTTGGCTGCACCCTGTATCAGTTACACCTATATCTTTGAATATCATATAGCACTGAGAATGAGTGAAATATAACTATATTCAACAACATGGAAGAATGTCACAAAAATAATGACAAGAGAATGGATACAAACACCAAAGATAATACACACCATATTATTCCATTTATGTAAAGTTAAAAGCAGACAAAAATAATCTAAAGTATAAAAGTGAGGATGTGGTTACCCTTGGAATGGGTGTAGGGCTTGAAAAGGGGCTTGTGAGGGGTTTTGTGTTCTGTTTCTTGTTCTGAGGGTGTGCTGGTTTCTAAAAAATTTTTTTCAAAATATGCATTTGTAATTTGTAACTTCTCTATATGTAGTATGTACTTTACTACAAAGATTATGTAACACAATGAGTGGACTTAGTCTCATAGCAAAAAAAGTGTTCTAAGTAGAAGAAATGAGTGAAGGGAAGAAGTCTTAAAGAACATGGCAATATTTTCTACTTATCACCTATCATGATTCTAATATTTATTTTTTACTTAGTCAGTAAAAACTGTCTATGATATGATTGTCTTCAAGTAGTAAACATTGTGAAAATAACAGTAGAAATAAACTTCAGTTCATTTTCCTACACAAATATTTTACTTATGAGAACAAGATGAAACAACATGTGATTCTTTCAGAGACTGTATTTTCAATACCTTTATCTCACCATTACCCGGCCCGGAGATAAAACACTAAATGTTGAATGAATGATTTGATCACCATCTGCAACACACACACACACACACACACACACACACACACACAGCATATAAAGAGATACCATGCATTTGCATGATTTTCGAAGGTGTTCAGAAAATTGAAGTGAGTTTGCCAAACCATAAAACCTTATTTTGCACAGCACTTTAACTTTATAAGGTCTTTTACCTTCTAAAAAGTAATGCTGCTTTTGACATCTTTCTTCATTTAGTAGTAATGAAAAATAATTTACGAAATATTGGAAAGTAATTGGTAAACTGATCATTACACTGAACAATTTAGATGGTCCAATATATTGTATTTTAAAAAGTATTTTCTGGGAAATTAGGTCAAAGCAGAATCAAAGTCCAGACTTCAGAGGTGAGGCATACTTTCTCTTTCTACTTGATGTCCCATATCTACTCTCATCCAGACTTATTTATCTCAGTTAAAGTATTGTATTCTGTAGTCATAGTCTTTGATAATAGCAAGAGTTGATCTCTAAAAATATGACTGGTATCTAAAAATCCATTGGGCCATTTCGCTAGTGTTCTAGATATTTTTTATCTGTTGCTTCAGATTCACTCTTTATTTTTTCCCCACCTTGCTTAGAATCCTTAGAGGCCTATATCAACAAAACAAACAAATGAGCAAAAAAGAACCAGAGACATGGAAATAAAAAACAGTGACAGTGAGCAAATGGGAGTGGGGCAGAGGGTAATGGGGCTGGAGGTGGGGGGGGAGGGGACGGGACGGGGAGGGGTCAAATCAAGGAACATGTACAAAGGACCCATAGACAAGGACAGTGGGATGGGAACTGTCACTGGGTAGGGGAGAGCAATGGGGGGGAAATGGGTACAACTGTAGCTGAACAACAGTTTTTAAAAAAGAATCCTAAGAGGCTTACCTCTGTGAAGTTAAGCATCATGGTTCCTTCTACTCTGGCTGGTAGTTGAATGCCAGTGAGAGACACTGGCAGGAATCACAAGGTGGGAGGAGAGTGGGTTTGGAATATTTACTCTTCTTATATTAAAGCCGTATTTACATTTTCCGTGCTTTGGTAACCACTTTTTCTCCATGAGCCTTTGTGCCTAGAGAGCTGCAGGTAATTGTCAGCCTCTGTGGGAGAAAGGTAACAGTGCTGCTATTCCCCTTTATTCTACAGAGAAGGAAACTAAAATTCAAAAATAAGAATTTACCCAGTCACACAGCTACAGCCTGGTGATGGCCAGAGGAAGTGCGGAGGGGGCTGGGTAGAGGCAGGAAGGGGGAGAGGGGACATTTGTAATAGTGTCAAAAATAAAAATAAAGTTGAAAAATAAAGATGGGCATCTTAAATTTAAAAATTAATAGGACTGAGGAATCTAGACTTTATTTCGTACTTGGAATTTTGTGTCATTTGGATAATTGAATTGGGTATCTAAGGGCCCGAGTTTGTATCTACAGAGAGAGATTTAAGTGATAAAAGCATGGTACAGCTAACTTCTTAGTTAACTGTACCTTTACAAAGTTTTCCCTGGATTCTGAGGATTGACAGCCAGGTCAATTTCACTGTATTTAAATGCTAAGCAAGAAATAGAATTGTATAATAAAATCTTGACTTTTCATATTAAAAAAGATTGTTTTTAATGTTCCTGGCACTAAGTAAGATCTCAATAAATGTTACTTTTTTTCCATTGCTTTTTAACCAACATTATCCTATTTTACTTTTTTATTTTCTAATACTGTACATTTATTTGCATGTTGCTTTGAATCTGTTTTCTTGTTGTTTCACACTAAATACCTTGCTTTTCTGAATCTACTCTGAGTTTCTCAGGGCAATGGGTCATAGAGAAATACTAAAAATAACTGAAAATTTTGTGTTTTTAGAATTTATTAAATTTTACTTTTGCTATTTAATTCTCATAACTCTTTAAAGGAAGAATATACTATTTCTCTCTTTTTATAGATGAGGTAACTGAGGCACAGAGCGATTAATTAACTAGGTCATAGAGTTAAATAGTGGTACATCATGACTCAAATTCAGGCCTTCGGATTTCAATCCTCTTCATTTCTGTTATACCATCGTGGACTTGTTTTGGTTCTTGAACATATTATCCTTTGCTTTGTATGTACTGAATTAGTATAATTTTAAGTAACTGGTAAGTCTCTACCTTTTTTCTTTTCCAATTTCCTTTTTGATTAGTTGGCTGTAATTTTTATTCTTGTCTAATCTCTTTATTATTTTTAAAATAATTTTTATCTCTTCTCATTGACTGCTTTTCTCCAGAAAACATATGATAAAAACCTAAAAATGATCATAACAGAGAAACATAGAAAGGAAACCAATACATTTATGCTTAATTTCTTTCAGAGTTGCTTTTTGGATCAGATACAGACTTTTGGTGTATGCAATACTGTTTATTCTTCCTTGAGTCCTGTGTATGGCTCTTATCCTTGAATGTATATGTAGATTACACACGGACCTCTTCCAACAGCAGGCAGTGTAGGAACACTTCACGAGTGGCAGAGTAGTATAGACGTGACAGCAACATTAATGCTACCCAGGCCTGGGCTCAAATCTTGGTTCTGCCATGTACTAGCTGAGTGACTTGGGCAAGTTACTGTTTAACTTGCCCTTTACAATTTAGATTCCTCATCTGTAAAATGGTGAGCATAGTAGAGGTGCTTGTGTATGTGGTAAGATTGCCTACTTTGTAGAGTTCTTGTGATAATTAGCTGTGATGATATATATAAAAACTGCCACATTACAGATTTTCAATAAGTAGTACTTTTGATTATTATTATTATTAGAAGACACACAAAAGAATCCTATTTTTGACCTTTTGTTCAGGCCACTAGATGCATTTAATGATGAATAGTATAATCACCGGATTTGGACTTCAGCCAGGGCATTGACAAACAGATGTCAAAAGGCACAGCATTTTAGAGGGGCCCAGTGTGAAAAGTCTTTTTTGTTCCTTTGGTTTGGTTTCCTTTAAGATCCACAATGCTTTCTGCTTTGGTGGTGCCATTGACTGGGTATTTGAAGGCAGTTTGTAGGATTAAGCCTGTCAGTGTACCACAGCAGGTTGAGGCCTAGATGAATCTGGCAACAGTGCAGTCTTTTCTCTGTGGAGTTTGGGACTTGTCTAATAACCTCTCTAGACTCTCTAGGCCTCAATTTCCCCTGCTTACAAACATCACAAAATACTTATAAAAAGGCTTGTCTTGGATGAGGAATTTCTGGTACCAGTGACTTTCTAATTCATTTCTTTTATGTAATTAACACAAAAAGTTCAGGATAGGATGGGAAAATACCTAGTGAGAGAAGAATTTTTTATGAAAAATTTCTTTATTCAAGAATATAGGCAGTGCATTAGAATGGATAATGCCCTCCCAAACTCCATATCTATATTCAATTCTGATCCTCCCCTATTCATTCACTAACTAGTGAACTCCTAGTACTTTTTTTATTGTTTTATTTTTTTTAATTTTATGGTTGTTTAAGTACAATTGTCTACATTTTCCTCCCACCACTCCCCCCGCCACCCCAGCCATCCCCACATCCCTCCCCTGACCCTACCCTCCCTTGGTTTTGTCCATATGTCTTTTATAGTTGTTCTTGAAAACCCTTCCCCTTTTCCACCACATCATCTCCTCCCACCTCCCCTTTGGTTACCCTCAGTTTGTTCTTAATTTTAATGTCTTTGGCTATATTTTACTTGCTTGTTTGTTTTGTTGATTAGGTTCCACTCAAAGGTGAGATCATATGGTATATTTGTCTTTCACCACCTGGCTTATTTCACAGTATAATGCTCTCCAGTTCCATCTACGCTGTCTCGAAGAGTAGGAGTTCATTCTTTCTGCTATGTAGTATTCCATTGTGTAAATGCACCATAGTTTTTTTACCCATTCATTTATTGATGGGCACTTAGGTTGCTTCTAGCACTTGGCTATTGTAAATTGTGCTGTTATGGATGTTGGGGTGCATGGGTTCTTTTGGATTGGTGTTTCAGGGTTCTTAGGATATAATCCCAGCAGTGGAATTGTCAGGTCAAAAGGCAGTTTCATTTTTTGATTTTCTGAGGAAATTCTATACTGTTTTACACAGTGGCTGCACCAGTCTGCCTTCCCACCAACAGTTCACTAGGGTTCCCTTTTCTCCACATCCTCTCCAACACTTGTTGTTTGTTTCTTTATGATGGCCATTCTGACCAGTGAGAAGTGGTATCTCATTGTGGTTTTTATTTGCATCTCTCTGATGGCTAGTTTATGATACCATAGAAGTCCTAGAGGGAAAACATAGGCAGGAAAATCTCAGACATTCCATGCAGCAATATTGTCACTGATATGTTCCCTAGAGCAAGAGTCATAAAGGAAAGAATAAACAAATGGGATCTCATCAAAATAAAAAAGCTTCTGCATGGCTAAAAAAAACTGCATTAAAATGAAAATAGAACCAACTGTATGGGAAAACATTTGCCAATGATACCTTGGACAAGGGTTTGATCCCCAAAATATATGAAGATCTCACATAAAAGTCCACTCCAGGAAGACAAACAACCCAATTGAAAAATGGGCAAAGGACCTGGACAGACACTTCTCTGAGGAGGACATACAGAGGCCCAGAGACTTATGAAAAGATGCTAGTACTCTTTTTAAGAACCATCCTCCATGTATCTTTGGAAACTTTCTCATTAGATAGTGATCCCCTACAGAGATGGGGATACTTTTCTCATATCTGTATCTGCTTCACTGCCTAACTGAACCTTTCATATAAAAAGCATTTGACAAATGAATGAATCTAACCCAGATACTTTTAAAATATCTGAGGGTGGGTAGTTTCTCTTCTCCCATGTAATTGAATCATAGTGACCAGTGATTCTCATGAAGATGATTATAGAGATTGTTAGTTAAACTGGTCTTTTGTTCAAGATTCTAATACACAACAATAAAAAATCATGCTAAGTTCCTGAAGTACCAAGAGAGTTTAAAAAGGGGAAATATCAGCTGGGCTGAAGAAGTCAAACTAAATGATATATGAATATATACAGATCTGACAGAGTTCCTAGGATTTCTGTACCCTTAGAGATGAGTGAGACTCAGCTAGTCTTAGCTTTCAGGTGATTGCCATAGACTAAGGACACTCTGAGAAGCAGAGTGTATTTCAGGCAGAGTATAATTAATGGCTGAAAGTGATATGGGAGACTGATAGGAGGAAGAGTGACTACGAGAGGCAGAAAACGCTAGAAAATGCCTTGTAGAACAGGTAAGCCTCCACCAAAGTTTTGGAGAATACTTGGAAGACCAAGGACGGAAAACTCCAGGTGAAGAGAACGGTGCTTGCAAAGATATGCCATGAATGCACAGGACTCATTTGGGGGACTAGGTGACCTAACTGCCTGGAACAAATAAAGAAAAGATTTTAAAAATATTTTATTTATTTATCTTTAGAGGATAAGGGAAGGAGAGAGGGAGAGAAATGCAAATGTATGGTTGTCTCTTGTGCATCCCCTGCTGGGAACTGGCCTGCAACCCAGGCATGTGCCCTGACTGGGAATCGAACAGCGATTGTGTGGTTCACAGGCCCGCACTTAATCCACTGAGCTACACCAGTCAGGGCAAGAAAAGATTTTTTTAAAGTGTTTTTAGAACACAGTGGGAAATAGGAAATAATAATGTAAAAGAATCCCAGCAATGAAGAAGTAGAATTTGAAGTTAAAAATATACTACTCGCATTAACACTCTAAAAACATTAAATACTTAAATGTAAATCTAAAAGAATATGTACAAGTTTGATGAAAACTATATGATGAAAAGTAATACTCTGAAGAAATAAATAAAACTAAATAAATGGAGAGATACTCGATAGCCATGGTTAAGAAGGCTCGATATTGTTAAGATATCAGTTATTTCCACTTGATCTGCAGATTCTGTGCAATCCCAATTAAAATGCCAACAAGTTGTTTTTCAGATATCAACACACTGATTCCAAAATTTATACAGTGAGGCAAAAGACAAAATAGCCAACACAATATGAAAGAAGAACAAAGTTGGGGAACTGATACTATCCAACTTCAAGATTTATTGCAAAATACCCTGGCTGGGTGGCTCAGTTGCTTGGAGTGTCTTCCCGTGTACCACAAGATTGCAGGTTCAGTTCTCAGGGCACATATCTGGGTTGCCGGTTTGATCCCCAGTTGGGGCATGTATGGGAGGTGGCTGATCAATGTTTCTCTTTCACGTTGGTGTCTTTCCCTTCCTCTCTTTCTGAAATTAATGGACATATTTTGGGGTGAGGATAAAAAATAAAGATTTACTATAAAGCTACAGTAATCGAGATAATGTGGTATTGGTAAAAGAATAAACAACTAGACAAATGAAAAAATAAATTTTAGAAGTTGACTCACAAAGTCAGCGTGGAGCAAAGATAGTCTCTTCAACAAGTGATGGTGGAATAATGCACATCTAAGTAAAAAAAAATGAATCTAGACATAGAATTTCCACCTTTTGCAAAAATTTAAATGGATCACAGGCCTAAATATAAAATGCGAAATTATAAAACTCCTAAAAGATAACATAGGAGAAAATCTAGATGACCTTGGATTTGGGGATGACTTTAGATATAACACCAAAGGCACAATTCATTGAGGAAAAGAAAGAATTGATAAGATGTATGGACTTCATTAAAATTAAATATTTCTCTGTGAAAGTATCTGTCAACAGAATGAAAAGAGAAACAACAATTTGCAAGAAAATATTTGCAAAATGCATATTTGATAAAGAATGTTATCCAAAATATGTAAAGATCTCTTAAAACCCAACAATAAGAAAACAAACAACCCAATTAAATAATGGATGAAGGACCTTAACTGGCACCTCATTAAAGAAGATATACAGATGTCAAATTATCTAAAAAGATGCTCCACATCATATGTCACAAGAAAAATATAAATCAACACAAATATGAAATTCCACTATACCTCTAGTAAAATAGCCAATATCCAGAACACAAACAACCCCAAATTCTTGTGAGTATCTAGCACAACAGGAACTCTCTTTCATTGATGGAGGAAATGCAAAGTGGTATAGCCACTTTTAAATCCAGTTTCCTTGTTTTCTAGAATGTGCATTAGCATAGAATCCTACAAGCACACTTCTTTATATGTTCCCAAATGAGTGAAAAATGTATGACAAAAGAAAGCCTGCACACAGATATTTGTAGCATCTTTATTTATAATTATTCCAAATTGAAAGTGACCAAGATGTCGTTCAGTAGGTGAATTTATAAAGTGTGAAACATCTAGACAATAGAATATGATTCAGTAGTAAAAAGAAATCAGCTATTAATCCATTACAAAATTTAATGGGGGAAACTTAAATTCATTTTACAAAGTGAGAGAAATCAATCTAAAAAGTGTGCATACTATATGACTCCAACTATCTGACATTGTAGAAAAGATCAGTGGTCACTGGCTGTTGGGTGGGGGAAGGGATGAATAGGAAGAGCATGGATGATTTTAGGACAGTGAGAATACTCTGTATGATACTATAATGGTAGATACTTGTCATCATACATTTGTCCAAACTTACAGCATGTGCAGCACCACTCTGATGGGAGATGTTGATAATGGGGGGAGCCCGGTGTTTGTGAGGGCTGGGTTTATATGGGAAATCTCTGTTCTCTGCTCTCAATTCTGCTGTGAATCTAAAACTGCTTCAAAAATATCTATTAAAACAATAATAAAATTCTTTGAAATAAAAAATGTAAAGGAAAACTGAGGCTTGAATTGGGGCTGAGGTGCTTTGGCTTTATCCTAGATAGTAGTCTTTGAGAAACAGATCAATAATGTAGCAAAATAAAGCTGGTTGTTGGGTATCAGATTGGGAGGAGTTGGGGCAGCCAGACAGCAAGAACATTGCAATTCTTCAGCCTCTCTCAGGGCATAATGGCTGTCAAAGACATGGGAGTGTTGGCATGTGATGGAAAGTTCATTATAATCTTGATCTGTTTTTATGAATATCACAGAATAATTTGAACTGAATTTTGAAGTATGAGTAAGACGCTAGGCTAAGGAATTTTGCATTTGCCATAGAGGTAGCTGGTGGAAAAGAGAGATGAGAGTAAGAGAATGTAAAATGAATTAGAAGGGCCAGAGACAAAGCCCTCACCTGGGCCTGTGCAGAGGCTTATCTTCTGTGAAGCCATGGATGTAGTGGATTTACTAGGTGTAATTAAATCTTTTTGCATGAAAGAGTATAGAAAATATATTAAGGCCCTGACCAGCGTGGCTTAGTTGGTTGAGCATAGTCCTGCAAAGCAAAAGCTTGCTAGTTTGATTCCTGGTCAGGGCATATGCCTGGGTCTGTAGATGTTTCTCTCTCACATCAATGTTTCTCTCCCTCTGTTCTCCTCTTTCTAAAAATAAATAAATAAAATCTTTTTAAAGTATATTAAGGTCCTATGGGGTAAGGAAGCTTGCTTTCTGAATTATTGGTCAGGGGTGGGGCTTTGATGAGAAATACCTGGGCTAGAGTCCTGATTCATGTTCTTACTTTTTGTGTAATGTAGAATATCTCATTTTACCTCTTGGAATTTTATTTCCTGAGTAATAACAATAGTAGTAATAGTAATAATAGTACTTAATATGCAGGACTGTCATGAGAATTACATACCTTTGTAAGGAATTCAACATTCAAACATTTGTTCCTTTGAGAAGTGTGTGGAGCGAAGACTGAACCAGGACAGGTCCAGTCAAGGCCAGTCTGTAAGACTCAGGCAGCTTGAGGGTATATCCCCATGACTACTGTTATCCAAGCATTGTTAAGAGGATAAGAATGATCATAAATAGAACCATGTAAATATAGATCAGAACATCCTCATTGACTGTCAAAAATAAGATTGCAGTAGCATTAAGGCACTCAGATGAAGCTCACCAGCACTTAGCCACAGCGAAATCTATAAAGTGATTTTGACTGCTCAGGGGATCTTTAGATACAGGATCATTTTCTCTATCTTATGGATGACTTAGCCACCTCTACTATGAATTTTTCATGATTTTCTTGACCCAGCAGCTCTTGCCTATGGAGAGAGTAATACGGTATTGATTTCGGAGTTAGGTTTCTGCCTTTTTCGCCACAACAGGATTTTTGTAGCCTAGAAACCTCAATCCCCTATTACTCATTAGAGACTAGGGCAACTTTTCTTAGATCTGGAATTCAGAAGGTGAACCATTTAGCTGCTGGTGTGAAAGATAGCCTTTATAGTGAAATTTTAACTGATCTCGATAATGAGAGTAGCTGCTATTAAAAACTTCCTAATTGAACCACAGCAGAGGTAGGATTATAGAAAAGGACAAGACAATAGTCTCTGTTGTTTCTCTCACAATTGGACTGTTTTCCTTGACATTGCTTTCTGAATAAACCTATTAAAATGTATCAGAGGCTAAAAAATAAAAGAAATAGAAGAGGGAGATCTAGTTCACCTTTTAGTATTTTTTTCTTCTGTAAAAGTTTTGTAATAGGTGTCTAGTAGTGCTTATTTTCAGTGGCCCTTGGTCACATAAGAGAAATGAACAGAGGCCATGCATGCTGTTGGTAGTTTTTATTTAAACTGCTTTTAAGAAATCAAAAAATCCATATCTCACATCCTGTGAAAACTCATTCTTGGCATTGCCATGGTAACAAGACTTTTAAAAGGGAGTTAACTGAAATTTAGCTGCATATATTACTTCTTTGTGATTCATACTTCATAAAAATGCAAATGTCACACTAATACATATTTTACCTTAATGTTTTATACTACCATTTAGTCTTAATTGATCTAATGTTTTCCTTAATTAAATCTTGTGCTTCTTTGAATGGTTTTTCTTCTCTCCTCCCCCACAATCCCCTATTCTGTGGACCCATCAAACTATACATTTTAACTTGGTGACATGCAATTTAGGAAACTGTCACACAGGAGATCAATCATCCCAACATAAGAACCCAACAAAAGATTTTTGGAAAACTGCTTGTCCTGCCTAGAAATTTAGCCTTTTCTCCTGCTTTGGTAGAATTTTAGTACCTGATTTTCTGCCTCTGTCTATCCTCTCACTATTTGAATCTGTCTATAAGACAGAGAAGCAGGGTATGCCAGTGGAGAGAGTACCTCCAGGACATCCTGGACAAAAATACAGGCTTCACTATTCTCTAGCTTTGGGATCTTGTGCAAGTTATGTAATATTTTCAATCTACAATTTATAATAGGTAAGCTAGAGGTAAACAGTGGTTTTGTCATAGTACTTCTGTGAGGATTAAGTGCTTTTAAAGTATTTGGCACAGTGCTTGGCACAAAATCTGTGCTCAACAGATAATAGAGATATAATTTAGATTGTAAAAATAGTAATTAATTTTTTTTATTTTAATCGTTGTTCATGTACAGTTTTTTGTCTTATTCCCATCCTAGTCTATACCCCCCCAGCTCTCCCCACCTCCCTCCCATTTCCACCCCCCTTAGTTGTTGTCCATGTGTCCTTTATACTTGTTCCTGTAAACCCTTCCCCTTTTCCCCTGAAATTTCTTCCCCTCTGCCTTCTGGTCACTGTCAGCCTGTTCTCTATTTCAGTGTCTTTGGTTATATTTTGCTTGTTTGTTTGTTTTGTTGCTTAGGTTCCTGTTAAAGGTGAGATCATATGGTATTTGTCTTTCACTGCCTGGCTTATTTCACTTAGAATAATGCTTTCCAGTTCCATCCATGCTGTCGCAAAGGGTAGGGGCTCCTTCTTTCTTTCTGCTGTTTAGACTTCGAAATCTTAACTTCATTGGAGCTTTGTATTTGGAGGATATTACTTGGTAAACTTCTTGGGATGAACAGTGAAACTCTAAGGGTAATGTATTATACCTGAGGAGAGATGGCAAATTTGCTCTTTTGCTTCAAAGTAAAAAGTGAGGACAATGGAGGAGGCATAGCAGGTTGAGCTAGCACAATGAAGAAGGTTGTGCACTACCTGACATGACCCATTCTAGCAGCTCCCTGGTAGTTTGTATTGTTGGACAAACCCACGAAATAGTTTGTAGAAGTGAAGTGTATGTTTGTGTGTAAGGGAGAAAAGTAGTGAAGGGGATGAATTTTACACTCTGATTGACATGGACCAGATAGAGGCCACAGGTACTGACCCAGCCCTTGAAATATGAGGGCACCTTGAAAATGGAATTTTGTCCATTTTGCCTAGATCTCGAAGAGGTAGGCATGCCTCAGCCGGCATCGGGTTTACATGGTGGTAATGTCACCTGTTCGTTCCCCCAGCTTTTAGGGTATAATTGAGTAGTATAATTATATATATTTAAAGTGTACAACATGACGATTTGGTATATGTATACATTGTGAGATGATTACAATCAAGTTCATGAACATGTCCATTATATCACGTAGGTACCTTTTTAAATTTTTTTGGTGAGATCACTTAAGGTGTACTTTCTTAGCAAATTTCAAGTGCACAGTATGTATTATTAGCCATAGTTACAATGCTGCACATGAAATCCCCCAATCCCATTCCTCTTAGAACTAAAAGTTTGTACCCTTTGACTTACATCTCCCTATTTCCTGCACCTGTACCCCAGCCCCTACCAGATACCATTCTCTAAATTTGAATTCCCACATGTCTTAAAGCATGTTCTAGTGAGGCAATTCCTTGCTAGAAAGACTGTTTTCATTTTGCAAGTCACATGTTTTTTGTTTGTTCTTTGTTTTTTTTCCCTCCAGAACATCTTTTCTACAGGAATCAGAACAAACCCTTCATTTCCTACAGAGGATCCTCAGTGGACAGACCATCCCCAATGCCTTACCTCTGTCCCTCCTCCCCTTTCCCTCTGCTTCCCACCTAGATTCCTGTTCTTTTTACCTTCAGCTCACTCAGGAAGTAGCTGCGCTGAGTCGGGGTTTAGAAGTCAAATATTGGGTCTGCCACTGACTAGCTACATAATCTTAGAAAAGATATTTTTCTAATCTTTCTGATCCTCTATGTCCTCATTTGTAAAATGGGCAATAGAATGATTCCACCATCAAAGGGTCATTGTAAGAATTAAATGAGTAAATGTATTCGAAGCACATGGCACAAAGCCTAATCCCTATTAGGGACTGTGTAAAAGTTCTTTCCTTTCTCTTTCATCTGGACTTTTACAGTCGCCTCCCAGCTTCTTGAGGACAGGTGATGCCACTGTCTTGTCTTTTTGCCTTCATTGTAGCACCTGGCATAGCTATCCCAAAGGGAGCAGGCTGTTCACACAGCACATGACATTACTTTTCCTTTTCCTCTGTGTCTCCTGGTTGTAATGCATTTATTCAAGTTGAATGTCCCATGCTCTCTCTTTTCACTGGGTCCTCCCAAATGTTATTTCGTCTGCTGATCTTTTTCTCTCTTCTTTTCCTGGCAAATTTCAACTGATTCATCAAGTATCAGCTTGGGATGACTGTTCTTCAGAGAAGAATTTCTTATCTTCCAAATTAAGGACAGACCCCATATTATGTATTCATTTCATCCTGTACTTTTCCTTTTCAGCATTTCACCCTTGCAATCATATCACTAATTAAAATTATTCGTTGAATATATGTATACACACACATACATTTTTTTGCCAGTTTGTAAACTATTTGAGGCAGAAATAATGTCAATTTTGTTTAGTGTTTCCTTAATGCTTAGCATAGTGCCTGGGATGAAGAGCTTCATAAATAATTCTTAGTTGATTGACTCAGTATTATTCAGGCAAGTATTGGTGTCACAAATAGGCTGGTATGCATGCCATAGCTCTAGTGGCATTAAGTGCACAGAATAGTAATTTGTACCTAATAAATACTTGATAAATAATTACTTAAGTTTAGGTTACTTGGCAAAGCAGGAGTGCAGGCACTTAATATGCACACTTGTTCTCCATTTTTTAAAGCTCTCATTGTTTTGTTAGGGAATTATTTCCCAAATTGCTTGCTATAGAACACTAGTCTGAGAGCTATTAATGATTATGAGAAGTGCTTTATACTCTGGCCTTTGGGAGAGTCACAGTGAACATGAGCATTTTTTAGGTTTTGAGAAGTCTGGTAGTAATGAAAATGGGCTAGCACTGCTTAATCCAATATTCCCAAAATATATTCTCTCACTTATGCCCTTTTTTGCCCAAACTCCTGTTAATTTGGTGTAATATAAACTGTGTAGGGAACACTGACTTTGGGACCAGCACATTTTCCCCCACTTTCATTGTAAATAATGAAATACCTAATAGGTTATCTGAGAGTTCAAAACTTGCCCTGGCTGGTGTAGCTCAGTGGGTTGAGCATGGGCTGGGAACCAAAGGGTCACCCATTCAATTCCCAGTCAGGGCACATGCCTGGGTTGCAGGCCAGGTCCCCAGGAGGGGGCTTGTGAGAGGCAACCATACACTGATGTTTCTCTCCCTCTCTTTCTCCCTCCCTTCCCCTCTCTAAAAAATAAATAAATAAAATCTTTAAAAAAGAGTTCAAAACTTTTGACTAAAGAGCAAATAGGTATCTTCTCACTAACATACTGTGTAACTCTAAAACAATTCAACTTTTCATCTCGGAAGATCCTTGAAGGTCATAAAGCTGGCTATGATGCCGCATGTGAAGGGAGCTGTCAGTGTCTCCTGCAGCAGTGCACTATAGCAAGTAAGGCCGTAAGCTCCTCAGGGCAGACTGCTTGGGGACGACTCTGGCTCCATCGCTCATTTACCACCTGTGGGATTTGGGCGAAAATTCTCATCTTTTCTGTGCTTGGCAGCTGTCTTGCTGGTACAGTGAGGCTACCGGCTAGAATGGCAGGCAGTCTGAGTGTGGAGAGGAGGGGTGGCAATGAGAAATCCTGGGGGGACCTACCCGGAGAGACTGTGCGACAGGGAAACGAGAATCTGGTTTTAAGTCCCCTGGGCCAAGCTGCTCTGATAAAAATAGTTGGCTTTAGAGAAGGAAAACGTCACTTTTTAATCATGCTAGGATTGTGACATATTTACAGAATAAGTGAAACCATAAAATTTTGTTCCTGATAAAAGCTGTATTTATGTATTTGGTTTTATTATCAAAGCATACATTGTAAAATATGTTTTCTCTTGCTCACTCACGATATGATATAATTGTTTTTCAAACTTGGATGTCCAGTAAAAGAAGTCACCTGTCATGCCCAAAAGAGAGCACTATTTAAAAAAGGAAAAAGGCCCCAAATGTTGGCTCTGAAGGTGTTCACTTCTGCAAATTTCAGTGACTCTCTGCAGCCTGCAGTGTTGCTTTAAAATGGTGTTCTTTTAGAACTTCAGATGATTTTCAGGTGTTGTGGAAAAAAAGGTGGAGACAAATAGGTTGAGAAAATGCAGATTTAAACAATGTTTTAAACTACTCTACTATAGATACTTTAAATGTGCAGGTATCATATAATATTTTAAGGAAAGCACATTGAACAATAGGCAGAAGGTGTGAAATGGTGTGTGTCCTGTCCTCTGGCTATCCAGTTCCCCCTGCTAGAGGCAACCAGTGATACTAGTTTCTTAGATACCGTTTCAGATATATTATGTTCATATGCAAATATACACATTTATATGTTCTTTTTTGAAGCATTAATCTTTATTATAATGCTATACATCTCATGTTACACCCTTGTGCTCTTTTTACCTAACAATCCATTTTGTAGAGAATAACTAACATTTATTTATACAATACTTATGATGTGCCATATACTCTCTGAAGGTCTCTACATGTAAAAAAAAATCCATTTAATTATCAGAGCTACTTTTGAGATATATGTTATCTCATTCTCCTTTTGCAGATGAGGAAATAGGAACATAGAGATTGTGTAGGTCTCATAAGTGAGGGGCAGAGCTGGGTTCAGATGGTGACAGCTGGGCTCTAGAGCCTTTGCTCACACCTGCTACGCTTCTCCACCACACTATGTAGGTAAATTGGTTCTGGTTTATTTTTTATAATATTTGCAGAGTAGTTCACTATAGGAATGTGTTATAATGTATTTAACCAGCTCTTTGTATAGGGACTTTTAATTGTGTTTAGTGTTTCCATTATAAAGAATGTTACAAGAATATGCTTATACAAAAGGGATTTTACGCTTGAGCAAGAACAGTGTCTGCAGGATAACATCATACGTTTTCTGTGATTAAATTAAAGGGTAGGTAGATTATTAATTGTGATAAGTGTTGTCAGATTTCTCTCTTTAAAGATTACATTAGATTCAACCTGATGAAATTGCTGTTTTTGTAAGTCAGAAGTGATAGAATATCAGCAGTTTCTCCTAAGTATGTAGTTATACTTCCAGCAAGTGTTGTACTAAGGAGGGGGCTGGACAGTCTCGTCTGCCTTGTTTCGGGCAATAAGGGCGTGCATTTTTCTAAAGAGAATTCTGAAACAATAATAAAACAGACTAAAAATCAGACAACTTCTTATTGTCACAATAAACTGGCATTCTACATAAAGTTTGTGACGAAATCTCCCTTCTGGCCAGTGGGGACTACTTCTATCGCATGACCTCCTTTGTCACAAACATTGCTTCCACCTACTATGTGTGGCTGTGAATTTTAGACTCACTCTGATAAAATTTCTGTTAACTATCCTTTTTTAAGGGTTTTAAAAAGTTTTATTGGGGAACATTCCTAATGTATAAAATTCTTCTATTTAAAAATGTTCAATTCTATAATTTTTAAGAAATAAATAAACTGAGTTAGGCACCCACCACCACAATTCAGTTTTAGAACAGTTCTACCACCCAAAGGTTTCCTGTGCTTGTTTTCAGCTAATGAACGTTCCCATGCCCATTCCTCAGGAGTTGTAGATTTGCTTTCTGTCTTTATAAATGTCCTTTTTCTGAATATTTTATATAAGTGGGCTGATACAATATATTCTTTTGCATCTGGCTTCTTTCACTTAGCATAATGTTTTCAAGATTTATTCATGTTGTATCATGTATCAGTAGTTAATTGCCTTTTGTTTCTGAATGGTATTGCCTTGTATGGTCATGTACCACATTTCATTTATCCATTCACTAGTTTATGGACATTTGGATTGTTTTGAGATTTTGGCTATTATGAATTATGCCCCCAGGTCTTATGGTTAATTTGTATTTTACTTCTTAAGAAGCATTTTCATCAAACACATTGATTTTTATTGTGGTTTTAATTTTCATTACCTTAATTTACATGATGTGACACACCTTTTCATATCCTTATTAGCTATCTGTATATCTTCTTTGGTAAAATAGCTACGGAAATATTTTGTCCATTTTTAAGTAGAGTTGACTTATTATTGAGTTGAAATAATTCTTTTTTTTAAGATTTTTTATTTATTTATCTTTAGAGAGAAAGGAAGGGAAGGAGAGAAGGAGAGAAATATCAATGTATGGTTGCCTCTTGTGAGTCCCCTGCTGGGAGCTGGCCTGCAACCCAGGCATGTGCCCTGACTGGGAATCGAACCACGATCGTGTGGTTCACAGGCCTGCACTCAATGCACTGAGCTGAGGGCAATACACCAGCCAGGGCAAATAATTCTTTTTTCTTCTTCTTCTTTTTTTTAATTTTAATTTTTATTTAATTATTGCTCAAGTACAGTTTTCTGTCTTATATTCCCAGCCCCGCCCCCCCAGTGTTCCCCACCTCCCTCCCATTTCCGCCCCCCCCTTAGTTATTGTCCATGTGTCCTTTATACTTGTTCATGTGAGTTCATCCCCTTTATATATTCTGGATATAAGTTCATTATCAGATATGTGATTTGCAAGTGTATTCTTCCAGTGTTGGGTTTATCTTCTCATTTTTGTAAGGTTACCTTTTGAAGTGCAAAAGTATTGAATTTTGTCATTTTTTTATGGATTGTGCTTTGATATCATATCTAAAAATTCTTTGCTAACCCAAGGCTGGTATAAAGGGTGTCTCATGTTTTCTTCTAGGAGTTTTATAGTTTTAGCTCTTATGTGTTGGTCTTTGATCCACTTGAAGTTAACTTCTGCATGTGACATTAGATTAAGATCTAAGATTATTTTTTTCTGTGTGCAGATATCTATTTGTTCCAGTAACATTTGTCAAAAAATACCATATTTTCCCCATTTAGTTTTTTTGGCACATTTGCTATAAATGAATTGACTTGACATGTATAGTTTTATTTCTGAACTCTCAATCCTGTTTCAATGATCTATGTGCCTGTCCTTGTCTAATACACCATAGTATTGATTACTGAAGCATTAAGTTTTGAAATTAGGTAGTTATTCCTATCAGGTAGTTAATCAGTTTATTCCTTTGAAAATTGTTTTGGCTATTGTAAGTTCTCTGTATTTCCATATAGATGTTCGGATCAGCTTTTTATTTTCTGCAAAATGCTTGCTAGGTTTTTGGTAAGGGTTTTGTCGAATCTATGGGTCAATTTGGAGAAAAGTGCCATCCTAATAGTATTGAGTCTTCCAATGTACAGATATTCCATGTTGGTAGTTTCAGAGAACAAGTCTTTCATTTCTTTTGTTAAATTTATTTTTATTGTTTTATTTTTATTGAATAATATATATGATACATAGTAATATACCCAATTAACCAATGTATTTATTTTACCCCATTTCTCTGGCTAAATGGAATAGAAATTGTAACATATATCTTTCTTTGATCTTGATCTTAGAAGGAAAGCTTTTACTGTTTTTTTTTTAATTTCTTTTTTTTAAATATAATTTTTATTTAATTCTTGTTCAAGTACAGGTTTCTGTCTTATAATCCCAACCCTGCCCGCCCCCCACCCCATGCTCCCCGCCTCCCTCCCCTTTCCACTCCCACCCTTAGTTATTGTCCATGTGTCCTTTATACTTGTTCATGTGAGTTCATCCCCTTTATATATTCTGGATATAAGTTCATTATCAGATATGTGATTTGCAAGTGTATTCTTCCAGTGTTGGGTTTATCTTCTCATTTTTGTAAGGTTACCTTTTGAAGTGCAAAAGTATTGAATTTTGTCATTTTTTTATGGATTGTGCTTTGATATCATATCTAAAAATTCTTTGCTAACCCAAGGCTGGTATAAAGGGTGTCTCATGTTTTCTTCTAGGAGTTTTATAGTTTTAGCTCTTATGTGTTGGTCTTTGATCCACTTGAAGTTAACTTCTGCATGTGACATTAGATTAAGATCTAAGATTATTTTTTTCTGTGTGCAGATATCTATTTGTTCCAGTAACATTTGTCAAAAAATACCATATTTTCCCCATTTAGTTTTTTTGGCACATTTGCTATAAATGAATTGACTTGACATGTATAGTTTTATTTCTGAACTCTCAATCCTGTTTCAATGATCTATGTGCCTGTCCTTGTCTAATACACCATAGTATTGATTACTGAAGCATTAAGTTTTGAAATTAGGTAGTTATTCTTATCAGGTAGTTAATCAGTTTATTCCTTTGAAAATTGTTTTGGCTATTGTAAGTTCTCTGTATTTCCATATAGATGTTCGGATCAGCTTTTTATTTTCTGCAAAATGCTTGCTAGGTTTTTGGTAAGGGTTTTGTCGAATCTATGGGTCAATTTGGAGAAAAGTGCCATCCTAATAGTATTGAGTCTTCCAATGTACAGATATTCCATGTTGGTAGTTTCAGAGAACAAGTCTTTCATTTCTTTTGTTAAATTTATTTTTATTGTTTTATTTTTATTGAATAATATATATGATACATAGTAATATACCCAATTAACCAATGTATTTATTTTACCCCGTTTCTCTGGCTAAATGGAATAGAAATTGTAACATATATCTTTCTTTGATCTTGATCTTAGAAGGAAAGCTTTTACTGTTTAAACATGAACATGATGTGAGCTGGGAATTTTTTTGTAGATGCCCTTTATTAGATTGAGAAACTCTCCTTCAATTTCTAGTTTTTGATAGCTACTGTGTGGTAGATTTTGTTGAATGCTGTCTGGGTATATCTAATTATGAAATTTTTAATTTTTATTCATTAATAGGGTATATTATTTTAATCGATTTTTAAATTGTTAACCAGCCTTGAATTCCTAGGGTAAATCCCACTTACTCATTGTGTATAGTTCTTTTTATAGGCTGTTGGGTTGGGTTTGTTAATATTTTGCTTAAGATTTCTTTGTATTTTCAGAAAGAGTACTGAACTGTAGATTTCTTTTCTTGTGATGCCTTTGCCTAGCTTTTGTATTGTGCTAATGCTGACCTCAGAACAAGTTGAAGTGTTCCCTCCTCTATTTAATGAAAGAGTCTGTGAAGGATGAATTATTATCTCTTTACAGATTTGGTGAGAATTTGTCTGGGTCTCGGATTTTCTTTGGAAATATTTCTAATTACTAATTTATCTCTTAAATATAGGTCTGGTTAGAGTTTCTGTTCTTCAGTTAATTTATTTTAAAGGAATTTGTCAGTTTCATTTAGGTTGTCAAATTTGTTGGTGAAAATATTTTTATAATATCACATATATATTTTAAAAATTTTTGTGTTTGATACTGATGTAACTTTTTTGTTCTCATTTTAATGATTTGTCTTTTCTCCCCTTTATTTCCCCTTTTGTCAGTCTTATTAAACATTTTTTAATTTTGTTGATCTTCTCAAAGAATCATCCTTTGGTTTCATTGATTTTTCTCTATTGTTTCTTTTATTTGTTTTATTTTTTACTTGACTCCACCTTCCCCCTGCCACTAACTTCTGCATTTCCTTTAGAGTTTAGTTTGCTCTTTTCTGAATTTTTTAATGCAGAAGTTTAGGTTATTGATTTAAGACCATTTTTATTTTCTAATGTAGTCATTTAGAACTATAAATTTCTCTTGAAATAAATTTCTCTTTAAATAGGGAGTATTTAAGTTCCATCCCATAAATTTTTAAGTTCTCTTTTCATTATTGTTCAGTTAAAATACTTTCTAATATCCCTTGTAATTCATAGTTTAACCCATGTGTTATTATAAGCATATTGTATTATTTTCTGGGAGTTTCCAGAGTTCCTCCTATTGTTTATTTCTAAAATAATTCTCAGTTGATGATGTCTTATGAATATCTTTTTATTCTAAGAGTTAAATTTAATTCATTAATTATTTAACATTTATCCCTTTAATGGAAACACTAATTCATAGAGAGATAATTATAGTTGTGGGAAGATATTGAAACAGACTGAGGTTTCATGAGGATATTAGAATGATAGGTTTGTCTTTATTACACTAATATTTTGTTTTATATTAATTTTTCTATTTACTGATTTTGATTATATATTCTTAATGTAAAAAAAATCTGAATTACAAAGAAATAGAAACAGAAAACAACCTCCCTTAATTTCTCCACCATGAGACAACTCCTATGGGCTTTTTAGTGTCTTTTTTACTCTGTCCTTTCCTCTTTTCTATGCAATGAACAATTGATTGAACAAGTAGTTCCCTTGTGCTGGGAACTGGGCTCCTTTTTTTCCCTTTTCTGTGCATATTTTTTTATACTGGTATGTTCCACTCTGCCTATAATTCTGCATTAATCTTTTTTCATTAAATATTATATTTTAGCCCTGGCTGGTCTGGCTTGATTGGTTGGAGCATCAACCCATTCGCCAAAAGGTCTTGGATTCAATTTACAGTCAGTGCACATACCTATGTTGAGGATTTGATCCCCAGTCAGGGAGCCAACAAAAGCCAACCAATCAATGTTTCTTTCTAATAAATCTCTCTCTCTCTCCTCTTTCTAAAAGCAATGAAAAAAATGTCCTCAGGTGAGGATTCTGAATTTTCCTATGTTTTTAAATACTTCTTGTGAACTTATTTTAATAATTATATTCCATTTATGAATATACCATTTATATGTATTTTTCCTGATGTTGAGTTCTGATCTGCTTTCCATTTTTTTACTATAAATAATAATATAGTGAATATCTTGATTAATGAAGCTTGTTTATTTTATCTTCTTAACAGTAGCTTCTCAGAATTGGAATTACTGGGTCAAAGGATATATAACTCTTAATACTTTTATATATCTATTTAACAACAAGTAATTGCCTCAATTTGACATATGAGAAAGTCATATGGACTGCTTAAGAATATTGTAAGGGGAAAACTTTCATACCTTGTGGGGGCAACTTTACCTGCAAGTCCCCCTGTCTGCCACGGATGAAAGTGAAACTACCAAGACATGATCTGCCTGGGGAGGAGAGGTGGCCAATTTCTCAGAGGAGAAAGGCCAGGAGATCCCTCCTCAATGGCTTTTATTGGGTTGAAATACACAGGAATATAGGTGGCAAGGATCAAACAGTAGATAACATTTCAAAGAAATCTGAGGGCTTAGTCTGAGTCAGTGTCTGTCAGGTAAGGGGGTTGCAGAAACTTTGGGAGACATACCCATTTCCTGCTTGGACCCTTAACATATTAATGAAAGAACCCTTAGCAAAGCAGGTTTCACACGACTTTTAGGAAGTCTTATATGCCCGATCACCTCGGATCCTGCTCTAGCTGACAAGTGGCTGCACCTCCTCCCCCATCATAGGTTTTCAGGCTTAAGTGGATTAGAGCCAGGAAGCACTTCTCCCAGAGGACATGGGGACTCCGGCTATGTCAGAATAGCCAGGGGGCGAGGGTCCATCACTCCCTCTTTGTTGCAGCCCCCCGAGTCCTTCCATGATGGCTTCCCAAGCGATTGTGTCTGGCTTAGGTTCCCCCCCTCTGAGGGGTCTTACCCATCAGGGACTATCCGACCATGCATTGGGGGCAGGGGAAGGAGCAGAAGCAGCACTGCTGCCAGAGACAAGCTTTGTCTCCTTAGTGGCTTGCATTCTGGAGGTCGCTCACTCAGCCTTAGCCATGGGGGGTAGTTACTACTCTTGAAACCAGGCAGTGGTTCCCAATAATATCTCAGTGAGGGTCATATAGATAAACAAAGAAACAGCCATTACCCCTTACTTTAGGAGTGACTGCCAAGTAAGCGTCAAAATGGGTATCTCATGGGATCCAGTTGTCACAAGATAAAGAAAAATAAGGAAGAGTGGACTGTTTCCTCTGTAAGCAGACACAAGTATTCAGTGCTACATAAGGCTCTCTTATGTTCCTCAGCAAGTCTCAATGTTAAATGAGGATTCTCAAAATTGGCTGGGTCTGCTTTGTCTTAGTAAGAAATTGGCATTGTTGCTGACATTTAAAAAGTGTAGACATAGCTATGTTTTCCAAGTTCATATAATTTTTCATTATATAATTGCCATTTTAATTGATGTTTTATTCTTCCTATTGATGTATGTTTTTGNTCCTCTGTAAGCAGACACAAGTATTCAGTGCTACATAAGGCTCTCTTATGTTCCTCAGCAAGTCTCAATGTTAAATGAGGATTCTCAAAATTGGCTGGGTCTGCTTTGTCTTAGTAAGAAATTGGCATTGTTGCTGACATTTAAAAAGTGTAGACATAGCTATGTTTTCCAAGTTCATATAATTTTTCATTATATAATTGCCATTAGTTCATATAATATTTTATTACATAATTGCCATTTTAATTGATGTTTTATTCTTCCTATTGATGCATGTTTTTGACAATTTGCATACAACTTTTGAGCTTTCCCCACAAATGCCAATTTGAAGTCTTAAGATACTACTGAAATGAATTCTTTGTTATTTGGTTCTTTATGAATTTATGGTTTTATCAGTTATGCAACTTCCACGTATACATAATTCTACCAAGGCAGCTATGATATAGTAGAAAGAGGAATAATATTTATTGAAGAACCTAGTGGTCTGAATGCAAGTTTCATTTTGTGTTCAGGGTGCGGTGGTGATGCCTTGACTATAGTTTGAGTTTTCCTTTAGTCGTAGAATTAAGATGGGAATGCTTAAGGCTTCAGAACAGTGGAATGAGTAGACCTCACATCATTCTTTGATTTGGATCTTGCTGAACAAAATTTAGAGGAAAAAAAGAGTGCCCCCTTTAGTTCATCTCAGCTTATTGGACTTCTCCATTTTGGAGTTGAGCACTGAAGCCACAGCTAATAATAAACTATATTCCCCACCTTCGCTAGTAATTGTCTCTTGTATTTATGCATCTTTTTTCCAGGATCTCTTGTAAGGAGTGATGTTTTGAGGGCTGAACTAGCATGTACTTGCAGCCCTGGACAAATACCATCTTAAAGACATCCTAATTTCACCCATGTTTATAAAATAGTTGAACCATATATTTTTTATCTCACAACCTGGACTCAAAACCTTATGTGGTCTTCATTAAATTTGTAACTTACCATGCATCTCAGAGTTCTGGGATTATAATACCAGTTTATTTTAGTGAGGATCTAATGGTGTCATTCATCTAGGCAGTCCTTGAGGAGATGGGTTATATTTTGTTCAATGCTAAATCCCCAGTAGCTAGTATGGAGGTAGTTAATGCATGTTTGCTTGTTGAGTTTTAAACTTAAGAAAGATATAGGTACGTATAAGGGAATCACTCAAAATGTTTTAGTTGGAGGTATGAGTGATCAGGTATGTTCAAAGCTTCAAGTCTGGTTTAGGCAGTAACTTGGGAGTACTGTCTCTGGAATGTGGGTGATAGTAGGCTAGATTCTGACTGGATCTTAGGCAGAAAAGCATTTCTGATTTCTCCTAGGCCTTGAGCAGTATCTTCATAGTAATTGATTTGTCGATTCACTGATTTACAAACATTCTCCGGGTTTCTGCTACATACCAGGATGTGGACTGGGTGCTGAGGGTACAACAACGAATGAGATGGACCCAGTCTCTGCCTTTGAGGAGCTGTGCGGAGATTGCAACATCTGCAAACAGATGTACTGCAGTATCACAGAGACTGCAAAGGAGGTATAACAATGGGTGAAAGGTAGAATTGGTATATTATTCTCCAGGGGAAGCATTGCTTTGAGGAAGGGAAATTTTGCGGGCTTAGGTAAGGAGTGAAAAAGCATTCTGGACTGAGAGGGGTTATAAGGAAAGATGTAATGATTTGAAAGAAGCTCGGTTTGCTTGGGAACCAAACATTAGTTTATGCCTTTATGGCATAAAAGGAGGTGTGGGGCCTGATGAGAAATGAGTAAGGATACATAGAACAGCATCAAGTGTTGATTCTTTGAGGGGCAGGTGGGTGTGTGTGTGAACAGGGGGAAGCATTGAGTGGTTTTCAAAAGGTAAACAGTATAGCCAGATCAAAGATTTAGCACGATTCTTACTATTTTTTTTGTCCTGAAAAATTTTAGAGACTCAGAAGTTGATTCTTTTATATTTGATTTTTTTTAAAATCACTGCTTTGCTGGATCATGAAGCTGTGGGCCAGAAGCAGAAGGAAACTCTGACAGAGCTGAGGTTTGCAAACAACAAGTTTCTGTTGTGGGGACTAATATTTTAAAATCTGGTGTTTGTGCTATTTTTCTCATTATATATACCTGTTGGGTTGCCAAGAAACTGTTTAGCAACATGTTGCAGACTTTCAATTCAGATATTTGCTCTTCACTCCCCTTGTAATTAATGGCAAAGAACAGAGCCTTTTAAATATAGAGTTATAGTCAGGAGATATTTGGTTTAGATCAAGTAAACATTTATGGATGGATAGATTGATCCACATATATATGTAAAGACACTGCTGGGTATAGGTGATACAGGGATGAGTGAAACATGAATCCGGCCCTGAAGGAGCTAGTTGTTTTGAGTGTGAGTTAGACAAACAGATGGTCAGTTACCCTTTGGTAAGATGAAGCCAATAATAGAGGTAAGCAACAGGGAGCATAGAAAAGGGGCCCCTGATACAGAATAGGGAGGGTAGGGAGGTACCCAGAGTAGATGGTCTCTGACTAAGGCTTTAAAGATGAGTAGGAATGAAATGAGCCAGTGAAGCAAGGGAGGCAGGGAGGAAAAGGTGGAGAATGGATGAGAGTTTCTAGATGGAAAGAACTAGATGAAAAAAGACACAGAGGGGAGGGGAGCCCCTGGTGTATTTGTAATTGCACATGTAATTCAATGTAACTGAATTATTTTTTCCTTTTTATTTATAGAATTCTTATTTCTTATAATACTGATTACTAGGGGACCAGATACTCAGAATTAAATTATTTGTTTCAGGGAGTTGCTGCTATAATGAAAATAATAGTGCCCTTGGAATAAGACATCCATTCGTTCATTCTCTAAACAATTATGGATGACTCTTACATGCTAAACACTGTGTTCATGCTGAGAATATCTTCTTTTGTCTAAATTTATGAAGCTGGACAAACGTTCTAATTTTTCTGAGACTCAATTCCACATCTGGAAAATGGGACATTAATATCAGTTTCACAAGGTTGTTTTGAGGATTAAATTAGGTTACATATATGTGAATATTTTTGCAAATTCTAAAGTACTACCCTAACATTTTTTATTTATTTTTAAAAAGATTTTATTTATTTATCTTTAGAGGGGAAGGGAAGGAGAGAGGGAGAAAAGTATCAATGTATGGTTGCCTCTCATGTGTTCCCTGCTGGGAACTGGCTTGCAACCCAGGCATGTGCCCTGACTGGGAATGGAACTGTGATACTCTGGTTCACAAGCCCGTGCTCAATCCACTGAGCTACACCAGCCAGGGCACATTTTTTAAATTAATAATGTTACATGTGAGAAAGTCCTCTTGATGAACTGAAATAAAATCTGTTATTGAGAGAAAAAAAACTCACAAGGTTAAAGAGGATAGTTGAGTAGTCATTTCCTATGCATACCGTAATACTTTAAATCCACCAAATTAAAACAAAAAATTTTCCCAGCTGTTATATTCTGTTCTGTAACAACCCTATCACTTGTAACTTTCTTTTCTACTATAAATGAGGATAAGAATACCTATCTCATAGGGTTTTATGGGGGAAAGGAGGTGATGTATATGAAGGAAATAGTTTATCTCAGTGTTTGGCACTCAGTACGTTTTCAATAAATATTTGTGTCTTCTGAGTCTGAGCAAAAATAAGAGATTTGCTTTCGAGTTATGAATAAGTGAAGTATCATTTTAGATTTTGTGGTTATCAGTTTGGTGAAGATAAAGAATTGTCAAATATGGTCTCAAGACTTCGAATATATGCAGATAAAATGTTCAGAGGAAAAAACAGGTGGGGATTATTGTTTTGGTATCTAATTCTGAAAGGTAAGATTTAGGCTTTTCTATTGTGGCTGTCAGGATTCTTCCACTGCCTTGTTAACAAAGCCACTCCCACATGTGTGGTTATTTATTATAGCAGCACCCCACTATCATCAATTAGTGACTTAAAATAACACACACGTATGTATTATCTCACAGTTTTTATGGCTCAGGAGTTCAGAAGAGGCTTAGCTGTCTTCTGCTTGGGACCTTATGAGGCTGTAATTAAAATGTTGGCTAGGTTGCATTATTATCTGGAGGCTTGACTGAGGAAGAAGTCTCTTCAAAGCTCATTCAGATTGTTGGCAGAATTCAAGAACCTATTATAGGATTTAGGGCTCTGGTTTCTTGTTGGCTGTTGGCTGGAGGCTGCCCTAGGCTCTTAAAGGCTACCTGCAGTTCTTTGCCAGGTGAGTGTTCCCAGAATGGCAGTTTATTTTATCAAACCAGCAAGGAGTGTCTCTAGAGTGAATCTCCTTGAATGACAGAGTCTTATATAATGTAACATCATTCCATGCATGACAGTCTACCATTCTTTTTTTTAAAATATATTTTATTGATTATACCATTACAGTTGTTCTATTCCCCCCCTTCATTCCCCTCCACCCACAAACTCCCTCCCCCACCATTCTCCCCCCCTTAGTTTATAACCACGTGTCTCAAGTTCTTTAGATTCTATATTTCCCCCACTATTCTCGCCCTCCCCCTATCTATTTTCTACCTACCATCTATGCTATTTTCTGTGCCTTCTCCCCCCTTCCCCTCCTCCCACCCCCCCTGTTTCTAACCCTCCATGTGTTCTTCATTTCTATGGTTCCACTCCTGATCTAGCTGTCCTCTTGGTTTGCTTTTGTTTTAGGTGTGGTTGTTAATAACTGTGTGTTTGCTGTCCTTTCACTGTTCATATTTCTCATCTTCTTTTTCTTATATAAGTCCCTTTAGCATTTCATATAATAAGGGCTTGGTGATGATGAACTCCTTGAACTTGACCTTATCTGAGAAGCACTTTATCTGTCCTTCCATTCTAAATGAAAGTTTTGCTGGATAAAGCAATCTTGGCTGTAGGTCTTTGGATTTCATGACTTGGAATACTTCTTTCCAGCCCCTTCTTGCCTGTAAGGTCTCTTTTGAGAAATCTGCTGATAGTCTGATGGGTACTCCTTTGTAGGTGACTGTCCCCTTATCCCTTGCTGCTATTCTCTCCTTCACTTTGGTTTTGGCTAATGTAATTATGATGTGCCTTGGTGTGTTCCTTCTTGGGTCCAACTTCTTTGGGACTCTCTGAGCTTCCTGGATTTCCTGGAAGTCTATTTCCTTTGCCAGATTGGGGAAGTTCTCCTTTATTATTTGTTCAAATACATTTTCCACTCGTGGCTGTTTCTTTCCCCTTTCTGGTACCCCTATAATCTGAATGTTGGAATGTTTAAAGATGTCCTGGAGGTTCCTAAGCCTCTCCTCATTGTTTTGAATTCTCATTTCTTCATTCCTTTCTGGTTGGATGTTTCGTTCTTCCTTTGGGTCCATTCCATTGATCTGAGTCCCAGTTTCCTTCCATTGCTATTTGTTTCCTGGACATCTCCCTTCATTTCAATTAGTTTAGCCTTCATATGTTCCTCTAATTTGTGACTATAATCTACCAGTTCTGTGAGCATCCTGATAAATAGTGTCTTGAATTGTGCTTCTGAGAGGCTGGCAATTTCTCTGTCACTTAGAGTTATTGGCTCTTGGACTTTGAGTTCTTCTTGCGCCATCTTTTGGGCTGTTCGTGCCTGTTCCATAGCAGGACCAGAGCCCTAAAGTGTTCACTAGAGCAGGGCAACTCAGTTGCTGGGTTGTGACGTTGTATGTGGGGGCGGGGTCAAAGAGGGACAATGGCTTCCCTCTGCCGCCTGCTGCCTAGGCCCCCACTGGCGCCGCAGCCGCCACCGTCACCAGGCCCACGCGTTTCGTTCCACTGCACGTGAGTGTGCCACCACCGTCAGCCCTCCACCACTGGGTTCGCCCCCTGGGGCCTGCGTGGTCCATCTCACTGTGCACGAATGTGCGACCGCGGTCAGTCTGCCCCACACCCCGACTGGTTCCGGGCTGCCTCCGGCACCTGGGTCGGGGGATCTGTCCTGCCTAACCCAGCTCCGCTGCTGGCTCCGCCTCTCTTACTGTCCCTGTTGAAGGGTTCGTAGCTGTCGGACTTCCGTATAATTCCGTTTTCTGGTCTTTGGGTGTGTCCTAGTTCTCCAAACCTTTGTTGTATTCAAACTTGGTTGTGAGAGAAGGCACAGTGTTTCCACCTATGCCTCCATCTTGGCGGAAGTCCGACAGTCTACCATTCTTGTCACACAATTTTTTAAGTTTATTGAGGAATAATTGACATAAAATTGTGATATATTTAAAGTGTGCAGGCCAGGTGGTGAAAGACAAATACCACATGATCTCACCCCTAAGTGGAACCTAATCAACAACACAAATAAGCAAAATATAATCAGAGACATTGAAATTAAGAACAAACTTACAATAACCAGAGGGAAGTGGGAGGGAATAATGGGCGGAAAGGTTTTCAGGAACATGTATAAAGGACACATGGACAAAACCAAAGGTGGGTAGGGTCAAGGGTGAGAAATGGGGATGGCTGGCACTGGGGGAGTGGTAGGGGGAAAATGGAGACAACTAAACTTGAACAACAATTAAAAGTTAAAAAAAAAAATAAAGTGTGCAATGTCATGATTTGATATATGTATACATTGTGAAAGGAGTCCTCACACTGAGTTAATTAATACATGTATCGCCTCAAACATTTACCTTTGTTTCTCTTTTCGGTCAGAAGAGTTTTTGCCATCACAAATTTGTATTATATAATACCCTGTTACCAGTAATCGTCACCATGTTGTGCGTGAACTCTTCGGCTCTTGTTCGTCATGTGACTGAAGTTTGTGCTCTTTGACCAGTGTCCCTCTGGGCTTCCCTCTCCCAGCCGCTGGCAACTGCTTTTCTACTCTCCCTCTATTTCTATGAGTTTGACTTTTAGAGAAATTTTATGTGTGAGATCACACAGTTTTTGTCAGGCTTATTTTACTTAGCATAGTGCTTTCTGGTTTCATCCATTTTGTCACAAATGATAGGAATTTCTCCTTTTAAAGGCTAACTAATATTCCTCTGTGTTCATGTCACATTTCCATTTCCTTGATAAATCCACCTCTCATTAGACGTTGAGTTGTTTCTGTGCCTTGGCTGCGGTAAACGTGGGAGTGCATGCAGGGAACAAGATTCTCTCTTTAGGTTAACTTCATTTTCTGTGGCCGTATACCCAAACTGGGATTGCTGGATCATATAGTGACTCTATTTTTAAAATTTTTCAGGAATCCCTATACTTTTTTCTATAGTTTACATTCTCACCAACAATATACTCGTTTAAGGGATTCGTTTTTCTCCACATCATTGCCGGCATTTGTTATCTCTTGTTCATCTCCTCTCTCACAACAATCTTCCTGATAGGAGAGAGGTGATGTCTCATTGTGGTTTTGATTTGAGTTTCTCTGATGCCTAGTGATACCGAGCACCTTTTCATGTGCTTGTTGGACATTTGTATGCCTTTTTGGAAAAATGTCTGTTTCGGTCCTTTGCCATTTTTGTGTGGGCTGTTTTTTGCTATTGAGTTGTATTAGTTCCTTGTATGTTTTAGATTTTAACCCTTTATTGGATATGTGATTTGCAGATATTTTCTCTAATTCCATATGTTGCTTTTTTCAGCTCTATAGCCCTAAGATAAAGCACAGGATATGGAAAAATACTGGTTTGAACTGTTGCAAGTGACCACAGTTAGGGGCAGATTCATTACTGAAAAAATGTGATTCTGAATACAATTATAATTAACTCTGCATCTAAGATTTAAAAGAGCAATAGCAACACAGTAAACATGGGAAAAGTTTACAGATTCCAAATGACATGTTAGAACCAAAAGCTGTAAGCTAGTATCAATTTTATTTTGTATTTTTTAATAGAAATTTTTGTACACAGTCAACATTTACCTTTTCATTCAAACTGTGTAGGAAGAAAATTAAAATTTATAATTAAACATCATGGGAAGATGGTTTCTAAACAAGCAAATATCATCAAAAATAATTTTACCCACAATAAAATTTTTTTTTTCAAATTAAAAGTCAAAGTCTTGGTACAGATTATACTACCTTTTCTGAGGTAAATAGGGATATGTTGGGAGTGCTAATGTTTTTAGTGTAAAACAGTGTATGTAGTCAGGGGACTTTTCCTGAAATAAATGAGCTGGTTGTACCTATCCATCTACTTCCACTTCCAGTGAGGGGCCGGAGGGTGAGGAGAGCATACTTTAGATGTCTAGGGAAGTGTTCGTAGGGAGTGTGGTATTGAGAGAAAAATCAATCAGAAAATACTGTAGACCTGCGGTCCCTATCCTTTTTGGCACCAGGAATAATTTTGTGGAAGATAGTTTTTTCACGGACTGGGAGTGGGGAGATGGTTTCGGGGTGATTCACGCATGTTACATTGAAGCTCACATTCTGCCGTGGGGCCGGGTGTCTAACAGGCCATTCCAGGACCAGTCCGAGGCACAGAGGTTGGGGACCCTGCTATGGACCACCCTGGAGACTCGAACTATTATTATTAATTAGCCATTTGCTTTTATAAAGATCGAGTTTTTCTTTCTATGTGCGTGAATTTTTTTGTAAGAAATGCAGGAGAGCAAAATTCTCCCCATCTACAGTATGGGGAGTTCTAGTTCAATGTGTCCTAAGGGTACTTCAGCACGGCATAGGGTGTAATGATGGAACTCACATTGTAGGAGATGATAATACTAAGAGGTAGAAGTGTTGGTGATTTACCCCAAATTACACAGCTGGTAAGTGGTTAAAGTAGGCTTTGAACCCCGTAAGTCTGATTCACATTCCTGTAATCTACACTGTGACTAAATCCAATGAAACTCTATTCAGGCTCATTATTGGCTGAATGAATGGCCTAATTAAAGTAGGAAATAACAGGAGATCAATTCATTTATTCTGTCAATAAACATTTCTTGAACACCCATTGGCTAGCCTACGAGTCTATACTAAGTGGTTTTCCATTCCTCTGTGTTTCCATAATCCTTCATATGCTATCTTGTTTTGGCAACCAAAAAATTAAGGGCAGGAACATTGAGGTTACATTAACTTTTGCATCAACAGTTCAGTAAATGTCTAATTAATAAGCAAACAATGATGACTTTGCTATATGACCCTAAGAGAAGGTGTATTAGATTAAGCAAATAAATAGGGAGTCTGTAGTTTAATCTGTCTTTGATTTGTGTTCACAGTTGAATTTTCTGTAAGTTCTTTTTCCTTTCAGATGTTTTAGATATTACTTGTTTTTGTTTGGCAATAAACGTAGCTTTGTAACTTTAAAACAATAATAAAAATCATTTGAGGAATGCTTATTATATGCCAGAACTGTGCTAATATTTTATGTCTTATTTAATTCTTTTAACAACCTTTCATGGAAGGTACTCACATATCATAAATGGTTTTGGAATCACAGAAATCAAAGTTCAAATCCCAGCTCAATCACTCACTAACATGGGAATTTGGACTAATTTCATGTCTTTCTAGCTCTGTGGTGATTTTAGGATTCTCATTTTACTCTCTTCTCTAAGATAAGTAACCAAAGGACAGAAAAATGTGGTTTATTTACCCACATAGCAGCTTCACTTATGCAAGGCATTCACTATGGCATTAGGACATGAGTAACTAGGACATTCAAGGAAGGCAATGGGGCAATAGATAGCACACTAAGTATACACACATGTGACACCCTGGGAGAGACCAGGATTCCCATCCTCTTTGCGGGATGAATCCTTACCTGTGCTCTGGCTTTAGCCAAGATGACCTGTTATCAGAGAACCCCCATTATTTTCCGGAGCAAGGTTGCTATTATATCAGTTTCCTTACAGTAATTTCGGCTCCTCTTTATGGAGTCAGACACTGCTGAAAGCCTTAATGTCTTTTCCTCTGTTTGCCTTATTTTACCCAAAGCTAAATGCTTAAAATATGTTGTTTCTACATCATTACACATTCTCTTTTCTCTCTTCTAGTCTGTAATTTTCTGTTTCTTATGCCCACAGCAAAAAAGAAAGGGTTGAGAAAGGAAAGAGTAGAGCAGGAACTAATAAGGATTAGAGGGAGTAAAATTTAGAGCCCTCCCTGCAAGTCAGCCCAGCCCATCACTCTGTCCCCCAGGTTAATGCCCTTCCCATCATTCACAAGAATGGTAAGACAGATGATATTACTACTTTTGGAAAGTTTACTGGAGGAGAGTAGTTCAGAGTTGTCTTGGAGAGTGGGGCTCAGAATTATGGATTAGAGGTGCAGGTTAGAGAGATACAGTGCTGGCCAGGGGATGAGTTTAGACAACAGCATGTGAAGCTCTGGGAGCAAAGTAAGTCATGTCAGTTGACCACCTTCTCTCCTTGTTGCTATCAGCCAATGGCACTTGGTAGGTGACCTTAGCTGTATACATGCAGTTTCCTGGTACCTGGGATTACCAGTTCTATCTCCTAAAGCTGTTGAACTTTGTTTCTTAAGTACTTAACAAGTAGCTCTAGATTACTGAGCATCTGTTGTAATCCAAAGTACAGTGCCAGGTACTTTATATGCATTGTCACATACAGGTTTTACATAAACTTTTATATGTGAGTTGTTTTCCAATTTTACTAAAAAAGAAACTACATTTTAACACCTGCTTTATTTGTCATTTATTTTTTATGAAGCAAAAGCAAGCTTTAGACAAATGGAATCATTTACCTGGTAGTTTCTTGAAGTCTTATTTCTTTTGTACCTTGATATAGTAGAATTATTATATCATAAATTTGGACCCTCTTTATTAGTAGCCTAATTCTGATAATAAAAATGCCAGTCTCCTTAGGCATACTAAGGAATTAATTGATTATGAAGATTGGATTTAGCTTAATGTTACAAGGGTAGAAACTTAAAAGGCATTTGTTTACTAAAAGAAATTCAGTTGAATAATTAAAATGACACTTAAATATCACTGTATATTAAATAATACTGCCCACTCTAGGTGCATAGAAGTCAGTAGAAAATTAAGGAAAACAAGATATTATAATTAAAATGTATACTTATTTACATTTATTAAATTTCATTAAATGGAGATAAATTTATAATCCCTTCATTCTTTTATTTTCAAATATGTTTTTTCTATAACACAATTTAGTTTAATTACTACAGGGTTGGGCAAAGGTTGGTTTATAGTTGTTAGTACATTAAACAGTTTATTTCTGTGTTATTTACTAATCATTGTATTGTTTTCCATACAAACAGCTGTAAACCTACTTTTGCTCCATGCTGTATTTAGTATCTATTCTTTTCCTAATTTTGGGTTATACATTTAACAAATATTTATTGAGTACCTACTAGAGATGCACAAATGATTATCTCTAATGAACAAATTAATTATCCTGGCTATTTAGGAGGTACTGATCTAGATGGAAGGTCCAACAAACATACCCACCATAACCATATCAGACTGCCAAGTGCTGAAACAGGTGAATGACCAGATTCTAGGAGACACAGGCACAGAAATTACTATTCTTGCATGGAAAGATTGAAGCGGTACCTCACAGAGGGCTTGACATTTGAGATGAGCCTTGAATAATAAATAGAATTTGCCTGTTGGAAAAGTTAGAAAAGGACAATCCAAACAGAGGGTGTAATATGTAAATGCATGGAAGAATGAAAATATAATATGTATTTGAAGATTGGCTGATTGTAGCATAATACATAAATAAAGTTTATGGGGATAGTAAACGGTGATTAATTTGAGACAGTAAATTGACATCAGATTGGAAAGGGCTTTTAATTGCATAGGTTGTTTGGGCTTTAGTTGAAAAGCATTTTTTTCTTATAATTAAATAATCTAATTTTTCTTGATATTTGGCTTGCTTTTATTTTGTTAGTTTTTCTTCCCTCCCTTCCAGTCTCAGAACTCATAACAAAGTTTAAACACTGTTCAAATTCAAAATCATGCAAAATTTGCACTCAATTTTTAAAAATCATATTTCCCAGCACTTTCCCCCAGTATAAATCCTCCACTCCAAGTGGCTGGTTCACTTGCTGTCTCCTCAAATAGTGCTCCTCTGCTCATGCTGCTCTGCACTCCTGAAATCCTTGTATCCTTTCTCCTCATCCTTCAATTCTCTAAACCCTACCTCATCCTTCCCAGCCCACACTCATTGGTTCTCTTTCCTGCAAGTCTTGTTTGAACTCAGAAGAGGCTTCACTCATTTTTATTTTGTTGAACTCCACTGCCAAAGAAAGGAAAGGGCAGAAAAATCAAAACTGGTTGCAAAGGTTGTGTATAAAATACTGGGCTCCTACAGCTGTACCAGTGTACTTTGTTATGCAGATTTTCTCCTTTCGAAATCAGGAGGAATAATTCAAGAAGCAAAGCAAGAGTCAAAGACCAAGGAAGTACAGGGTGCATATTGCTAGACTGCAGGGTAAAGCCAAACAGAAGGATGTTGAACAAATGTAGAAACTATTACCAGAGAGGAGATTTGCGATGTTATGTGCAAGGCTGGCTTAGAAACTAGTGTAAACAAAACCTGAATATCCTGATGTTTCTTAGATTATCATCCATTAATGTGCTCTTAAAAATGTTTGATTACTTGATGGCAATAAAAAACACCAAAATTATAGATAATATTTAATATTAACACAGTTATACATAATATGTATATAAACTACTAAGGATAGAATATGTATAGTTATTATATATCCCTAAATATGGTGTCTTATATACAAAATAATTGATGAATAAATATGTACATTTAAGGTGTAAAAAATATCCATATAATCAAATTAAATACATGTAGAAAAATCTACATGTAGACATACAGATAAGCAAACAGAAGCAAATATACAAGTTCTTTAATCCACTTATTTATACATATAATTGTTAAAGTCTTAGTAAATATCCTTCCTGATTTAGTTTGGGATGATGATTCATAAAATTGGGTTATACTGTTTGGCTTGCTTGTTTGTTTTTTGCTGCCTACATAGTGCTACTTTGTAAGCAAGTGCTCATTACCTGAAATTTAGTTCAGGTTATTTGTACTTTTATAGTATTTTTTGCTGTAAGCAACATATGCTGGACTATACTCATATAAATGTATTTGTGCACATCTTTAATTATTTCTCTAAAATCTCTAAAAGTACAATTGTTGGATCAAATGATTTGTACTTTAAAAGACTTTTTTAAATATGTATCATGAACAAGTATAAAGAACGCATGGACAATAACTAAGGTGGGGGGCGGAAATGGGAGGGAGGTGGGGAGCACTGCAGGGGGGCAGGGCTGGGAATATAAGACAGAAAACTGTACTTGAACAAGAATTAAATTAAAAAAATATGTATTGTCAAATTGCCCTCTAGAAATGTTTATGTCAATTTATACTCACCATCCACTGAATGAAAATAACATTTTCTGAACCCTGAACAATATTGTTAATTATTATTGTGCTTCATTACCACTTTGTTAGGTAAAAAACAGTACTTTCGTGTTTTCTTTACTTACTAGTGAGTTTGAATATTTTTGCATCCAAGTTTACATTCTCCTGGTCAGGTGTCTTTTCATGATTTCCACTCATTTTGATGTTGATGGTAATTATCTGTTCAACTCCACTTTTTCTCAGGAAGAAAAAATGTTACAATTAATATGTATTGTGCTTGATAAAAGCTAATTTTACTCATTTTTATTCTGGGTACAAAAAATGAATGCAAAAATGTAGAGTATTTTTGACCCTGACAAAAATATATAATACACACATAAAACTTTCAGCTCTCTGCTTCAGTGGTGTGTCTACCATCCCAAGCAACACAGGATTTGTGGAAACATGCACAAATGTTGCACACCCTAAGGGGTGTGAAGAATTTCTTACTGAGACATGCCCACAACAGCCACTCCTTCCATTGTGCTTAGGTATTCATGTTCTTTTGCTGTTTTCATTATTTTCTGGTAATATTATTTACAAATTTTGTTGTTTAAGGAATCCAAACAATAGAAACATTCTTAAAAGTATATTAGAACAATAATATAATGGGAGCTAAATAAATATTTTATAGATTGTAATTCATGGAAAATTAGCTATAGACATAAAAAAGTATTCACTAAAATGTATTCTTCTGAAACATTATTACATTGAAATGGATGAAAAGTTGTTAGAAAAATCATAGAAGAAATTGCTACCAATTCAGTGGCAGGCAAAAAAGGTAGCAGGTAAACGTTATACAGTCACTTGCTATATATTTTGTAAATATTTTTTTTAGTCTTTTGGCTTTTTCATTGTTAACTTTTTTCTGCTAATATTTAAAATATTTTTAGTTAAATTACTCAGTAGTAAGCAATTTTTGTAGTACTTTTTGTTATTTTGATTTTATTCTTTTCTGTATCTGTAATTTATATTAATGCACATGAAATGAGGTAGAGTTCTGACATAGTTTTCCCCAAATGGTTAGCCAAATGTTTTTAGCCATTATTAACTAACCTATTTTTTCCAGTTGGAAAAATGCTTTCAAATGCTATCTTTTTTATGTATGAATTTCTTTTGTACACTTGAGTTACTTTATGGATTTTCTACTCTGTTTCGAACTGTTTGTTTGATGCATGTAATGTTTCTTGTTTTATAAAAAGTGTCACTATCCAGAAAGGCAAGGCATCAAATGGTATATCCTGAAAGTGTCTGAGTCATTCCAAATTGCTGTATTTTTTATTGCTAGTTACTCTAAATCAGTACCAGGGAACAAAAAACAAGAGCAATTTAGTCCAGATCTGGCAGTGGATGATTTTTACCTGGGATCCTAGGTCAGGCAATTTTGTAGCTAAAAAGGTATAACTGTTTTTCATTATTGGGCTGGAGCTGTTGATTTATAATCCAGTCCCCAAATATTGAGGATTATATCTGTATCATAATTCCTGTTGTATCTAGAAAGAACTTGGTCTGTTTCATATTTTAGCAATATTTTAAACACATAGTCTTTGTCTCAATGTGTAAAAATTTTTCTGATTCTCCATTTAAATTATAACCTTTTTTTTCCCCATCACCTGTACTGCCAGCTTCATGGTGTGATCTGCTGGTTCTGGTTCCCGGAAAACTGAAAGGTGACATTTGCACAAAGTAGGTCAGATCTTGCCAGATTAGGTGGAGATTCTCGCAGGGGGGTTCGGCCTCGTGAACCCTTGCAAGAGTCTCCTCTGTCTGGAAAGGTCTTCCTCTGCAAAAGGAGCTCTCACACCTGCTCGACCAGAGAACACATCTCCTTCTGTCTAGGAATGTCATCCTTTTGCTTCATGTGCCACTTGCAGGCGTTTGACTGAGGACTTACTCTCTCAAGAAAGTTTTCTTCCTTAATCAAGTAGTTGGTTTTGTGTAGGACAGGCAGCAGCAAAGGCTGCTGGCTCAGTTGGTCATATCAGCTGATTTGGTGGCAGCATAGCCTGGGGAAGAAGTGCACTGTGGAGTTACAGATATTACACTCTTTTATGTCTGGATGTAAATCTGTATTTTTTGGTAAAGTACTTTTCAGACTAATCAATTTAGAAGAAATGCATTGAATTCTGTATCAAGAACATTATTATCTTAGCCATTTTGTTGCATTCTGACTTTTGTTCTGTGCCCATATGTGATTTCTATGCTTTGGGTTCTTTTTTTGTAAAATAGTAATGATGCCCACCTCACAGGGCTGTTGCAAAGATTTAATGAATTAACAAATATACAGCAATAGAAAAATGAATTTTAGTGAATGCTCAAGGAATTTTGATGACAACTGTGGTTAAACTCAGGAAGTTACATTATAAAAATATGACCCTCTTTAGACACTCTGGATCCTGCCCTTTGATGACGTCCGAGGATCTGTAGATTCTGTACTTCAACTCATTTCCAGTCTATGCCCAGCACACAGTGTAATCCCATGCTGTGCAGGACCAAGGTTGAGGGCACACAATTGTCAGGAGCCATGCTAAATGTCAGGAGTTTGGAAATATGTTCAAATTTCAAAGGTCAGGGTAAAACAGAGTCAGAAACTCAGCAGACAAGCATCTGAGGGAAAGCATGGATGCTGAGGCCAGCAAGCATGGTCTCAGGAATCATATAAGACCCCAGAGAAATCTGGACAATATGCCAGCCATGTAGGTAGAAATCTGATGAGATGTTTGTGATAGTGATAATCCTAAGGAGTTGAAGGGACTAGAGCAAAGTTGGCAAGAGAATAAATTGGAGACTACAGCACTAAGAAAATTTTGGCTTTATAATCCAAAATCTTAAAATCTCTTTGTGGGAAGGGATCATAGTGGTCATCTAATTCAGGCCTTAAGGTAGTGTTTAAAGCTTTTTCATAGCTGGAGTGCTGAGAAAGGAACATGAACACAAGAATGAGATCAGTTCCAGGAGATTGAGAACCACTGGGAAAAGGGCCATTATGAGAGTGGCCATAAAAAGTTTAGATAATAAATAAGATTCAGCATTTGTGTCTCTGGCTTGCAGTGGTTAGGGCATGGAGCATGACTAGTTTAAAGGTGCATGCTGAATTCAAAGGGCCAGAGTCATGGGCTAGTGAGAACCCAGGACACGCAGTGAAGGATAGTAGGAACATACATTACCTGACTGCAAGTGTATGTGTGAAGGGTGAGAGAGAAGCACTGAGCAGAACAGGGAGGCTCAGAAGCCACTGACCGAGGAGAAAGCCAACTTATGGGTCCATAATAACTTCTAGGATCTGTACACGGACCAGGTTGGGAGGTAGGAGTTAGAACACTAGCAGAACTTAGCTGTGGAATGCCAAGAATGACAGTGCCTGAAGAGAGTATAGTGGGTACAGTCTCCAGAAAACACGAGAACTGTGTCCGGAGGGCAGAAAATTTGCAATGGATTTTCCTGGAACTCATAACAATATGAAGAGATACGTGAGTCCAATAAGTGTCCTACTCAATGGCATGGAAAGGGAGTAGTAAAATGAACACAGTATTGAAAATACATAGACCTGGGTTTGAATATCTGTGCTGTCACTTGGAAGTCATGTGACTTTGGCAACAGTGAAAGTTAATCAAGGTAATCTACTCAAAGTTTGTAGGACAATGTCTGGCATAGAGTTGCTACTCAGAAAATAATGAGTTTGGTTCCCTATGCATCATTAAAGTTTATTAAACTAAATTGAATTGAAAGTGAAGTGACCTGGTGAAAGGGCCCAGTAACTTGTTCTGGCTTGTGGTGTATCACGAAGGTAAGGTCCTCAATTGGGGTGGCATGCAATTAAACTCTAACTTGGAAAAACAAGGCCCCTGATTTTGTATTTACTTGGTTAATGAGGGCAAAACAAGTTGGAAAAGCCATAATTATTTCTGAGCAACAAGACATTCAAATTGTGTGAAGTTTTTACACAGGAAAAAGAGTATAAGCTTCGTTATCACAAAGACCTGAATTTGATTCTCAGCCATGTGATTTGGGGCTGTGTAATTGTCAGAATAAACCAGACTATGCTGCAGCATAACAAATAAACTTTACTTCCTGAGAATGTTTTATGTGCCAGGCATTGTATTAAATACTGATCACTAGTATTGAACAAGGCAGACATGGTCCTGGCTGCCTTGATAGAGTTTACAGTTTACTTAGCTCCCAGACACAATTCCCTTGGGGGAGCTTAAAGTTATATAGATGAGGGATAGGGATTTCTCTCCTCTGACAGCCAACTGACAAGAAAATGTCGGTTTTCCTACAATGATAGGAAAATAATAAAGGACTCTATTCCATTCTACATAGACTGACTTTACCTTCACGAGTGGTCTAATGGAACTTACTGGAATGAAGACGGTATACAGGGTCTGGCAGAAGTAAGTCTTGCTTGAATGTGGTTGGTAGGGTAATAATATGGGTGTGATAACTTAGTTTTAATTGAACATTTCCCCTAAAATGTCATATTATGTTCTTGAGTGTGATATTGTTCTGTTAGTGCATCGCATGCTTTTGATTTTGTAATAAGGGATTTCGTAATAAAAATGGGTGTTATTTGTGCCGGATTCTCTACCCTTTTCCTTTCATTGTAACGTTGGATTGGAGCATTAGCGGGTGTGTGTAGATTGTGCTTTAGAAAATTGCAAAATCATGCGTGTACCTTCTCAGCTGCCCGTACTCTACAGGTCAGAGTCTCTTGCGGGAAGAGACAGGTAACCATCAGTAGTGGTTTGCTCTCGTAGGAGAACCACGAGCATTTGGATTATATACACCTGGGTGAAGATCTGCCTCAGTCTCTTGATAGATGTGTGATTCTGATAGGTTATAAAGCTTGTCAGAACCTCAGTTTCCTTATTTGAAAAATGAGGATAGCAGTAACTACCTCACAAGTTGTTGTGAGAATTAGAATATTGTATAAATATGATATATGTAAAGCAGTGAGACTGTGGCTGGTACTAATTAGGCATACAGTGAATCATAGTTATTATTTCTTTTTTGAAAAAAGTCACACTTATTTTAGGTTTGTTACTATTCTGCAAAAAATCCTTTGGTTATTCTCATGCTTTCATCTCTGGGCTTTGGAACTTAAAAGGGTTGCTAGAGTGGGGTTGGTCCCTTTCATTGCCCTTTTAGGTAGAGTCTAGGGAGTGGGGACATCACAGAATGTCCAAGTGGAAAGGGGTCCTAGAGATCATTAGTCAGATCGCTTTGCTTTGCTTTGTTTTGCTTTGCTTTGCAGATGAAAAAACTTAAACCCAGAGAGAGAAAGTGACATACTTAATGGCACAAAACAAGTGAGCCGGACCTGAACGGCCCAGTCCAGTGCTCTCAGCAGCAGGGCCTCCAGCAGGAAAACTTTTAGAGATTTAGAGGCAGAGACCCTTTGTTTTTCATCCCAGTAGAGTCACTGTCCAAAGACACAAGATTTCTCTAATAATATCCAAATTGGAAATGAAAAAGATTAGCCTGTATGTAGTTTAGAGGCAGACTGTGGGAACAGAGGAAGTAGCACCTGTGAGGTGAGCCATTTAAAGTCATTGATTGAGTGCTCTGTGTTAGGTATTTATCCAGATATTCATGTATATTATTTTATTTACTCTTCAAAATTTAGATGTTTTTATTTCCTCTATTTCATTTTATTTTAGATGTGACAGCTGATGTACCAAAAACTTGTGTAATTTGTCTAGTCATTCTGCCAGTATAAGGTAGACCCAGGATTTAAACTTAGGCAGTCTGACATCAGAGCTCATGTCCTTAATTATTTTATATTTATTCTCTTCAGAAAGATAGTAAATGGTAGGGTGATTTACTTGTCCGGCTTCGTCTGGGACTGCCTCAGTTTTAGCACTGAAATTCCAGAGTCCCAGAAAGCCTCAGTCCAGTGCAGACCAGATATCTATGCCATCCATGTGTGAATCCATACATTATCACATAGGATAATGCATGTGAGTATTTCACTCATACAAAAGTACTATGTGGTTTTAGGAGCTCAGAGAGGTGGCGGTAGTATACAGAAATCGGTACTGAACTGAATGTCAGAAGATTGAGAATCTGAGGATTCTTTTGTACTTAGTAGCTTTTAGATAGCTACTTCACCCCTCTAAGCCTTAACATTACATCTATAAAGAAGTTTTTGCAAGTTCTGAATGAAAGAATTGTGGACAAAACTCTTTTAAAATTAATATCCTACCCAAATGAGAGGGAGAATGATGACAATGCCAAAGGTGATGAAGATTTAGATTCAATAAAGTGAAATCTCTACATAGAAATGTTCAGTAGATTTTAGTATACACAGGAACAAGTAGTAGTCCCTTATTATTTATTCAGTAGATAAATACTTATTGAGCCCTACTGTGTGCCAAATATCATGACATAAAGAGCCTTTATCACCTGGCCCTGTCTTCCTCTCCAATCCCATATCTTGTATCTCTCTTACCCTACTCTAATTTCACTCATTTTAGGACTGTGGTTTTCCAAAGCATACTATGCGCCTTTTATGCTTCTGTGCCTTTAGTTGCTCCATAAATACCATGTTCCTCAAGGCTTTTTCTTTCACCGCCTGCTCTACTGATAGTATGCACTCTCGTTTTATGTCCTCACACAGCCAGAGTTTCAGCAGAACTTTGTATCTAGCCCTTACTTTTCTGTTGGGAGCCATACCCCTATTTATATTTGCCCATTACGTTTGTACATTTGGACATGGCACATATAGTTCAAGCTCACCTGGTCTAAAACTGAACTCATTATTTCTCCACTTTTGTTCTTTCGCCTTTGTTCTATGTCTTATTCAGGTTGTCATCTTCCCAGCTGGCTAGCATCCAATATGGAATGGAAACATGAGTTTTTTGCTTTTGCATTCTTTCTTATGTCATTCCAATATCCACATAGTTATCAAGTCCCACAATTATATTTTTGGTTTTCTCTCAAAAACATTTCCTACCCATCAACCCCATCACTACAATCTTATTTCAGGCTTTCACCTCTTTTCAACTGGCTTACATAGGTTTCTTCCTAGGCTTCCTGTGTTTGTAGTTTTCCCTTCCTATTACTGCCTCTCACTGCAATTTGCAATTTAGCCTCCAAATTGTTGACATAATAATCTTTCTAAAATAACAACTTGATTTTGTGACTTTTTAGTCTGTAATTATTCTAGAACTCTGTAGCATTCAAAATAACATTCAAATTCTGGTGCTTCCTATCTAAGGCTTTCATGACATAGAAGTTTTCTATCTCTCTAACTCCATCTCCTGCCACTGTTCCCTTCCCCTTATTTATACACAAATAAAGCTCTGACCATAAAGAATAATTGTTCCCCATCTAACAACTATAAGATTTTAAACTTCCTTGTGTTGTGCAATCTATTCCTCTTCTTGAAATAACAGTCTTCTCCCAACTTTTAAAATCTATCTAACAATCTTTTACTCATCTTATAAATGTCAATTACTCTGGAATCTTTTTCTGACCAGTAAAATCTTTAGGTGCCACCTAAATGTTTTGTGCTCCCATAGCTGTATGTTTGCCTCCAAGCATTCTTTTTTTTTAAATTACAAAATATTTTTATTTACTATTATTAGAGATTTAGGAGATGAATGGTGGTTTGATTCTTTTTTTTTTTCAATTTTTTATTTAATTATTTTTCAAGTACAGTTTTCTATTACTCCCATCCCATCCCACCCCCATACTTCCCCCCTCCCTCCCATTTCCACCCTTCTCAATTGTTGTCCATGTATCCTTTATATATGTTCCTCCAAATCCCTCCCCTATTTCCCCTGAAATCCCCTCCCCTCTCTCCTCTGGTCACTGTCAGCCTGCTCTCTATTTTAGTGTCTCTGGTTATATTTTGCTTGCTTGTTTGTTTTGTTGTTTAGCTTCCTGCTAAAGGTGAGATCATATGGTATTTGTCCTTCAACACCTGGCTTATTTCACTCAGCATAATGCTTTCCAGTTCCATCCATGATATTGCAAAAGGTAGGAGCTCCTTCTTTCTTTCTGCAGCATAAAATTCCATTCAATGTATGGTTGCCTCTCATATGTCCCCTGCCGGGAACTGGCCCGCAACCCAGGCATGTGCCCTAACAGGGAATCGAACCTCGATCGTCTGTTTCGCAGGCTCGCACTCAATCCACTGAGCCACACCAGCCAGGGTGTACCATAGTTTTTTGATCCATTCATTTACTGATGGGCACCTAGGTTGCTTCCAACTCTTGGCTATTGTAAATTGTGCTGCTATGAACATTGGGGTGCATATGTTCTTTGGGATTGGTGTTTCAGGGTTCTTAGGATACAATCCTAGCAGTGGAATTGCTGGGTCAAAGACAGGTCCAATTTTAGTTTTCTGAGAAAATTCCATACTGTTTTCCATAATGGTTGTACCAGTCTGCAATCCCACCAACAGTGGACCAGAGTCCCCTTTCCCCCACACCCTCTCCAACATTTGTTGTTTATTGCTTTGTTTATGATAGCCATTCTCACCGGTGTAAAGTGGTATCTCATTGTAGTTTTAATTTGCATCTCTCTGATAGCTAGTGATATTGAGCATCTTTTCATGTGTCTCTGGATCCTCTGTATGTCCTCCTTGCAGAAGTGTCTGTTCAAGTCCTTTCCCCATTTTTTAATTGGGTTAGTTGTCTTCTTAGAGTGAAGTCGTGTGAGTTCTTTGTATATTTTGGAGATTAAACCTTTGTCTGAGGTATCATTGGCAAATATGTTTTCCCATACAGTTGGTTGTCTTTTTATTTTAATGCTGTTTTCTTTAGCTGCGCAGAAGCTTTTTATTTTGATGAGATCCCATTTGTTTATTCTTTCCTTTATAGTCCTTGCTCTAGGGGACATATCAGTAAAAATGTTGCTGCGTGAAATATCTGAGATTTTCCTGCCAATGTTCTCCTCTAGGACTTTAATGGTGTCATGGCTTATATTTAAGTCTTTTATCCACCTTGAATTTATTTTGGTGTATGATGTAAGTTGGTGCTCGAGTTTCATTTTTTTGCATGTAGCTGTCCAGTTCTCCCAACACCATTTGTTGAAGAGGCTATCTTTACCCCATTTTATGATACTGCCCCCTTTGTCGAATATTAATTGACTGTAGAGATTTGGGTTTATTTCTGGGTTCTCTATTCTGTTCCATTGGTCTATGTGCCTGTTTTTATGCCAGTACCAGGCTGTTTTGATTACAGTGGCCTTGTAATACAGTTTGATATCAGGTATTGTGATCCCTCCTACTTTGTTCTTCTTTCTTAACATTGCAGCTGCTATTCGGGGTCTTTTATGGTTCCATATAAATTTTTGAAGTGTTTGTTCTATGTCTGTGAAATATGCCATTGGTACTTTAATAGGTATTGCATTGAATCTGTAAATTGCTTTGGGTAGTATGGACATTTTGATGATGTTAATTCTTCCAATCCATGAACACGGTATACGTCTCCATTTGTTTGTGTCTTCCTTGATTTCTGTCTTCAGTGTTGTGTAATTTTCTGCATACAGGTCTTTAACCTCCTTGGTTAGATTTATTCCCAGATATTTTATTTTTCTTTTTGCTATATCGAATGGGATTTTTTTCTTGATTTCTGCTTCTGCTGATTCATTGTTAGTATACAGAAATGCCTTTGATTTCTGGATATTGACTTTGTATCCCGCTGTTTTGCCAAATTCATTTATTAGTTCCAGCAGTTTTTTGGTAGAGTCTATAGGATTTTCCATGTACACTATCATGTCATCTGCAAACAGTGACAGTTTTGTTTCCTCCTTTCCGATTTGGATGCCTTTTATTTCCTTTTCTTGTCTGATTGCTGTGGCTAGAACTTCCAATACTATATTAAATAGAAGTGGTGAAAGTGGACAACCTTGTCTTGTTCCTGATCTTAGTGGAAAAGCTTTCAGTTTTTGCCCATTCAGTATGATGTTGGCTGTAGGTCTTTCATATATGGCCTTTATTATATTGAGGAATGCTCCCTCTATTCCCACTTTGCTGAGTACCTTTATCATAAATGGGTGTTGTACCTTATCAAAAGCTTTTTCCGCATCTATTGATATGACCATGTGGTTTTTGTCCTTGCTTTTGTTTATGTGGTGTATTACATTTACTGATTTGCGGATATTGAACCATCCTTGCATCCCTGGGATGAATCCCACTTGGTCGTGGTGTATGATCTTTTTGATGTATTGTTGGATGCGATTTGCCAATATTTTGTTGAGGATTTTAGCATCTATGTTCATCAGTGATATTGGCCTAAAGTTTTCTTTCTTTGTTGTGTCTCTATCTGGTTTTGGAATTAGGATGATGCTGGCTTCATAAAAAGAATTTGGGAGTTTCCCATCATTTTGGATTTTTTGGAATAGTCTGTGAAGACTAGGGGTTAGCTCTTCCTTAAATGCTTTGTAGATTTCTCCTGTGAAACCATCTGGTCCAGGGCTTTTGTGTGATGGGAGTTTTTTGATTACTGCTTCAATTTCATCTGCTGTTATTGGTCTGTTCAGGCTTTCTACTTCTTCCCCTGGGGTGATAAGCTGACCAGAGTTATTAGGGTTGCAACCAGTTTTAATCACATGGGATGGGATTTCAAGCATAGCTTCATTCTTATAGGATTTATTTATTTTTTTTAAGAGAAAAGGAAAGGGAAGGGGAGAGAGAGAGGGGGAGAGAAACATTGATTGGTTGTCTCTTGAACTTACCCCAACTAGGGCCAAACGTGCATCCCAGGCATGTTTCCTGACTGGGAATTGAACCTGTGACCCTTTGGTTTATGGAAAGATGTTCCAACCAACTGAGCCACACTAGCCAGGGCTTATAGGAATTCTCATTGGTATCAGAAGTGAAAACTAAGAGCTTGGCATAACTGGTATAGAGTGAATTCAGCAGCCAAGAGAGCAGTAGAAGGAAGGCTGTAAGTAAATAGAGGCTAAGGAACCAGCATGTAATGAAAACTGATTTCATGTTGAGTAATGAATGATCAAGTAGTACCTGCTTTCAGACACTGAGATCTGTGCTCAGGATTGTAAGCCTGATTCCATATCCCACTTCCTATTATGGATAGGGCTCTTCACACGCATGCTGCATGCTCACGGGCTTGTTCAGTGGGCAGGGCTAAGTTACAGGCTGCAGGTCTACAGTACCTGCCACCTGGTAGGGCCAGGGCTCTTGAGAAATTACCATGGAGAAAAAGAACAGTGTTCCTCCTTAGAACTTGGATTCTTTCTCTTTTTGAGGACTGGAAAGCCTGAGTTACAGTTAGTGGCATAGAGTAGGTCTACCCTGCAAGCTTCTGGCAGTCAGGGACAGGTTTTGTTTATGTATGTTTTTATTTTTAGCACAGGCTCTGGCACATAGTTGTTGCTTAACCAATGTTATTTAAATAAAAGGAAGGATAAATAATTTTCAAGTATAATATCATTAATCTAATATTTTCTTTCTTGTCAAATTAAAGTACATCTGTTTTCTCAATATATTTGGCTGCTGACTTTGTTTTAGAAAATGTACTTCCACTATTGCTTTTACCTTTCAGAAGCTGCTCCAGGATTACACAGTAAATGCTATTTCTGGTCAATTAGATATCCTGTACAATGTCAGGCATGGGGAATACATATTTCTCTTTTGGACGAAATAACTTCGGCCCTATTGTAATTGACATTCATGGACAGGACTCTGTCATTTTGCATGATCCAAACTCTGTCCTCCTCTGCTGAACACTTATTTGACTGTCTTTCTAGACATTAATTTGTCACTAGGGATGAGGTATTTTTTTAATGATGCATTTAAATTTGATGCTTTGTAGTGGATAAAACACCACTGGAGACTGGCATTTTTGATGCCCACATGTCTATTTTTGTGTTTGACTGTCCTGAAAGAGGAGAGTCCGGAAGGTGAGTGGACGTAAAGAGGTGCTCCTTTTTTGTTGTGTCTTCTTAAGGGTGATTTATATTATACAACTTATAATGCATTTTTCTAGTCACAGTTTAAAAGTTTCTGCTTTTATTCATGTGAACTATCTCTGAAGTGTGCATTCCAAGATACACAAAGTGCAAATGTAAGATAAGGACAATAGCCGCATAAATAGGCCCGACGCCCCAGGTTTTTCAGTTCATTCTCTTTGTATCTTTTTAATAGTTTAACATAGAGTTTTCAGGAAGATGCTGTTATTTGATCAAAGTTGTCTCCCTTTCTGTGAAACCAGGGCCTTGCTTTGCATCAAGAGTCCATTTGTTCACCATAGATATTTACTGAGCAGTTGCTAATCCTGAAGCCAGGAGCCTGGTATTCTTTATGGAGCCACCCGCTCAGCCACACTAGATTTGTGTGGAGTCCCTCCTGGGGGAGACTCTGGGCCAAGGGCATGCTCTTTCTTTTTGTGAAGTTTGTACTGATTTCTGTCTGGCTTCTCTCCTGGGATCAGGGAGGGCTCCTCTTCTCCTTTTTCATTAAGATCTAGGTAAAGTAAAGGAGAGCTTGGCTTCATGCTCCCTTCCTGTGGGCTGTTTTTTGGTGCCCAAACTGGAGTCTCCTTAAGGCCTGTTTGTCATTTCTGCTGCGTGGAAGAGAGAGAAGTTGCATTACCAAAAGAAAAGATTCTCTGGCCCTCTCAGATCTTCCACTCCAAGCAACTCATTTTCTCTCTCTCACGAGGGTAACCCTTGTTCTGAGGTCCTATTTTGTCTCGTTTTTTGAAATGGAGGTTTAATTGATGTATAGCCTTATCTTAGTTTCAAGTGTATGACACAATGATTTGGTATTTGTATACATTGCAAAATGATCACAATAAGTATAGTGAACATTCTTCACATTACATAGTTCAAGTTTTTGAACATAAACATAGTTCAATTTTTTTCTTCTTATGATGAGACATTTTAAGATTTACTCTATCAACTTTCAATATGCAATACAGTATTATTAACTATAGTCATCATGCTGTACATCAGCATGACTTATTTATTATGTAACTGGAATTTTGTACCTCTGACCCCCTTCACCTATTTCTTCTACTCCCCAGAAAATTATGAATACTTTGAGAGGATAACCTAGTGAATATATACAAATTACACAGTGGCAGTGATGACTCTATTATTATTGTTGTTATTATTATTATTATTATTTGGAATGGAGGAGTTGGTATTTGAGGAGTTGATTTAATTTTTTAAAATTGTTATTCAAGTACAGTGAGCTCCTTTTTTGATCTAAATCACAGACCCTCTTTTCCTTGGAGATGGTTGGTGAGGGTGCAGACATCTTTCCCAAATGCCAATGTGAAGTGTGCCTTTCTGGTCAGTGCTCTCTGGCAGGACCTTTATAGGTTCTGTGAAGATTAAAAGGAGATCTCAGTCTTCTAACAGCTTACAGCCTTTTAGGAGAGATGTCTGTAAACAAATACTTACAATGTAAACTGCCAAGTGCTACGGTAGGATACGCAGAAGAGAAAGTGCAATACCAAGGTTGGAGTGACTGATACTGTCTGAAGAGATCAGGCAGTGCTTCAGAAAGGCAGTGGCGTTTGAGCTTGTTGAGAAAGAATTCGACAAGCCCCCCATATGTCCTTTCCTGACTTGAAGCACAGAAGTGGGGAAGAGGGATGGCACCTCCTGGAGATAATAATTTCATGAGGCAGAGCCCATTGGTTAAGAACATAAACTCTGGAGTCAAGCTGTAAAGATTTGATACTAGTTCAACCACTCACTAGTTCTAGAAAGTTAGTGTTTGGTGCCTCAACCTTCTCCTCCATAAAATGGAGATGCTAAGAAGAGAGCCTGCCTTAAGGAGTTGTTTAGCAGTAAATGAGATATAACACATAAAACACCTAGAATAGCATATGGCACATGTCAAGCAACAATTTTATCATGACTATGTGGCTGGTGATTGTGGCAGCTGGGACTGCAGAGTAAGGCAGGCCTCAGTCATAAAGGGTTTTGTCTAAACCATCAATTTGGACTTTATCCAGAAGATAGTGCAAAGCCATTATCAGTAGGCAAGTGAAACTGTCAGCTTAAAAAAATCACTTTTTAAGGGAAGATAATCCTAATTAATAACTGCCTTACTTAGGAAGAAATAATTTAACAAGTAAAAATAACATTAGATACATAAACCTGAAAATTCTCTTCTTCCCCAAAAAGCTTGGATAATCAATGGAACTGACATTTTGGATCACTTTCCTCTTTGTCTTGAACTGTATGGTATGAATTTAAACCATTTATTTTGTAAGACAATTTAGATTTCTTGACAAGACATAGCTTTTTGATAAAGAGACACGGGACTCACCCAGATTATCCAGCTCTTCCAGTCAGGGCAAGAGCCTCTCTTCATATCTCTTAGGAGAGCAAAGTTTGGCTTGGGTAAGAGACTATAAGACTAAGGAGATACATTGTTTCATCAATTCTTTTGGAGCATCATTTTCAATTCCTACTTTTAGAACATTGTACATGGCCTTGCAGATAGCTGGCCCTCAAGAAATATTTTATTCACTATAAATCTTTAGGGGATCCATTTGTTAATTATCCAATGTGAGTTAATACTCTACAATAGAATCACTGTTTTGGGACTGATAGCTACCATGAATGAGGTGATTATATAACCAGTTAGTATGCTAGTTTTTTAAAATGCATCAAATCAGGGTCTGAAGGGCATTAAGCAGTGCCCTTCACTACTTCCCATTGTATTTAGAATAAAACTTAACTTATAAATGCCTGAAGGGCCTTGGCTGGTGTGGCTTAGTGGATTGAGTACCTGCCTGTGAACCAAAGGGTTGCTGGTTCAATTCCCAATCAGCGCACATACCTGGGTTGTGGGCCAGGTCCCCAGTAGGGAGCACGAGAGAGGCAACCACACACTGATGTTTATCTCCTCTTTCTCTTTCCCTTCCCCTCTCTCTAGAAATAAATAAATTAAATCTTTTAAAAAATAAATGCCTGGAGGATCTGTACCATGCTCATCTCTTCAAAATCAGGCACCATTCTAGAAAGCAGTCTTTCAGTTCATCAAGTTTACCAAGTTCATCACTGCTTTAAGGTTTTTGCACTAGCCATTTCCTTTGTTGGGAAAGGTGCTCTGTTCCAGTAAATGTCATATTTTTTTAAAGCCTTTCCTGATCACTTACTCTAAAGCAGTTATGTAATATAATCTTATATCACTATTTTAATCATTTGTATAACATTTCACTCTATTTTAATCCTTTATATAACATATATCTCTTGAATTTTTCTTGTTTCTTTACTATTTTTGTGAGTGGGGACCCCAAAACACCAGGAATTACCTTCTGAAGGGCAGGTGCCTTGCACTACAGGCTTTCCTTGCTACGTGAGTGTTCTAGGAACCCATCTGTATCAGTGTAGTAGCTGGCATTGTTGTGAAAGGCTACATTTGGCTTCAGTGAATTTTTTTTGAAAACTCAAAGCATTTGCCCATTTCATGATGAGTGATTTATGAGCACACCTGCCCACACTGCACTGAGTGTTCAGCATTTTTAACTGAAAATGGCATGAACCCCATGCCCCACCTTTTCTTATTCACCTGATCTCACCCCGAGTGACTTTTTTGTTTGTTGCCCTGAATGGGAAAAGTCCTCAGAGTGAAATGTTTGGCCAATATAGAAGAGGTGAAACACAAAATGGCAGAAGCACTAAAAGGCATCAAAATTAACGAGTTCATAACTGTTTCAGTTATGAAACAGTGGAAAAAATATCTCAATGGGTGTATTGCATCAAATGGAGAGGACTTTGTAAGTGACTAAAGTTTAAGCATGTAAAAATAAATACACATTTTTATAAATTTCATTTTTGCCCTCCCCCCTTCATATCTTCCAATAGAATATAAGTTCCAAGGAAGCAGGATCTTGTCCCTTGTTCACCACAATATTCCTAGCACCGAAAATTGTCATTGGCACATAGTTGGAATTGAGTAAATATCAATTAAATGAATAATTGATATTTATTCATTCATTCATTTAAATGAGCAATCTTGCAATGTAGATATTATTTCCTTTAGTTTATGTATACAAAAACAAAAGAGTAAGTTACCCAGGATGATGAAGTTGCAAGTTTTTGAGCCAGGGTCGGATCAAGTTTCACTAAACCCAAAGTCCATAGACTTTTATTTGGCCATTTAGCCTTAACCCCAGACAATTCAGTTCTTCCCTGTGTGTTCCTGGTGCTTTTCAAGCTGCTGCCCCAGTGCTGAAGCTAAGAGTGAGTGAGTCTGTGTAGGTCTGTGTGGGGGCTTTTAAGAGGACCTGCCTGGGACTCCAGAAGCTGTGTGTCTCACTCAGCCACAATCCAAGCTGGTTTTCACTGCTGGAAACTGTGGGGACTTCTCTTTGCAGTACTGGAAGCTGGACTGGGGGGCCACATGTGTGGCTGGAGCCCTTCACCCCTCAGCAGAGGTATCCCTCCTGATTTTTATTCACCAGATTTTGGTGTGGGATCAACTAGTTTTGCTTCCCAGCCACTATTAACCAATCTTGATGTGAGTTCTTCTTAATAGTCTTAGTTTAGTTAGATTTCAGGCAGTTCTCAGTGATTGTTGTTCTGCAGTTTAGTTGTCACTTTGATGTGTTTATGGGAGGATTGGAGTGCTGCATTTACCTATGCCACCATCTTGACTGGAACCCAAAGCCTTTCCAATAACTCTTTAGACAGTGATTTCCTCTTTTGCGTTATCTCAAAATTTCAAATTTCCTCTTATTGTTGCATTTATAATAACTTTACTTATTCATTCATGTATCTTGTCTTCCCCACTAAACTGTAATCTGCTTTATTTGCTATTTTTAGTAGAATGCCATTAATAGATTTTTATTTTTCAATTACAGTTGCAATACAACATTATCTTAGTTTCAGTTGTACAGCATAGTGATTAGATATTTATATAACTTACAAAGTAATCACCTTGATAAACCTAGTAACCACCTGACACCATACATAGTTATTACAATATAATTTATTCTATACCCTATGCTATACTTTACAACCAATGACTATTTTACAACTGTCAATTTGTACTTATTATCCCTTCACCTTTTTCATATTGTCCCTAAACCCCCTTCCATCTGGCAACCATCAGTTTCTTTTCTGTATTTATGAGTTTGTTTCTATTTTGTTGTTTTGTTTTTTTCAGATTCCACATATGCATTATACCATATGGTATTTATCTTTATCTGACTTAATTCACATAGAATAATGATCTCTAGTTCCATCCACATCATTGCAAATGACAAGATTTCATTCTTTTTTATCATTGAGTAATATTTCATTATATATATGTACCACTAATATATCCAATCTGTCAGTGAATACTTAGGTTGCTTCCACATCTTGACTGTTGTAAATAATGCTGCAATGAATATAAGGTTACATATATCTTTCCAAATTAGTGTTTTAGATTTCTTTGGATAAATTCCCAGAAGTGGAATTGCTCAGAATGGTTTAAGGGAGATTTGAAACAACATGAAGTATAACAATATTCACATAATAGGGACACTAGAAGGAGAAGAAATGGAGCATGGGATAAAAAACCTGTTTGAAGGAATAATGACAAAAACTAACCTGGTGAAGGAAAAAAGTCACACAAGTTCAGGACACACAGACACTCCCAGTAAGGGTGAACCCAGAGAGACCTGTACCAGTACACATCACAATTAAAATGACAAAATTTAATGACAAGGAGAGAATCTTAAAGGCAGCAACAGAGAAACAGTTAGATACCTACAAAGGAGCTCCAATAAGGCTGTTAACTGATTTTTCAACAGAAACACTACAGGCCAGAAGGGATCGGCACCAAGTATTCCAAGCAGTGAAAAATCAAGAACCTACCACAGAGACTACTATCCAGCTAGGCTTCCATTTAAAATGGGAGGAGAAATAAAGAGCTTCCCAGACTGAAAAAAAGGGCTAAAGGAGTACATTCCCACCAAACTAGAATTGCAAGAGATGCTAAAGGGACTGCTTTAAGAAGGAAAAGAAGCATAGAGAGGAACACAGGTTCAAAGGGAAAAAATTACAATGAATAAGTACCTATCAATAACAACCTTAAGTGTAAATGAATTAAATACTCCAATCAAAAGACATAGGGTAGCTGAATGGATAAGAAAAGAGGACCCATATATTTGCTCTCTGCAAGAAACCCATCTCAGAACAAAATATTTACACAGACTGAAAGTGAAGGAATGAAAAAAATATTCCATGCAAATGGAATGTAAATGGAGATGAAAAAAGCTGAGGTAGCAATACTTGTATCTGACAAAATAGACTTCACAACGAAGGCCATAAAATACTACATAGTGCCAAAGGGGCCAATCCAACAAGAGGATGTAATTCTTGTAAACGTATGTTCTTCCCAAATAGAAGCACCTAAGTATATAAACAAAATCTTGGAAGACTTCAAGGAAGAGATTGAAAGCAATATGGTCATTGTAGGGTATTTTAACACCTCACTGTCACCAGTGCATAGATCTTCCAGACAAAAAAATCAACAAGGAAACAGCTACCTTAAATGACACACTAGATCAAATGAATTTAATTGACATTGACAGAACATTCCATCCAAAGCAACAGAATACACATTCATTTCAAGTGCACATGGAATATTCTCAAAGATAGACCACATGGTAGTACACATAATAAGTCTTAACAGATTCAAGAAAATTGAAATCATATCAAGTACTTTCTCTGATCACAATGGCTTGAAATTAGAAATCAACCTCAACTTAAAAAAAAAAAACTTAGAAAACATTCAAGTACATGGAGACTAAATAAAAATATTATTTAATAATGAATGGGTTACAATGAGATCAAGGAAAAAATCAAAAAGTACCTGGAAAAAAATGAAAATGAACACACAACAACCCCAGACCTATGGAACACAGTAAAGGCAGTCCTGAAAGGGAGTTCATTGCAATCCAGGGCTACCTAGAGAGATAGAAAAGTCTCAAATAAACAACCTAATCCTATATCTAAAAGTAGTAGAAAAACAACAAAAAAGAAAGCCCAGGGTAAGTAGAAGGAAAGAAATAATCAAGATCAGAGCATAAATAAAAGACATAGAAAAAAGAGGCTAAGAAAAAAATGCTAAAGATCAAGAATCTGGGAGCTGGGTTTTTTGAAAAAAGTAGTTCAATATTTTCACTGTTTTGAGGAATCTCCATACTGTTTTTCATAATTGCAAATTTTAGATCACCTTTTTGTTTCAATCCCCTCACTGTTGTCCATATCCATGGTTCAGGCATATATATGTTCTTCGACTACTCCATTCACCTAGTATGTATATATTTGGTCCACCCACCTTTATCAACATGGATCAAGCATTGCCAAGGAAGCAGTAGATTATGCATTGCTCAAGTACTGAGAGCCTGAACAAAACCTTACATATATCTAAATTCCAGATATCTTTTTAAATACTCCTGATGCTCCAGCCTCTACCCTCATCTATTAACTGTCCCACACCAACAGCCACAGGAACTAGATTAAAATGTAAACAGAATCAAAACAATCTAACTTACGAAACTATCTCTCTTCAACTCTTTAGGCCTCACCACTTGCTTAACCTTTTTAGTCTCTTAGTCTTTGCCTTGCTCAGCTTCATAGACTCCTCTGGTTTGCATGGCATCATTTGGATTCGTGGATTCGTGGATTCCTTTTGGACAGTTTAATCTGGCTTGAAACTGGAAAAACATTCTGGTTCAACTCCAGAGTTGCTGCTTTCCACATTGAATCTTTGATGCCTTTACAGTGATCTAATAGTGCATCGATCTCAGGAAAGGGGAATGGTGAGGGGAGGTAGAATAGGGTAAAGTGGGGGTAAATGGTGGTGAAGGAGACTTGTCTTAGGGTGGTGAATAATATATAGATGATGTATGATAGAATTGTACACCTGAGACCTATGTAATTTTATTAACCAATGTCTCCACAATAAAGTCCATTTAAAAAGTGTATCCTGAGGTAAAAAAAAAAAAAGTTATTGCATAAGGTTTCAGAGTCATTGGTGATGCAAACATTAAAAGAATTAACATTTTCTAATTCCTAGTCTTAATACTATTTAGCCTTGAATTTTTTCACCTATTAAATCAGATGAACTTGGGTATAAAGGAAAAGTAACTCATCCTTTGAGCATCATTTAATAAGGAAGTAGAGTTAAACATATATACTAAAAATAATGATACTAATATCATTCAACACCTTTGAATTGCTCTATATGCTAAAAGAAAAGCACTTTCAGATGTGCTATGTCACTTAACTCTCACAATGAACTTGTCATGTGGCCATGCGTATTTCCATACTTTAGAGATTAGAAAGCTATGTCATTTAAGGGACTCACCCTAGATCATAGGCATCAGATTGTAGAGCTAGGACTCAGGTTTGGTATTCCAATGAGAAATTCTGTTTTCTTTATGCTGAGACATATCACAGTCATCCTCCAAAATCAAAATCATATAAACTCATTATCATTTCAATTAATATGAAAATTGAAATAATTTGGGTCAATGTTTTCAGATTCTCTGAAAACTTTTATTTGTAAAGCAAATGGTATAAACCTCTATGCAAGAAAGGTTATTTATATATAGCCCTTCAGAAATCTGACTGCCTTTGAACAGTTCAGAGGCATCCACTTGCCTACATCAACATGAATAATTTATTTCTGTGTCTTGGAGTGAGCCTCCAAATAATCTGTGCTGAATGGCCATTTATTGGCCTGCTAGAAAGTAATACAATTGCATTTTGAAGTATATTGTTATTCTTACTTTTAATGAAATCAGAGGTTCCACTTAATCATGAGTATGATAGAATTTATTATATTTTCCCTTTTCAGTTTTCAAGGTGCTTTTGCCTTTATTATGTCACATGATCTTGAAAACAGTGCTGTGAAGTGAATTACACAAATATTTTCATTTTACAGATGAGGAAAACAAAGACTAGTGAGGTGAGATTACTTGTTCAAAGTCACACAGCAAGTGTGTGTAAAAGGCAAGTTTTTTACTGATACTGAGTAACACAGCTTAGCAACTTTTGAAAGGCCACTACAGATTTTTTTGTCAGTTTGCAAACTCATGAGAGCTGAGAACATTTCTTTTATTCAGCTTTGTAACCTTATTGCCCAGTGTGGCATACAGTAGTTTCTCATTAAATATTGGTTGAGTGAGGAAAAGAAGACTTGGGATTATGAAATCACAGGACATAAGGAGAAGCTACCCATGTAAAGACTGACTGGATGATGCAAGCCTGTTTGAAAAGTGTGTTGGATCTCAAAATTTTTATAGGTAGGAGAGCCTCGGCTTTTCTCAGATGCATTGGCCTTCAGATTAATACATGTTACTTGACTAGGCCACACACACCTCCCTCTCCCAGTCTCTGTACATCATAGCACTTATGACTTTGTGTGGTAATTATCTGTTTGGTTGTCTGGCTTCCCTTGCAAACTGTGAGTCTTATGAGAGCAGGAGGATGCCCCATTTTATTCCAGTGCATAGCACTGAGCTTAGCATATGATAGGCACCAAGCAAATATTTGTAGAAGAAATGAATGAATGCATAAACAAATAATATAACTCAGTATGCAACAGCAAAATAGGTAGATCACTGGGAAAGGAATGAGGACGTATAAAATAATTTTTTTGATTCAACATTAGGTTGGTAAGAAAGGTAGCAGCAATTTTTCATGGTATATTTGCCTTTTAAAATAGTCCATGTATGTTTACAGTTTAAATGCTTCCAAAAGTCACTAAAAGGTTGTTATATTGAATTGATTCTCCATTTCTGTTTGTAAAGGAATTTGTAAATGTATTCCATTTGTAAAGGAATACTTGGTGCTTAAGGAAATATGGGCTTTCCATCAAGTCTTAAGCTCTACTTGCCTGAGTTTTATTATCTGCAAAATAGGGGTAGTAGGACTTTTTCCTATTAAATGAGACACAAATTGTGAAAACTTCTAGCACAGTGCCTGGCCTATAGGAGAAGTTTTATAATTGTTTATTGAGTAAATTAATGAATGACTCTTATTTTTCATTGACTTTATGCTCCTCACTTTTATTGTCCTGTCACTGAAATATTGGTTCTTTCAGCAGAAACCTGGGTGTCAACTGAAAATTCAGCTTTTAAATATCATGTATGTGATCATGCTGCTTTTTTCATCATTTTCACCCTGAAATGCTCATTGCATGGGATGGATGGATGGTCATTTCCACTATGGTGATACTCATTTTCCCCCCCAATCTCCAAAGAGTTTTACAGTTCATATTATTTCCCCCCCTTGGTTGTATTTTCCACTGAAGATGAGATTTAGGCCTTGGTAATAGATATGTTAGTTCAGTACTCTCATTGTCCTCGATTTAGTTTCTTCACAGTCCAAATTGTCCTTCATGTGAACCTGAGCTTGTAATATGCACTTGAGGTGATGTGTAAATGCTTTCCCTGGCTCAGCTGCTGTCCCCACCCAGCATGTGTGGGTCACCTTCACCACATCAAGATTAGGTGTACATGTACCCTCATAAATATTGCCTTGTGCAAGGGTAATATAAATGGGTTCTATTGAAATATGGCCTATTATATTAAAATTTATGTTTCGATTATCATTTTTATTATGTGAAACAAGCTTGAGCTTTATAAAGTCATTCAGAAAAGAGACCTGCATCACTGATAGGAATGTCTGTCTACCTGGAATCTCTACTAGCAAAGTGAGGGTCATACGAACATTTCTAAGGCTATTATTTTCTTTCCTCCCTGTTCTGAAAATCCAAATTGAATTACATAACAAATTATTCTTTGAAATACTTATGATGGTGTTACTTGAAAGTTCTAACCACAGCACTTCCCCTATCCCCTCATCAGAATGATTTTATGATATTCAAATCTAATCACGGATTTCTGCTTCATCTTTTTCTATGACTCCTCCTGCCTCATGCAATAAACTCCTTAGCTTAAAACTACTACTCCTTAGCAATAAACTGCAGAGCCTTCAATATTTGTTCCCGATTTTTTCCTTTCCTTTCTCACCTGATCTCCTAGCTCCTAACCTCAAAGCTTATACAACAGCAATGCTTGTAGTTTCCCCTTACATGCAATGACATTTCTTTCCTCTCTTCTTTTTTCAAAATTGTTCCTTTTCTCTGGGAGACATCATAACCATGTCTTTACCTAAAAGTATTCCTTTAACATCTACTCATTTTAGGACTCAGTTGAGTAGTTACTTCCTTTGGAGAACTTCCCTTGATCTCCCAGATTGGGTTTGAAGCTCCTCTTCTGTCTTCTTAAAGTACAAGTACCATGGGTTTTTGTTTATATTAACATTTATGTTCCTACAACCCTTTGATAGGTACTGTCATTACCCCTATTTACAGGTGAGGAATCCAAGGGACAGGAGGTTAGGTAACTTGCTGCAAGCCATACAGCCAGTAAGTGGTAGGACTGGGATTCAATACAAGGCAGTTTAATGATGATATCTAGGCTCTTAAACATTATGCTTTACTGCATCTGCTTAGGTAATAGAATCTTCATCCATGTTATTTTCCTGCTCAGGAACCTCTGATGGCTCCCTATGTCTTTTTAAATTCGAAATGCACACTTTTCGCTTTGGCATTTAGAAAGCTCCCTGGTGTCAATCCAATCTTTACATCTGGTTGCATTTCTCAACATTTAGAAAGAGCATGGCCTTCAGAGTCACAGGTACATGTTTTTATAGCTCAACCCTGTGATTAAATAGCTGTGAAAACACCAGACAAGATAACTTATCATTCTAAGTATGTAAATATTGAAGATAATAAAAATTGCCTTAACAGGTAAGTGAAATAATGCATGTAAATGCTTAATACAAAGCTTGATATATAGAGGCACTTAATATTATTTAAAAATAGTTATTTTCCAGCTAAAATGAATCCACCTAAACTTTCCTACCTGCTTGCCTTTGCTTATGATTTCCCTTCACTTTGAATGCTTCTCCTCATAACTCAGGGTGTCAAAATTTAATCTGTCCTTTAAGGGCTCTTTCAAGGGCAGCTTTCATAGAAAGTCTTCTTTGATCCCCTGGCCCTCCCCATTACCTCATCCTGAAGTATGTGTTCCTCCCATTTGAACCCTAATACACTTCTGTACGCTATACTTAATATGTATCATATTTGGTCTGTGTTTGTGTATCTAGTCCATACTCCCTACTGGGTTGTCAGTACTTGGAGGAGGGTTTGTGTCGTTCTTCTAAACCTCTGTCATCTTCAAGTCTTAGTTAGAAGCGTTGGTTTTGGACACATGGTAACTCCATGTGAATCATATCATCAGAAGCTAGAAATTGTCTGTGATTGGTACTAAATCCCCAGACCAAGGAGAAGGGAAGGAAACTTTATATGTTGTGCCTGCTGTTTTATATACCTCATTTCGTTTAATATTCACAATAATCATATAGTTATTATTATTTTTGTTTTATAGAAGAAGAAACTTGGGTCTAGAGAATAAGTGACTTGCTTAAGGTTAAACAGTTAGGAGTTTGCAGGGATTTGAACCCATTTTTATGACTTTCTGCTCCATTGGTGTTATTTCTGTTTATTGATGAATAAGTTATTTCTGTTTATTGAGCCATCTATTTATCACCTGTAGTTGAATCACTGAAAGTCAAAGCCGTAAAACATTATCTGACCAACTTCTTCATTTTTCAGATGAGGAAACTCAGACCCAGGAAAAACAAGAAGCCTGATTAAGGTCCTCAATGAATACAAGCTAAACTAAGGCTGGGGTCTAAGCCAGCTGTAATAAATGAGGTAGCTTTCTAAGAGACCCAAATGTCTCTCCCACTATGGACCAATAAAATGTATATCTTTACTAAAAATCTGGCCTCAGCCTGGGCCCTCAGCCTATTACCTTCACAATATGAGCCTACTTTATTTTGGTTAATGAAATATCACTATTAATTTTTCTATCATTAGCCATATTGGAGGTCATAGATGGTGAACCCAAGCTATCTTTAGTTTCTAATCATAAATGTTGGAGCAGAGGTACATCTGGTTATCTTTCTGAAATTATGTAATAGAAAGATTTGCCACTTCTTATTTATCTGAAACTTTTAATGTAAAAAAATCCTCTTTTGTTTATCGTTGACGAAGGGATTGGAGAATTATATTAGATGATTCCCAAGATCTCTTAATTCAGAAGTGTGATTCTGTGATTCTGATGCTCACAACTTAATTTTGGATTTTATATTTATTTGTGTGTCTCTGATTAATCTTTTCACTATAGATTCCATGAGGATGGAAGTGGCTTTGTCTGTTTTTGCTCACCATTGTATCACCAAAACCTTCACAAAATAGGTACTCAAAAATATTTGTTGATCAAATGAAGAATTCTGTGAGGTTGCAAGGGGATTATCATCTTCGTTGGGTAGAGTATGATATCAAAGCCAAGAAGAAAAATGACTCACTTAAGAGTCAACTGCTCCTGTCTGGGCACTCAGTTGATTAGAACATTGTCCTGATGCACCAGGGTTGCTGGTTCAATCCCCAGTCAGGGCACAGACAAAGAATCAGCCAATGATTGCATGGATAAGTGTTTTAGAACGACAAGTCCATGTCCGTCTCTGTCTCTCCCTCCCCCCCACTCTCCTCCTCTCACTCCTTTCCTCTCTCCTCTCTCTCCTCTCTTTTCTCTTTCTTTCTAAAATCAATGAACACAATTAACAAGGAAGTTTGAAGAAAAGAGTAAATGTTATTTAGTGGCAGGGCCATTCTGAAACCCACATCTCCTAAATCTTGGATTGTTGGCATGAACAGATAAAGTATTAAAATTCTGAATTCTTTCAGTGTATCTCATGTCTATTCTTAAAGTCATTACTAGTTGTGAGAATTAAGTTCTGAAATACTTATAATAAAATACTAGTTTTAAGATATAATAAAATATAATGGCAAGAATATAAAAACACTTATAGATAATTATTTTTTCCTTTCATAAGTACCTGAGTTTTCAGTTGAATTTTCTCCAGCTTCTAACTCTATGTTTAAAGAAATTTTTTTTAATGTTAGTGATTGATGCAGAAATAATTGAAGAGGCAGCAGTTTCACACACTCACCAGAATGATAATAATTTTAAAATATTGAAAATACTAAGCTTTGGTGAAGCTGTGGAACATTAGAAGTCTCATACACTTTTAAAATGAATTGATAGAACCACTTAGGAAAACTAGGCATACTTATTAAATTTGAACAAGTGTAAACCTTGTAACCCAGCACTTCTTTTTCTGGTTATATGCCAATGGAAACACATATATATTCACAAAAAGACCTACAAGAATAGTCATAGTACCACAATATATAATTGCCTAAAGCTGGAAATTAATTAAATGTTCATCAATAGTAAAATGAATAAATTATAGTATCTTCATACAGTGGTATACTACACAGTAATGAGAATTACAACTTTAATCACATCCAACAATATGGATGAATTTTACAAGCATAATGTTGATTGAAAGAAGCCAGATAAGAAAGAGTACATGTTGTACAATTCCATTTTTCATAAAGTTCCCAAATAGGCAAAACTAATCTCTGGTGTTAGAGGTGGGACAGTAGTTGTTGTTGGGAAGTTATTAGAAGAGAGCACAAAATAGCAGTTCTTGAATGCTTGTAATATTCCATTAATCTGCATGCTGGTAACACGAATGTGCACATTTTCTGAAAACATAATTGCCTGTATGTTTATTATAAGTAAATTTTTAAAAATATTTTATTAAAAAGTCAAAATTGGACAAAACAACAATAACAACTAAAACCAAGGCAGCTTCCCAAGGAGGAATAGATTAAAGCTTAATAAATAGTTTAAATGGTAGAGCAAAGCAGAAGAAGAACCTAGATATAAAGCCAAAAATATGTTGGTATGTCATAGGTGAGTGGGGCTCAAATCCATCTGGGGACTCAGGTCCCTCCATCTTGTGATGCCATCATCTCAGCCTGTGCCTTCAGTGTGTCCTGTGGCTAGAGAAGAGGCACATGTGTGCTTCACTTATATGGCTTGAATATAACACAGCATCTGCCATATGGCCTGTACCTCAGGTTGCATGAGAGGTTTGGTTATGTGTGCCTCTCGTTAAGTAGTGGAATGATTTTCTTGGAATGTGATTAAAGGCGGTGAAAAAGAGGAACAGGTGCGTACAGAAACAACACTTACTATTTGCCAGGCATTGTATGTACTCATTCATTTGTCTGTTCCTACGTAACAAACCATTCCAAAATTCACTGGGATAGTTCAGCCAAGATGGAGGCATAGGTGGAAACACTGTGCCTTCTCACACAACCAGGTTTAAAGACAACAAAGTTTTAGTAAACAAAAATGCAGCCAAAACACAGAAAATTGAACTATAGGGAAGTCTGACAACAACGAACCATTCAGCCAGACCAGTAAGGGGGTGGAGCCAGCAGTGGAGCAGGGTTGGATCCCCTTACCCAGGCACACAGGCAGCTGTGGGCGGATCCCAGGTGTGGGGTAGCAACAGGCGGACCGGTGAGGGTGTAAGTTATCAGGTTGACTGCGGTCACACATTTTTGCGCAGATAAACCAGCAAAGGAGCGAGCAGTGAGACTGCGCAGGCCCCAGTGGTGGGAAGCAGCAGAGGCGGGAAGCAGCAGAGGGGACCGCCATTGCCCCTCTTTGACACCGCCCCCACACACAGCGTCACAACCCAGCGACTGAGTTGTCCCACCCTGGTGAACACCTAGGGCTCCACTCCTCATATGTAACAGGCATGAACAGACCAAAATATGGCTCAAGAACACAAAGCCCCAGAGCCAGTAACTCTAAGCGACCAAGTGATAGCCAACCCCTCAGATGCACAGTTCAAAATACTGGTGATCAGGATGCTCACAGAACTGGTTGATTTTAGTCACAAATTAGAGAAACAAATGAAGGCTAAACTAAGTGAAATGAAGGGACATGCACAGGAAACCAATAGTGATGGAAAGGAAACTGGGACTGAAATCAAGGGAGTGGACCAGAAGGAAGAAAAAAATGACCAAACAGAAAAATATGAAGAAGCAAGAATTCAAAAAAATGAGTAGAGGCTTAGGAACCTCCAGGGCATCTTTAAACATTCCAACATCTGAATTATAGGGGTACCAGAAGGGGAAGAGGAACAGGCACGAGTGGAAAACTTATTTGAACAAATAATAAAGGAGAACTTCCCCAGTCTGGCAAAGGAAATAGACTTCCAGGAAATTCAGGAAGCTCAGAGAGTCCCAAAGAAGCTGGACCCAAGAAAGAACACACCAAGGCACATCATAATTACATTAGCCAAGACTAAAATGAAGGAGAGAATCCTAGAAGCAGCAAGAGATAAGGGGACAGTCACCTACAAAGGAGTTCCCATCAGACTGTCAGCAGATTTCTCAAAAGAGACCTTACAGGCAAGAAGGGGCTGGAAAGAAGTATTCCAAGTCATTAAATCCAAAGACCTACATCCAAGATTGTTCTATTCAGCAAAGCTTTCATTTAGAATGGAAGGACAGGTAAAGTGCTTCTCAGATAAGATCAAATTCAAGGAGTTCATCATCACCCATCCCTCATTATATGAAATGTTAAAGGGACTTATATAAGAAAAAGAAGATAAAAAATATGAACAGTGAAAGGACAGCAAACTCACAGTTATTAACAACCACACCCAAAACAAAAGCAAGCAAAGAGGACAGGTAGATCAGGAGCAGAACCATAGAAATGAAGATCACATGCAGGGTTAGCCACAGGGGAGTGGGAGGAGGAGAAGGGGGGAGAATATACAGAGACTAAGTAGCATAGACAGTAGGTAGAAAATAGATAGGGGAGAGGGCAAGAATAGTAGGGGAAATATAGAATGTAAAAAACTTGAGACATGTGGTCATAAACTAAAGGGGGAAATGGTGGGGGAGGAGGTGTGCAGGGTGGAGGGGAATGAAGGGGGGAAATGGAACAACTGTAATGACATAATCAATAAAAACTATTTAAAAAACAACAGAATTCACTGGGATAAAACAACCATTAACAAAACAGAAAGACAGGCTACTGAATTGGAGACTGTATTTATAAATGATATATCTGATAAGAGGTTGATGTCCAAAATGTATAAGGAGCTTATTCAACTTAAAAACAAAAAAAAATTAATTAAAAAATGGGCAGAGGACATAAGAGACATTTCTCCAAAGAAGACATATAGAAATATGAAAAGGGGCTCAACTTCACTAATTATCAGGGAAATGCACATCAAAACCATAGTGACACACTGCCTCACACCAGTCAGAATGCCTGTTATCAAAAAGTCAGCATAAAATGTGTTGGCAAATGTGTGGAGAAGAGGGAACCCTGTGAGCTCTTAGTGGGACTGAAAATACAGGTAGCCACTGTGGAAAACAATATAGAGATTTTTCAAAAAAGCAAAAATAGAGCTATCATATGAGCCAGCAACTCTACTTCTGGTTACTTATCTGAAGAAATAAAAACACTAATTCAAAAAGATATACGAGAATGCACCCCCTGTTTATTGCAGCATAATTTACAATATCCAAAATATGGAAGCATCCTAGGTATCTACACAAATATGAATGGATAAAGAAGGTGTGATATATATGAATATATATGACACATATGACTCATTCATAAAAAAGAATGAAATCTTGCCATTTGTGATAACATGGATGGGCCTAGAGGATATTAATGCTAAGGGAAATAAGGCAGAAAGAAGAAGACAAATATTATATGGTTTCACTTACCTGTGGAATCAAGAAAAAACAAAACAAATGAACAAAAAACAAAACAAACAAAAACAGAATCATAGAGAAAAGATCAAACTGGCAGTTGCCAGAGGAGACAGTGTTGGAGGGATGGATGAATAAGGTGAAGGGGAACATTGTCAATAATATTGTGAAAAGTTTGCATGGTGACAGATGATTATAAGGCTTAATGTAATGATTACTTTGTAAAGTTATGTAAATGTTGAAACACTATATTGTATACCTGAATTAATATAATATATACTAAGTATACTCAAATAAAAACATAATGACAGCATTTTTCTTTTTTTTTAGTTTTTTTTAAAGATTTTGTTTATCTTTTAGAGGGGAAAGGAAGGAGAGAGGGAGAGAAATATCAATGTATGGTTGCCTCTCATGCATCCCCTGCTGGGACCAGGCCTACAACCCAGGTATGTGCCCTGACTGGGAATTGAACCTTGATCCTTTGGTTCGCAGGCCTGTGCTCAATTCACTGAGCTACACCAGCCAAGGCACAATATTTTTCATAACTCTTTGAATTGACTAAGTTCAGTTGGGCAGTTCTGGTCTCATTTGGGCTGTCTCATGTGACTTTGGTCAGGTCTCAGATTCAGCTGGGACTGGAACATCTAAGATGGTTCACTCATGTATGGTAGTCGGTCCTGGCTGATGGTTGAGGAGGAGGCTCAGCTGGGAAGCTAATATAAATGGGCCCCTCTCTGTCTTCCTTGTAGTCAAGGATCCATTTCTCTTAATGTATTTTTTCCTACATGATCTCTCTAGCAGTGTAGTTGGATTTTTTACATAGTGACTTTAGGCACCAAAGATTGCGAAAGTAGAAGCTGCTAGGCCTTCTTAAGAATTAGGCCTAGAGCTGGCCCAGCATCACATTTCTGCTACATTCTATTGATTAAAAGCCCATCCCAGAGCCAGCCTAGATTCAAATGAAGAGCACTAAATAAGGGTATGAATATGGGGTTGTGTGGTTCATTTGGAGGCCATTACCATAATAGACCAGAAGTTGACAAACTATAGCCCAGGTCAAATCCAGCTTATTTGTTTTTATATGAATAATAATGATTTTTACAGATGGCCATTTGCAATTAATGATAGTTAACATCAGCTTTGAACCCCAAATGAGTGAAATTTTATTATTCCCCAATTTTATTCTATGAGTTGTTAAACCTGTATTACAAAAATATCACCTTAGTTTATTATTATATTTTATATTTTTCCAATAAAATTTTTGTGCACATTTGTTTTCTTTCTGTTATGTCAAGTACCTATATAATATACTTCATTTTTGCCTCTATGTGGACCTTTAGAAAGTTTGCCAACACCTTAGTAGATGTCACACATACACTAACTTATTTTTTTACTTTGTGATATCTCTAGCAGAGAAACATTATTATCTCCATTTTCAGATTAGGAAAAGGAGGATCAAAAAGACCCAGCATCAAATGGCTCCTAAATACCAGAGCTGGGAATCTATTAGGATTGTGTTTGGTTTGATGCCGATGCCTATATTTTTGTGCTCCACCTTGCTTTTTTCTTCTCTGATGCATTTTAAGGGATCTCGGGGGAACAGACCTTTCAATCTCCTGAGTCTGGGCCTGGTGGCAATCTTTGTCCTGTGGACAGTGTCTTTGGGAGGCCTCGGCCCCATTTTACACATACTGGTTCTGTCCTGCAGTGAATGCTAGTGTCTTGTTTTCTCCTTCTATATCTGTATCTTTATAATCTAGACCATTTTAAAGATAAGAAATTGAGACTAGAGAGTTTCATTGGTTTCCAATGACCCTGTAGTTTTTCTCATTGGAGGCACCAGGAAAAGTAATCTCATATTTCCCAATGTTCCTTGTAAGTATTTCCAGATGCTCTCCCACGTGTGAACATTGTTGAACTTTAACTTCTTCATTCATAAAGGACTATTCCTGTTCTATTTTGATCATTGTGAGGATCAAAAGGAAAAATTTATAGGGAAGGCATTTGAAACCCAATTAAACCCTATGATAATGGTAATGTATCATTGTACATTATTTTTGTGATTGTCACTATTATTATTTCTAGAAATCTTTGTATTTTATCACTAGTCAAATAATGGCATCACAATCTCCAAGCCTGTTTTTTTCTTTTCCCTCTTAGTGGGAAAAGAAAAATCAGAGGTTTTCACAGGGGTCGGAGGGAACCATGGTCTGTCCTGACATTCGTGCCTTAAGGCCTTTCATACTGAGAGATGAGCACAGGATCTCTCGGTGCTAGATAAAATCTTATGTGATTACAGGTACGGAGTGCACTAATGCAGCCTTGTAATTAGATGTTATTATGCTAAGGGGTGTGTTATCACCAGCCCCCTCCATTTGCAGATGTGAGTTGACTTCTGCAAATGTGTATATTGAGGAGAGAATAGACCTCTAATTAAGTAAATAAATTTAACTCCTTGAAAATTATATTTTAATAGGACAATTCATACCACACAAATGACAGTTAAAGTTGTAATAAAAATCTCAAGTAAGGATGTTCACCAGGTTAATGGTGAAGCCAGGATTAGACCGATAGAATCGAAAGCCATAGGTCATAACTCTCTTATGCCTCTTAGCACTGGGAGTTTAAACATGGATTTCAGTGTGGGTTTCTGTGGATTTTATTTTGTTAAGACCTGGGTAAGGGTTATAAGGAAATGAACAGCCTTAATTAAAATATACCTTAAACTGTCCTATAAGAACTGAGGTGAGGACTGAGTAAGCTCTGGAGGAAGGGGCATGGCTAGACTGGTGATCCTGCTTCCCCAAGTCCAGTATTACCCTCACCACCTCAGTCTCTCTCTCTGATCCTTCCTGCCATCAGAGGAATGTTGTTACCTCCCCATTTCAAACCCCAGAATCTATACAAATGTCTTTGCTTGGGTCTTAAAAAAAAAGGACTGCAAAAGCCTACCATTTAAAACATTTTGTTTACTAATTAAAGGAGCAATTTATTTAGGTAAAATGAAATGGGGTTGATTTAAACAAAATATTTTGGCAAAATAATGCAGATGTATGTAAAAAAATCATAAAGCTAAAACTTAGTGACCAAGATTTAGGAAATATACTGGCCTGTCCACAGGATCTTAAAAGAGGGGCTCCCTGTCCACATTTCAGTTTCCTCTCACACTGGTGTCCTTCTTCAGTGCTCCACTCACTCTTGTCCTCTTACTTTCTTTTTTTAAAAAGAGTGTATTTGTTTTTAGAGAGAAGAGAAAGGAAGGAGAAAGAGTGGGAGAGAAACATCAATGTGTGGTTGCCTCTCACATGCCCCCTACTGGGGACCTGGCCCGCAACCCAGGCATGTGCTCTGACTGGGAACTGAACCAGCAAACTTTGGTTTGCAGGCCAGAGCTCAATCCACTGAGCCACACCAGCCAGCATGCCTCTTACTTCCTTGAGTGCTTCATGAGGCCTCCTAGCTCAAGGATTTTGTGCTGCTTTCCCCTCTACCCGAAAAGCTTTCTTCCACACCTACAAACATGCTTTTTGTCTATTGTTTCTACTCAAGTTTCATATCTCAGGGAAATGATACTTTCGGAGAGAAACCTACCTTTGTGTTCTAAATTACCCCACTGTTATGTGCTCTCAAATCATCTTTCACTGTCTCTTGTTTTTAATTTTTATTTTGTCATGGAGTTTATTGGGGTGACATTGGTTCATAAAACCATATGGGTTTCAAGTGTACAACTCAACCAAACATCATCTGCACAGTGTATCATGCCCCCATTGCCCAGAGTAAAGTTTCTTTCTGTCTCCATTTATCCTCCCCACTCTTTGCCTTCTTCCACCTCCCCCTATCCCCACTTCCCTCTGGCTATTACTGCACTGTTGTCTATGTGTGTGTGTGTAGACTTCACTTTTTTTTACCCAACCTTCTCCCCTCTGACAGCTGTCAGTCTGTTCTACACTTCTGTTTCTATTTTGTTTTTTAAATTATTTTGTTCATTAGATTCCACATATAAGTGAGATCATATGGTATTTGCCTCTCTCTGGCTGGCTTATTTCACTTAGCATATTTTCTAGTTCCATTCATGCTGTGGCAAAAGGTAAGATTTCCTTTTTTATGGCCCAGTAATATTCCTTTGTGTAAATATACAACACCATTTTTATTCATTCATGTACTGATGGGCACCTGGGCTGTTTCCAGATCTTGGGTATTGTAAATAATGCTGCAGTGAACAAAGGGGTGCATATATTCTTTCAAATTTGTGTTTTGGATTTCTTCAATTTTAGTTCCAGATGTGAAGTTTCTAGGTCAAAAGGCAATTCCATTTTTAATTTTTTGAAGAACCTCCATACTGTTTCCAGTGGCTGCATCAGTCTGCATTACCACCAACAGTGCACTAGGGTTCCGCATCCTGGGCAGCACTTGTTTGATGATTTATTAAGGAGAGCCATCCTGAGAGGCATGAGTTGATCTCTCAATGTGGTTTTAATTTGCTGGTGGCTAGTGATGTTGAGCATCTTCTCATATATCTATTGGCCATCTTATGTCCTCTTTGGTAATATGTATTGCCATTTAGATTTGTATATGATTATCTTTTTTTACCTACTAAACCAGGTTTTATTTCTCACATTGAACCCTAGTGCTTAACACACTCCATAGCACACAGTAGGTAGTCAGTAAAAGTTTTAAATGAATGAGTAGAAAAGAAATAAGTACCAAAAAACATAGCTACATAACAGCTAAATTTCCAAAAGAAATTTATGATCCCAAGAGAAATATACTATCCTTGCTAGTATCATGTTCACCTCTAAAATAATCATTATCAACCTCTTTTTAAAAAAATAGTATTTTAAAAATATTTTTTAAATTTATTTTTAGAGAGAGGGGAAGGGAGGGAGAAAGAGAGGGAGCGAAACATCAATGTGTGGTTGCCTTTCACATGCCCCGTGTTGGGGACCTGGCTGGCAACCCAGGCATGTGCCCTGACTGGGAATCAAACTGGTGATCCTTTGGTTCTCAGGCAGTTTCTTAAACCACTGAGCCACACCAGCCAGGGCTCAACCTCCTTTTTGGGGGGGCGGGAGGGGGTCAATGTGATTTTGAGTCATATCTACTCAAATAAAATAACCTTCATATCCTGACAAACTCATTGAGCAGGAGGAGTTTATTCATTTGCTGATAAAACAAAGAAGAGAAAATGAGGCCATTATTGATTTGATGAGTTTATTAGTTTTAGTACAACGGTCTCTCCAAAATGATGTATCTATACATCTATAAATATATCTATGTATCTATATATACCTCTGTGTAGATATAAATATATATATATATAGATAGATATAGCAAGAGACAAGTGTTCTATTTTGGACTTCCAATCAATATACTGACCAGTGGAGGTCTAGCTAGCTAGACTCAAGGCTGAGGAAGTAAAAACTGGTTATATTGCCTAATGGTCTTCTCCATGAGTCACCCTTCTTTCTGATCCAGTTACTCCAGCTTGTGTGCTCATCATGATTATTGGCTCTTTGTCCCTCTTTTTATGCCTCAATTCAGTTCTAAGTAACAAAAATGTCTTTTTCTTTTGTGTTAACTTGTTTATGATGAATTCTTTTTACCTTTTATTTGTTCTTGAGACCCCTTTTTTGGCTGATATTCCAAAGCTGAGGTATCCATCTCTGTTTCATTCCCAGAAGTACATCTCTCATCAGTTTCTCTTTAACTAAAAATTTACATGCAAAGCTCATTACAGAGGATTGGGATAACTGGAGGATGCATCTTTTACCGAAGATCTGGGGTTTGTATAGGTCAGAGTCTTGGTGCATGAGAACAGGGAAGAGTGAAAGACATTTTGCAGGTAATCAGTGTCTAAGCATGGATCTTGACTTTTCTTCCTTTCTCTCTCTCTTTCCCCTTCCTCCCTCCCACCCCCTACCACTGCTTGATCACACCTCTTAATGCCAATGACTAATGTAACTTCTCAGGACCCTTTCCTTCTCCTTATAGTTTCCTACCTACCTCCAGGATCTGCCTTCATTAATGATCCATCCCTTTTTCCTCTTCTTTATTCACACTGTTCCCTTGAAAGAAACAGTCTTGAATTAACAGGCATAAACTGGTTTTCAGTTATGCCTCTTATACTTAGAAGTTGTATGTTCCTCTCCCTGAGCCTTGGTTACTTCTGTAGAATAATAATATGACTTCAGAAAGTTGTGGCAAGCATTAAATATATGTGCATTGCTTAGTATAAAGCCTAATGCATACTAAGTGCTCAATAAATATTGATCTGCTCTTCTAAGCTCCTGTGATACTGGGCTTTTGCTGTGTACTTCTACAGTTCATTCATAACTAATCAGCAGGGAAATAGAGATGGTCAGCTGCTGGATCACATGAGGATTCAGGGCTGATTTAACAGCTCTACCTTCTTTCCTTGAGAAGCTTCTAGAATATACTCAGTTAGAGTCACTTAAACAGTCATGGAGTCACAAAAGCCTGAAAATCCTATCCATACAGTGGCTAAACCTGCATGTGGTAAAATAAGCACAGATGCAATCACAGGGAAGTCCTTTAGTGAATTTCAGAGATGTTTTGATTAGAGAGAGTATTGCGTATTGGAAAGAGCATGAGCTTTGGCATCAGACAGATCTAGATTTTAATGCGGGCTCTGCCACTTAGAAGGTGCTCAATAAATGGCAGCTGCTGTTGTAGCAAATCTGCTTTCACAAGAGATCAGATTAACTTGACTAAGCCAGACTTTTCTGGGAAGATTTCACCAGTGTTTCATTAAACATTGGCTTCCATCTAGCCCTTTGCTTATACTCACAGTCTCCTGGTTTTGAATCATGATCATTCCTTCTGGAAAAGCTAAGTGACTAAAACTTGGTGTGTGTAAGGTCAAATATGGCATTTCAAAGACAGGGCAGCTTTTCTAGTTCCATATAATCCTAATGCCTTTTTGTTGTTCATTTTGAAGAGGGGAAGAAATGGTCAATTTAGAGTTAACTTTCTTTTTTCTTGCATTTCTCTATACTATTTGGCAATTTAGTGTGAGTGAGCTACAAGGGAGACTTAGATATTTTCAGAGTTTTGGTTACAAGTAGGATGGTTTTGCCTTCTCAGAAGACCTAAAAACATGAACGGGGCATTTTTAAATCAGAAAAAGCTAGCATTACTGTGTGCCTCTTTGGGATTGTGGACATAATGAAAGCTAAGCACCAATTATGTAACTAAGACTAGAGCAGGCCCAGGGTTGAGTGTCTTGAATGAGTCATACATCCCAGCAGTCATTCATTCAACCTTCACTGCCCTTCTATTTTGTTTGTCTGAAATGCTTGGAATACATGACATTTCTACTCAAGGATCCCATAGACAAGCTCATTTAACTCTACCTTCATGTAGTGCATATTTTCTCTTGTTTATAGCTGAGGCAAGTGGGGCTCAGAGAGGTAAAATGATTGGTGTAAAATTACATGTGTAGTAGGTAGTTAAGGTTAAATTCAAATTCTTTTTTCATTCCTTTAATCAGGTATTTGTGCTTATTATTGTGCTTATTGGTGCTTTCTTTCAAGTCATGTCACGTTAGAACGCAGTTGGAAGATGAGTGCAGTGAGCAGCTGTAGTGCTGTCTCCCCAGGATGCTTTCCTTCCTTTTAGAAATGCTCCTTTTCTCAGTTCAGCCACGTGATTGGGGAAGGAGCTGCCTGAACCACCATTGGCTCATTCAAGCGAAACCAGGTAGTCATTTCCCAGAATTTTTCAGCTAGGAACTAAGGAAATGAGGTAAAATCTCCTTAATAAAGATATAAAATTTGGGGGTTGTTGCCATGATGTTGTCTGACCTGTGAAGGAAGTTAAAGGGAAAATAAAAACAAACTCAGCTCTTTTAAAGGGGCTGGTAAAACTTTGATAACAAAATCAGGAAGGGATGACACTAGAAAGGCCGCCTTTTAGGGGTGCTTGCGTCACTGCTCACTGTATGCAGGAGAAATGCACTTTATTTTCCTTGGATTTCCAGAACTGGTTTACAGCACATAAAGACATGCTATTCATTGAGGCAATGTTTTGGAGATGAGGCTGACAAGGTGGTTTTTTATCTAGTACTCATCTCAAGATACGTTTATTGATAAGAGAGAGAGAGAGAGAAACATCAGAACATTGATGTGAGAGAGAAGCATCAATTGGTTACCTTTCCTATGTGTTTTGACTGGGCTTAGAACTTGCAACTCAAGTATGTGCCCGACCAGGAATCGAGTCTGCAGTCTTTTGGTATATGGCATGACATTCCAACAAAAAGAGCCATTCAGCCAGAGCAAGATTTTTTCTTTATTTGAAAGTGAAGGTGATGCTGGAATCAAAGAAGAATGAATAATCAAGAGTATACTAGGTAGCTGGAGTAAATGAGCGCAACGGAGAGGCCTGAGTAGGTCACCATCTGAGGAGGGTAGCCAGCCAGGAAACACTGAAAACTGGATGAGGAGAGTCAAGGCCCACAAGATCCTGTAGGGAATGGGAATGATTTGGTTGATAGAGTTTGATTGGTTGGGGTCATAAGCTGGGTGGCCTTTGCCCCTGATAGTTGGCTTCTCGGCTTCTTTGTGGCATGAGGTCAGAGTGCTAGGTGTGTTCAAACCAGGTTTATGGTGGATACTGCTTCTGACAAGAGGTGAACTAAATGATCTGTTGAATATTACTGTTTTAAAAGGCCAGGATATTTGGTGACATCTTTCTGATGTCTTCTGAAAAATAGGTTAAGAATCTCTTCATGTTTCTGTGAAGGTAGTTGAGAGTGAGCTTGGCAGATATTTGAAAAAGAACACATGAATACTCTAATTTGCCATCTGATTTCAGGGTAAATAATCAAAACTCTGGGGTCTGACTAATTGGAGCAGTGTGAGAAGAGAGGATACTCATTTCATATGCTTCCTCCCAAGCAATCACCAGTCTAGAGCAGTTCTAAGAGCAGTCCCTCCAATTGCTAATCAAATGAAAGGAATGTTTTCATAAAATTCTTCTCTCATATTTGAATAAAAGTAATGTATTTTGATATACCGAATTTTATGGTACAATGAAAACAGAGCCAAGAGTTGGTGTATTCTGATTTTATAACAGGCATGATTGACAAATCCTTTGAGAAAATTGACAAGCTAATGTTAATGCAATCTGTTCTAACCTACAAGAGGTATCATATGTAGTCACTAATTTATTTTTAAATGAGTGCAAATACATTTTCCTACGAAGGAAGCAAAGAGCTTCTGACAATCTCAGTATTCCCACAGAGAGATGGAATAATTTGAAAAGGAAGAGAGTAAGCTAAAAATTTTCTGGTGCTTAAAAATAAAACAAATCCTTTCATCCCATCATAGCTAATCCAGTATTAATGAGTCATTTCTAATAAGTGTGAGCAACTGCAGTTTTGTCCCCTAGCTCATATTTTATTATTAATTTATTCTTTGAGAATAAAAAAAGTTAGCAACAATATGGTACAGTATAAAAAGAAAATGATTTTGGAGTTCAAATCCTCTGCTTCATAGTTATATGACCATGGGCAATGAAAAAAATTATTTCAACTGTAGTTTATATTCAGTACCATTCTGCACTGGTTTTAGATGCACAGCACAATGGACAGATGACTGATGTTGGGCAATTTAAATTAAATGCCTCCAGTCTTAGTTTTCTCATTTCTTAAATTGGAATTAAAACAATTAATACCTTGTAAAGTAGTGCTTTCTTAAGTTTTGGACATTAGGCCTCTCACTCTTAAAGAGGCATTTACTTTTAGGGTTGTGCACATGTAGGGTCCATGCCTGAGACTGAGTACCTTATTCAATTTTGTGCTATTGGCATATTATTTGCCTAATGTTTGGTCCTAGCCCTGCTGGCTTCTGTGGTTGGAATAAGTGGGAGGGGCTGGGTGAGAAGTGGGAAGGAGAGTGGTGCTAAACGGGGGTAAAGAGGTCTGCAGAGGCCGTATCACAATATGCCTTGTAATTATGGTAAGGAGTTTGAACTTTATTCTGACAGTAAATAGTTTTTTAAAAGTTTCTAAGATATCATTTAAAGATTTTTTCACAGAGGAGCAATTTGTTCAGAATTTCATTTGAGAAGGATCATTTTGGCTGGTGGACTGGGAGGGGACCAAAACTTGATCATTGAAAATGAGTAAAGAGGTGAATATATTCATTCAGTAGAGAGGTGGTGATGGTCAAGATTGGCATAAAGGCAATGGAATGGGATGGTGGGAAGTGTAAATGCCCAAGAGATACTTAGGAGGTAGAATCAATAAAACTTGTTAATAAATTAGATGTAAAGAGTAAGTTAAAAGTCATGCAAAATGTATGCAACTCTACCCTTTGTGGTGTCATGACCTGAGAATAGGGAACCGTGGAAAAATATAATTGAAGATTATGATTTCAGTTTAGACATGTGGAATTTGCAGCACCCAGAAGGCATCAAGTACAACTGTTTAGTAAAGGGTTGAATATATGGGACAGGAATTTAAGATACATAATTAAGAGAAGAATTTAGGTACAGAATTGGGAACCATGAGTGTTGAAGCCATGAATGGTATTGCCTAGTAAAACTATGGTGGTTGAAAAGAGGACCTAAAAAAGAGCCACAGAAAATACTAGCATTTGAAGATTTGACATACTGTAAGAAGCCTGCAAAGTTTGAAAAATTATTCCAGGAAGATAGGAGGAAAGACAGGAGGAAATCTACATAGTCTCACATAAGAAAACTTGGTCAGTCCTAACCTGCACAAAACTTACCAGTATACTCCTTTCTGGAATGCAGTAATCAGGCACCCATTCCTCACTACTTATGGTGGTTCATAGTCTAATTATAAAATGTGAGGCGTCACCTGCCTCAAATTCTTTTTTCCTAACCTGCATCAATTCCTGGCCTTTTGCTTCAGTGACTGTCTTTATCACTGTGCTAACCTAACCTGTCATGCTTGATCTCCTCTGGTCTTGGCTCTGTCTTTTATGCTTTGCCATAATTTCCATTATGCTCCTAGACCACATCTAATTCTCCTACCAGGTTTGCCTTGACTCAAGCAGAAGGAGATAAGAGAGCCCTTTCACCAAGTGCTAGGCTCAGTTTGGGTAGCATTTCATCATTATCATTGCGAGGTGACCTGTAGGTAAGCCTTGGCTAAGTACTTTCATAGTCCCTTTGACCAGTTCATCACAAACCTTCCTAAAATAAGCCCACCCCACTGAGCTCGCTTGACCAAGATATTCCAAGTAGGCAAGTAGAATGACAAATGCTTAACTGATATAAGTAAATTGTATTAAATTCTATCTGAGTTATATATAAAGTGGAGAATATTAAATACTGAAGAACATCAGCAATTCTAAATATGCTAAAACAAAGAGAGAGAAGATAGCATATATAAGAATGATTGTTTAATGAGCTTAAAAAAGTTAAATCACAAATTCACACGAATTTCTTAGAATTTGTTCTTCAGTGGAAAAAGTGCGAAAAAAACAAGCTTCTGGATGTGGCCTTTTTTTGGTAGAACTGTTCTTTCAAAGGTCAGGTTCTAACAAATGCTGAAAAGGATGTTTAGCTCCCAAGCTACTCATTTAAGGAGTAATCAGGTTTCTTTGAGAAAACTAGAATGTTTTCTGAACAGGTTTTGTTTATTTGTTTGCTTATTTGTTTTTGTCACATGAATGTTGATATAGAATGTCAAAGCCAGAAGAAATTTTAGAGAACAGAAGTTTCCTCTATAATGACCTGGTCCAATGGTTATCTAGCCTCTTTTTAGATGCCTGTAGTGCTAGGGAACTCATCTTTTGTAGCATGAGTCAGTCCAGTTCATTGTTGGACTGATTCGATTGTTGGTAAGTTCTTTCTTATGTTAAACTGAAACCTATCTCCTTGTAGCTTCTATCTATTATTTCTGCTTTCAGTCAGATGCACATACCTGATTTAAATTTCATCTCTTCTACTTGTCAGGATTGTGAGAAAATGGTATCACTTAATCTCTTTGAGTTTCTATTTCTGTACCTGATAATAGATATTTTAATTCCCAACTTCCATGAAACTGTGATTAAAGTGAGATCATGTAGGTATTCTGTCCTTGGCTTTACTGGGGAAAGACTTCACAGATGACTTGTTTTTTGGGGGTTTTTTTTGGAGGGGGAAGTAGGGGCAAGGATCACGAAGGATGGATAGGAATTTTCTATCGAGAAGTGAGGGTTAGGAATGAGACAGGTAGATGATAGGTTGGCCCTTTGGCATAGAGCGAATAACATGAGCAGAAACATGGAGACATGAAAATTAAGTTAAAAATTTTTCTAGTGGTCTGGTTTGGCTAGATTTTTGAATACCTAGGACCAAGGGGACAGAGAGATAGAAGGCACTTTAGGAAAAGTAAGCTATAGGCAGATTGTAAAAGGACATGACACCATGGTGCAATCAAATATCCCACTATTTCCAGAGGTTAATGTGTCCTAAGGAAACAAAGAAAGAGTAGGTATCTGGACTAGGATTTAAGTTTAGGTCTTCTGAAACTGTATATCACAACAGTGACATGGTTTGGACATGTAAAAAATTCTTCTTACATTGTTATAGAATTCAAAAATATAATTTGCTTCCTTCCAGCACTGTGCACCAGAATCCAAGGACTCTGACCCAGTTCATGAAGCCTTCCACTTGGCTCTCAGCAAGAGAAATCACAGTGCTGTTCTGTCAGTGAATCCAGCACATTTCTTTGCTTTTTCTGAGTCTACCCTTATAAAAGGAAAAGAACATTAGGGATAATATAAAGGCTACCCTGCCCACTTTTCAAATAGGCATGGCTGTACACCGTGGTAGATGGTGCTCTATATCAGGGGTCCCCAACCCTGGCCTGCAGATCTCAGACTGATACTGGTCCCTGGCTTGTTAGGAAAGAGGCCACGCAGCAGGAGGTGAGTGGTAGGTAAGCAAAGCTTTGCTTGCCCTACTGCTTAAGCTCCGCCTCCTGTCCATCCCTCTGCCCGCCTTCCTCCCTTCCATTAGTAGTTTATCTTCAGTAGCTCTGACCTTTCCTCCCTGTCATTCTTTTTGTTTTTCCTTTTCTTCCACTTACTCATTTTGGCTAGAAAAGCCTGCTATCCTCTAGCTCTCTTCTCTTCCCTTCCCAAATGTTCCCTGGATAGCTCTAGAGGTATGTCATTGAGGCCAAGTGTGAAGATCAAAAATGAGATTGTCTCTGTTTTGTAAGGTTTCTTTTTGGAACTTCATCTTTCATCAAATAGGAAAACACATTATATATTTATTCATTCAACATTGTTAATTTAAAAGCTGTGTACATTTACACAATGGAATACTACTTGGCCATAAAAAATAGGAAATCTTTCCTTTTGTGACAGCGTAAATGGATCTGGAGATTATGCTAAGTGAAATAAGCCAGTCAGAGAAAGACACATACCATATGATCTCACTTATATGTGGAATCTAATGAACAAAAGAAACTGATGAACAAAATAGAAACAGAGGCGTGAAAACATGGAGCAGATGGACATCTGTCAGAGGGGAGGAGCATTGGAGGCTGGGAGAAAGAAGGTGAAGGAATTAAGCTAACAAACGTACATGTAACACAGACTCAGACAACAGTGTGGCGATAGCCAGAGGGGGAGGGGAGGGGAGGTAGGTGGAGGTGGGCAAAGGGGGGAAATTTGCTTGGGGCAATGGGGTCACAGTGCACTGTGCAGATGATGTTTTATTGAGTTGTACACTTGAAACCTGTATGGTTTTGTGAACCAATTTCAACCCAAGAAATTCACTTTGAAATTTTATTTATTTAGCACATAACCTATACTTTATACATGGTGAAATAGTTTGAGAGATTAGGCAATCAGGAAAAGAATTTGGGAGTATTCAAAAACTTTTACTTCATTTATTGATTTGTCATTTTTCTCTCTCATTCTAAAAATATGAGTTTTAGCACCTACTACATGTCAAACACTGTGTGGAGCAACATTGAGTCTCCAAGGTCCCAATGACACCACCACTCAGATCATTGCACATCAGGTTCATGCTGGTTTTATTTTAATTTTCCTTTTTATTGAATTTATTAGGGCAACACTGGTTAAAGTTGTATAAGTTTCAGGCAAAATATTAAAAGGAGAGAAGAAACTCATGGACATGGACAACAGTGTGTTGATTGTGATTGCCAGGTGGAAGGAGGTGGAGGAGGGTATAGGATGGTTAAATGGTGATGGAAGGAGACTTGACTTGGGGTGGTAAACACACAATGCAGTGGACAGATGATGTGTTGTGAAATTATGCACTTGAAACCTGTGCATTTAGGCCAATGCCAGTTTTAAATGGTTTTAGCTTATTCTTAGGCATAGCTCCTGAGAATGAAACAGCTTAGTGTAGCTTAGTGTGGTGGCAAGAGCCAAAGAATCAAAGTACGACAGTCTTAGCTCTCTTACATCCAGCTCTCTTTGGATTCCTGCTATGTGAAGTTGTCCAACTACTTAACTTTCCTGACTCTATGTTCATGTCTGTAAAATAGGAGAGACATGGCATAATGCATGTTAAAGCTCATGACTCAGATCCTGGGTCATAGGAGGTGCAGCACCAATGTTAGTTATGCTTTCTTCTTTCCTCCATCTTTTGTCTCCTCCTCCACTTACGTACATTCCCCACTGGTGCTGAAAAAACAAACACAAAAATAAAAAGCTGACTAGCAAGGATAGATATATCAGCTTCAAGGACAGTTTTGCAGATGGTCTGAAACAGATAATTCACAAAAGAGTATTTGTTGTTCATTATAATTGCTTGCTCTCTTTCAAGTTAATGAAGCACATTTACATCCATCATCTCGTTTAATCCTCAAGGAAAACTGTGTAAGATGAGGTTTAATATCTTATCTTCTAGGTGAGGAAACTGAGGCTTGCAGAGACCTACTAACTTTCCCAGGGCATGCAGAAAATCAGAATTGGCTCTTAGTTTGTTTTACCACGTAATCCTTTATTATTTTGCTGTCTCATATTGAAACTTGAGCTTTAAAATCTTTAAGTTTCCACCCAACTTTCCTATTTTTCTGTCTTTAAGACTATAGGGAACAACTCCCTTTTTCTTATCTTTCCTCCACAGTACATGAAACTGATAAAGTCCTGAATGTGGATTAGAAGTCCGGAGATTAGTCTGGCTGTCTAGGTAACAAAATATGTTACTAACTCCTGTTGCCTTAATTCAGACCATCATTTTATATTAGCTGGCCTCCTGCCTCTCTTTAAGTCCTTAATGTTGACCTTTCATACCCCTAAGGACATTCTCAAACACTGAGAATTCAACTCCGTTCAAATCCTTCCTATGCTTAAAACAAAACAAAGCAAAGCAGTGTTTTCCCATCTCTCTCAGAACTGAAATCTGAACAGCTTGGGCTAGATCAGGGCTCCTCCTTTTCCATCACGTCCTCGTAAAGCTTGCTACCTGTCAGTGATACTCATCTTGTCTTATAGGCCATTACAGATGTTTTCCCTTCCTTCTACAAATTCCTTCCTCCTCTTCATCTCTCTTGGTGCACTATTTTTTTTTTTCTTGCATTTCAAACACTGGGTTGGATTAGATGACTGTGTACTAAATTATCACAGAATCCCTCCCAATATACTGTCATAGCTCTTTTCTCACTATATAATAGTTGCAAATGTTTTGTGTCTGTATGCCTTGAGTGCAGGGCCCTTTCCTTCATTCTCCTCTGCATTCCTATTGCTACCTGTAGGTGCCTGCCAGTTGTTCAACAGTATAATAACACCTGTAGATTTGGGGTAGTCATTTGTTTTCAAGTTGAGATCGTTTTCTATTTCTATTTTTTCTGAGAATTTTCCTTAACAATGGGTGTTAAATTTTGTCAAATAATCTTTCTTCTTCAGTAGATATGATCATGGGATTTTTTTCCTTTAGCTTATTAATATAGTGAATTACATTGCTGGCTTTTGAATATTGAATCATTTCTGAATAAATTCTACTTGGTTATGGCATGTCATTCTTTTTACTTATTGCCAAAATCTTTTTGCTAATATTTTGTTAAGGATTTTGCATGGTATTTATGTGGCATATTGGTCTGTAGTTTTCATTTTTTTGTATTGTCTTTGCTTTATTTTTATATTGTATTGAAATAGTAGCTTCATATAATGAGTTGTGAAGTGCTTCCTCCATTTCTATTTTCTGAACGAGATTGTGTAGATTGGTGTTAATTCTTTTTCAAACATTTGATGGAATTCTCCAGTGATATTATCTGGGAATAGAGATTTTTTGAGGAATATTAAAATTACAAATAAAAATTTCTTAATAATTATAGAACTATTTAAATTACTTATTTCTTATTGTGTTAGTTGTAGCAGTTTGCATTTTTCAAAAAAATTGACCATTCTATCTACTTTGTCAAATTTATGTTTGTAGAGTTGTTCATTAATATTCCCTATTTTCCTTTTGATATCTACATGGCCTATAGTGATATATTCTTCTTTTATTTCTGATATTGGTAATTTGTATCTTCTTTTTATTTCTTCATCATTCTTAGGAGAGGTTTATCAACTTTATTGATCTTTTCCAAGGACCAGGTATTTGTTTCACTAATTTTTCTATTATTTTTTTCTTTCAATGTCATTTGTTTATGCTTTTTATCTTGTTATTTCCTAACACTGCTCGCTTTGATTTATACTTTTGTTTCTTTTTCTCCCCAGTTTCTTGAGGTCAGAGCTTAGATTTTTCATCTGATACTTTTTTTCCAATGTGTGCATTTAATATTATAAAATTGCCTTTCAGCATTGCTTTAGCTATATCTCACAACATTTGATAAAGTCTATTTACATTTTCATTCAGTTAAATGTATTTTTAAAAAATTCTCCTTGTAAATTCCTTTTTGTCTCATAGATTATTTATACTTTTGTTTTTTAGTGTTTAACCATTTGGAGATGTTGTTTTCTTTCTGTTAATGATTTTTAGTTTAATTTCATTGTGATACGCTTTATTGGATACAGGACAATCCTTTTCTAGCAGAAATAAAAATATGCCATTTTCTTCTGATTCTTATAATAATTCTACTATAATTTGTATTATTTTATACATGTAGCTAAGATATTGTTTCTTTGTCACTATTTTCAAAGTTTTTTCTTTGTTTTAGTTTTAAGAAGTTTTATTATGATATTTCTTAGTGTTAATTACTTTGAGTTTATTCTACTTGGAGATTATTTGGCTTTTTGCACCTGTAGGTTTATGTCTGTTGTCAAATTGAGGTATTTTTCAGCCATTATTTCTTCCAGTATTCTTTTAGCCCTGCTGTATTTCTTCTGCTCTCTGGAACTCTGGTGACAGGAATATTAAACATTTTGTTATAGCCCCATAGGTCTCTAATGCTGTGTTTACTTTTTTCCTGCTTCGTTTTCTGTCTGTGTTAAGATTGAATAATGTCTACTGTTGTATCTTTCAGTTCACTGATATTTTTCTAGTCTTCTCCATTCTGATGCTTAGGTCATTCACTGAGGTTTTTTTTTTTTTTAATTTCAGCTGTTGTATTTAAAAATATATAAAATTTTTAGCCCTGACTTGTATAGCTCAGTGGATTGAGCACAGGCTGTGAACCAAAAGGTCACTGGTTCAATTCCCAGTCAGGGCACATGCCTGGGTTGCGGGCCAGGTCCCCAGTGGGGGCCACGTGAGCAGCAACCACACATTGATATTTTTCTACCTCTCTTTCTCCCCCGGCTTCCCCTTTCTCTAAAAATAAATGAATACAATCTTAAAATATATATATATATATATATATATGTAATTTTTATTTGATTCTTCCTTATATCTCCCATTTCTTTTCTGATACTTTTATCTTCCTTGTTGATGCTTTCTATTTTTTATTTGTTTCAAACATGGTTATAATTGCTTTTTGAAGCATTTTTATGATGGCTGCTTTAAAATGTTTGTCAGAAATTCTAAATATCTGTCATCTCCTTGTTGGAATCTATTGATTTTTTAAAATCCCATTTGAAATATTCCTGGTTCTTGACACGATGATTAATTTTTCTATTAAAACTTCAGTGGTGAGTTAAAATGTTGTGTATTATGTTACGAGACTCTGGATCCTATTTAAATCATCTATGTTGGCTGGCTTTCTCAGAAAATATTCTGAAAGAAGGGGAATTTTGATATCGTCATACTCAGATGGAAGTAGAAGTCCATGTTCATCACTTGGCCTCTGCTGACACTGCAGAGTAAGAAAGAAGCCCTTATTACTTTTGGGCGGAGGTCTGGACTGTGATGAAGATCATGATCCCCCACCAAACTTCTGTGGCACCATAGCAGCTAAGGGGAGGAGGGGCTACCCATTGTGCCAGAGTGAGTAAAAGTCCAGGTATCCCACACTGTCTCTACCGAAACCACAGTGGGGTAGGTGGATGGCGGGCCTCTTTACTACCCAGCAATGATGAAAATCTACCCCCCTACTCAGCCTTCCATGACACCATCCTGGCGGTGGGGGTGGGGCACCATGTTACAGCCTGGAGAAGGTAGAAATCTAGGATCCTCACTTGCCTTTTTTAAAATTTTAATTGTTGTTCAAGTACAGTTTTCTGCCTTTTACTCCCATCCCAGCCCACCCCCCCTACCCAGCCCTCCCCACCTCCCTCACTTGACCTTTTATGACAAGGTGTGGTGGACCTACATTTTTTTCCTGTGGTATTTGTCTGTAGTAGAACATTTATTTTCTAAAAGTCTTCTGTAAGGTTAGGCTTCCTCTTTTCTAGTCATTTGCCTAAAGAGAACAATTTAAAAAAAAATTTTGTCTGTGCCTGTTGGCATTTTAGGGGTTTTAGCTTTTCCAGCACCCATTCTGGCATCGATGGGGCAAAAAGAAAACTCATGGAACTTACCACAGTGTCATTCTCTGAGTCTCGAAGTCGCTAGTCAGTCTTCTGTTTTTTCCCCCACTTACAAGTGCTCTTATGTTTGTTTCATGTATGATGTCCAGGAGTTTTAGTTGTACTTAGCAGGAGAATTAGGGAAACATACTGTACTCCATTTTCCAATTCTTTTAAGGCTCCTGAATGCTTAAAAAGGAGCCAGACAAAAATAAAGAAATCACTTGAAAGATTCTGAATGACAGTAATACAAATGGGGTTGTGGAGGTGCTCATAGAGACAAAAAAATCATTTCAACATTTGATGGGTATTGAATTTAAAAATGAGATATAGCTCTGACTTTTCTGGTTGCGAAGGCAGAAGGAACAATGATTTGTCTTTGTTTCCTTGTTTGAGAGAATGAAGCAGATCTGTTGATTGAGAATTAAGGTTTTTTTTTAGCCTGACATTTTAGGAGGGAGTATTGTGTATATTCCTTAAATAAGAGGCTTTGTTGAAATTCACATTTGGATGTTTTTAAATTAGGATTTTACAAATATAATGTTTCTCATAGGTGAACGTTTCTTACACTAGCTGTCTACACAAGCTGAAGGCATAACCTACTCAGTCATGACACTTCTAATGGTAGTTAAGCTAATAAAGTTAAAAATTATATAATTTTATTGTATAGAGGTCAGAGACCTCAAGGAATGGATAGTAAATCAGTTCCTCTTGTCTTTTTCAGGTACTGAATATCTTAATAAATGTTTGACATGAGTGTTTGGCAAGGGCTGACTTGCCAGAAATTGTCAAGTTAGTTTCTGTGTTTTAAAAAATTACACCCTTTTTTAAAAATAAAGATTCTATTTATTTATTTTTAGACAGAGGGGAAGGGAGGAAGAAAGAGAGGGAGAGAAACATCAATGTGTGGTTGCTTCTCGTATGCTCTCTCCCCTAGTGACCTGGCCTGCAACCCAGGCTTGTGCCCTGACTGGGAATCGAACCAGCCACCCTTTGGTTCTCAGGCTGGTGCTCAGTCCACTGAGCCACAACAGCCAGGGCACCACCTTTTTTTTCAAATCCTCACTGGAGGATATGTTTATTGATTTTAGAGAGAGGGGAAAGAGAGAGATATTGATGTCAGAAACATCAGTTGGTTGCCTCCCACATATGCTCCAACTGGATATCCAACCCACAGCCTATGTATGTGCTCTGACCACAGATGGAACCTGCGACCTTTTGGTGCGCAGGACAATGCTCCAGTCATCTGAGCCACTGGCCAGGGCTCAAGTTAGTGACCTGATGAGTTCACAGAGTAGTCGTAATCTGATCTATTATTTCAAGGACATCTATAATGCATGTTCGATATAGATATTATTCTAATACTCATATCTGGAACATAATTCTCAGTTTAAATAAGTGTTCTTTTTCAAAAAAATCTTTTGATCTATAGAGGATGGTATGGGTGGGGTGCAGTTAGAGAAAAATAATGTTATGGAATACCTACTATGTTCAAAAGATTTATTACACATTCTATGTATATTCCTTGACTTTTTAAGTTACACTGTAGAGTCATTGTTATTATTCTTACTTTATAGCTAGAGAGACTGAGACCAGGGCCAGTTCAATCCTTTGACTAAGGACTAACAGTTAGGAAATTTCATAGTCGGGATTCCACTTCCAGTCCTGTTTCCTGCTCCTCCCGTATATGGATCCTATGATTCAGGCACTCTGCTTTATTGAACATGAAATTGAAAGAGAAAATGGATGTGAAATGTTTGGTAAGAAGGAAGAAAATGGAGGTGAAACAGATAGAAAAACTCAATTCAGTGAGTTCAATTTCTCGGAGTCAATTTAAATGAAAAATACGAGAAAGGATTTCAGAAGTTCTAGTTTAATGATAATTTAATCTTTCTGTGAATTTCATTTTACAACCTTTGTTTGGCTTAGCAAGAAGCATCAATTATTTGTAGTACTTAAGGGTGCTTTATGAGATGTTAGAGCTTAGTCATTTTTGGTATAAGTGTATATTGCCAAAATGTGTGTGTGTGTAATTCTATAGTGGAATTATTGAAAAGAATTTGATAATGAACTAGCTAAAATGTAGATCCTCAAAGCTTTAAGCTCAGAGATCATCTTGGTTAGCCCAATGTCCTGTTCCACCAGTAGAAAACTGATGCCCTGGGAGATTGTGTGACTTAACCATGTTCTCAGAGTGACCAGCAATAAAGCTGCAACTACAGCCCAGTCTACCTGGATCCCAGTCCAGTACATCCTAGTAAAAACAATCTAAAGACTTTCAGATTAATTCTTTTTGTCTAGAGATAAGATGGTGTCTAATTTTAAATGTCATTTAAATTTTATAATTTCTTGTTCTTATTAGGTTGATATTTTGAAGTGCTGTCATTCAGTCAAGGAATAGGAAAATATAATTGAAAAGCACCAATTGTCTTACCTTGAAGGACCTTATGTAGTATAAAGTCCACTCAACTGTGAGCTCCTAGGGGAGAGAAACATATCTCAATTATCTTTTTAATTTTCAGCACCTGGCTTAGGGCCTAGTTGAATTTTGGTTGAATGAGTGAATGAAGTCCACAAGAGTCATAATACTATATAATATTGAAATTGAAGAAGACTTTTAAAAATCATCTAGCCCATTTTCTTAACTTTAAATATGAGGAAACATAGAACAAAAGTATATAATTTATTGTCATACAGACTAAAAATATAACATGTTTATATATATTTTTTCATTGCAAAATTTTTCTCTTTTCAGTTTGTATGTAGATTTAACAGTAATTTTGTATTGCACAACTCCAGGGGGAACTGTTCATCTTACAGTTTATGTGGCCAGCGTTGCCATAGCAATACACAGTGGCTCAGTACTGGAGGCAGGTATTATTGCCCCTATTTTACAGAGAAGGGAACAAGCCTAAAGGGGTGGTAACTTATCCAAGATCAGGCAAATTATATGGACTCTTGTTTTCTTACAATTCAGTACTTTTTATCTTATGGTACTTCAGTCTGAAATATGTCATTCTGTCATTCAGAAATATGTCTTCATGCCCAATCCCATAATACCTTATAGACAACATCTAAAGAAAAGACCCAAGCACACACACTGTTCAAAGCTCTGTTCCCGAATCTGTCTGTCCTGATTTCTGAAATTTGTTCCCACTTTCCCATCTCTAGCATTGCTTTTTGTACAATATATGGCTCACACACTCTTTCATGTCACTTCCCACTGTAGTTCCATCTACCCCAGCAAACAGCTTCACTGTCGTGATTTGCTGTTAGACATACTATTTTCCTTTCTAATTGACGAGTTGACAGGATTTCTCCTATATATTCTCCAACTTTTTCTGACTTTCCTTTTCAAGTCCTCCCTGAGAGTTACCTTGCCACCTAGCACGATTTTATTCTCTGCATGCTGTCTCTGGGTGATTCATCTCTGCCCGTCACACGGGGTGCACGCCAACACCTACACACACAGGTGAATCTGCTTCAGTGATATATTTTAATTACAGATTTAGTCAGAAGTAATTAAGCCTTTCTGTAATGGGGTTGGGCACAGACTTTTAAAAATTCATGCCATTTCAGACGTCCCATGTGTGGTTTGTGCCACTCCGGTTTACAGAGTAAGAAGGAGCCCCTAGTGTAGTTAGATTAATTAATAGAGAATAAACTTAATGGAGCCAGAAAAGTGCAAAAAAATGGTGCTTTCCCCCTTATATCTCATGCAGATGGAATAGCCATCCTGGGATTTCGGCAGGGGATGGCAATTGCATTTTAATTACAGGGCTGATGGTTTCGGTGCTGCACCAGATGGAAGGGCCTTTGTAGGGAGAGGCCCACTCACTGCCTTTGTTGATTTTCCCTCTGAAGCTGGTTAACAAAGCCCGACAGGAGACAAAAGTGATGAGGTTACTTTCTGATCCCATGGATTTATTCCGTCTTCTATTGCTTTACTTGTGAGTTCAGAGACGGTGAAAGAGATGGTCCTTCACACACTTGAACAAATGAAGGAGAGAGGATGGGACTGGAGGAAAGGAAAGATCTGCCTTCCTCTTCCTCATTCCCGAGGATCCTTGTGGTTTCTTTACTAGCTAAAAATACTTTCACTTCCATTATATCCCTTAACCATTGTGACAATTCAGTAACAAAGCTATTGTTATCCTCATTTTAGTCAAAGGAGAATTGAGATTAGGACATTTAAGCTTTTGAGGCAATGCTAAACTAAAAGAGTTATTTGTTCTGTAGCTCTCCAAAATGTAGAACTGTGGATGTAGAAACCTTCTGACACGTCATCTCATTTGATGGAAAAGGAAACTAATAGTCAGGTGGCGTGGTGGAGGACAGTGTGGGACGGTAGAAAGAGCGTGGGCTATGGGACTAGTCCTGGTAAAGTTTCACTTCTGTAGTTATGTCTTCAGAATCTGGGGAGAAGTCCACTCTTCAAGCTTCTACCTTTGCTCTGTAAAACCAATATTGGACTGGATGAAACTGAGCCCCCTCCAGCCTTGAGTCCTCTGCTACCCAGAGCACAGATTTTCTTATGCCTAGGCTAGGAGTCTTTTTACCTCTACCACATGTGGATGCTAATGGCTTCATTTTGGAGACCTGAAAGTCTTAAATTAATCTTGAGGGGGAAGGCAGGGTAGGGCGAGTACCAAATTGAAGTTAATGAAGGCCAAACACTTGAGGAATTTTTTGAATGTTATTACACAGGAAAATAGCCAGAACATTGGGAAGCCACTATTTACCTAGAAATGACAATAATTCAGGCCCATTAACCTGGGATTGATATGAAAATTTGATTTTTAGGCACCAAATGCCTTGTGAAGCCTGGGAATACAGTTCTGAAGCAATGAGATGAGTCATTAGGAATCATCTCAAGAGTTTTTTGCCTTCATCTAAGCTGTTTGATTTAGTGGTGCTTGTCCCTCAAAATCTTCTCCTCTGACTTTTTCTCCTTCAAAGAAGAATCATTTGTTACCTTCTCACTGTAATTAGATGGTTTGAGGGGATAAACATCAGACCTTCCCAGTTGTCCAGGCCTTGATTTATAGGAAAATTATTTGTTCTAATTATGCAGAATGATTCATAGCTTATGCAAATGTGTGATTGATTACCAGGCCACCTCTTTTATACGTAGGCTCAATTCTCTTTAGTTTTTAGATAAGTGCTTCCTAGGAATCATAATATTATCTAGATGAGGCTACTGGATTCCTTTGGTTCTTCTCCTGACAGCCTAGAATAATAACAGTATGCCTGCGTGCATTTGACAAAATCAAGCAATCTCTGCGTACAGGGCATTGGGAATACAGAAATGATGGTAATATATGCTGATATAGAGGACGTGGGGAAAGGACACATCCTGCAGCACATTAACATCCATTATTTCACGTGAGCCTCAGAGCAGCCTCATAAAATAGGTACTGCAGCTATTATTGTGAAAGTTTCACAGAGGAGGAGATAGGCTTAAAAAGGAAAAGTAACCTACCCAAAGTCACTCAGTATAGAAATTATACAGACCCCATGGGAATAATTCATAATTCCTGGCAGCCAGAATCAGCCTGCATGCATTTACACAAGTGTGCATGTGTGTGTTTGGTGGAGGAAGTGATTGGGCTTCAATCCGGGTTGGGATTATTCGCTTATCTGAAAGGTAAGCAAATATTTTCATATTTCTCAAAATGGCTCCATAGTTTATCTACTTAATGCAGAGCCTGACACTCCACTTTATTAGTTTAATTTAAGGCATTGAAGGCTGCTATTAAAATGCCAGTGTTCTTTGGGAATAAGGCATACCTTGATCTTTTACTTGTCATTCATTCATTTGTTCCTTCATTCATTCATTTGTTCCTTCATTCAGCAAGCTTTATTAGCAAACTTTCCCATGCTAGATACTAGGAGAGGAGTGGAGATGGTTGTTGAGGATGTGATACAAGCATCAATTTGACATGGTCTCTTTCTTTGTAGAATGCATTGGCTGTCCTCAATATTCTCATTTACTGACATGCTTAACCTTTTATAGTCAAGTTACTAAGAATTCCACATAGGAAAAGGATTTTTTTCTATGCCTGGACTACAGATCAGCTGATGTTATGTGCCTCTATTATCTTACTCTAGGCATTTCAGTCTTTGAAATCAGAGACCAGTTTTCCTATCTCTGTGTCTTCAGTGCCTGAGGCATAGTAAGTTCTCAACAAATGTCTGATCTGGGAACAAAAGAATGCATTATTGCACGGTTAAAGTTACCTTTGCATTTTCCTCTTAAAGCTTCCTCCATTCTGTCCCCGACTTAGTTCCTCTTTGTTCTCCAGAGTCAAAGAAGGCATACTCAGACTTAGAATCTCCTCTTTGATCCTAGAATATCAGTGCTTCTCTATTTGTAATCCTTGCCCAAAGTCCCTGTCCTCCTCTCCCTGTGACTTCCTTAGACCAAAGGAGTGTAAAGAAATAGATTACTGTGAGCACAGTAATATGTGTAAACTTGGACAAGTCACTTAGCTTCCCTGAGACTTAGTTTCTTTTTCTGTAAAATAGCAACAATCTCTATTTCTTAGGTTGTATTTATAACTAACTAAGTATATATTGTCAATTGCTATTTCAAACTTGATCCCAGGTGTAAGCTCCTTCAGGAAGTTTTCTTTGCCCTAAACTATTTTTGTAATCTCAGTTTTTCAGAGCCCCCTTGTTCCTTCTGCTATATACTTATGGCTTTATATTCTCTGATTTAATTCTCCTTTATCCTCCACTACACAGTGAGGACAACCCCATATTAATCTTTATATATACTAATACCCAGCATATGTTTACTGAGCACACGTTATGTGTCAGGCACTATGCCAGATATTGGGAGTTCAACAATGAGCAAGAGCAACACAGCCTCTGCCCTTAGAAGTTTATAGTATGTAGCATAGAATAGGCTTACTAAGTATTTCTTGGATGAATGAATAAAAAATAAAGGAATTCATAAATGAATGAAACTACTTGGTAACTGTAGAGTGCTCTTTGGATGTTAGTTTTTCATACTCTGAGTATACTCAGTTGCAATGAAACCGATTCCATGTCCAATATACTCTTGCCAGAGTCTTCTGTGCCAGTAGTCTTTATATTGATGAAGTCTCTCTTCTCTTGCTTGTGGTTCACTTATTATCTGGGAATTAGGTTGGACAGAATTCCTTTCTTAGTTTAATTACTCCCCATCTTCTTTTTTCTGATTGCTATCTTTCTTTACTGATAACTTTTGACTTGTAGATGAGAGAAAGTTTCAGAAAGTGGCAGATAAGGAGAACAAACAACTTTTAAAAAAGTCTTAAAAAGCAATTTTCTCTGAAGATCCATTAGTAATAAAGTAAACTTCATGGGTACCTACCTCCTGGGTCCCCAGATTTTGTTTGAATGAAAGTGAACAGTGCAGGCCCTGGCTGGTGTAGCTCAGTGGATTGAGCGCGGGCCTGCGGGCCTGCGAACCAGACGATCACGGTTCGATTCCCAGTCAGGGCACATACTTGGGTTGCAGGCCAGTTTCCGGCAGGAGCCAGTTCCCTGCAGGGGATGCACGAGAAGCAACCATACATTGATATTTCCTTCCTCTCTCCTTCCCTTCCCCTCTAAAGATAAATAAATAAAATATTAAAAAAAAAAAAGAAAGTGAACAGTGCATTATATTTTTCAATTCATGATAAAAGTATGTTGGTCATATAATTTACCTTCCAAACTGTCTCTGGAAAGCCAGGATACATATGTTCTCTATAGTAATAGGGTAATAGAATAGTGTCAAACATAGGCCCAGGATTTGACCTCATTGGCCAATGCAGGGTCAGTGCGGACTCTGAAACTTACAGTTAGTATAACCTTGGAGAAGTTACTCGAATTCTCTACATCTATTTCTTCATCTATAAAATGAAGCACTAAACCCAACTCCAGTGTATATGGCATTGAGATAATACATGTAAATCTGACACATAGTAAGTGCTCAAAGAATATTAATTTCCTTTTTAACTCCCCCAATAGCAGCTCTGCCATTAACTCAACATATGATATTGAACAACTTTTCCCACTTTCTTATCAGTCAAATGCAGGATTGGAATAGATGATTTCTCCATACTCCAGTCATTTTACTGGATTTCTCAGAATAGCTCCATTACAGATAACCTTATTATCATAAACCTCCAAATTGTCTTAGGAATTTTGATATCTATAGAATATGTCCCAGGTATTCTTGACATGAAAAACATCCCCCAAATCCTCCAGCAAACCATCAATCACATCTTTAAGTTCAGAAATTGTAATTGTCACATTATGAGTTTCTTCCCAGCTATCAGTCACATGTTATGCCCTCAGAACCAATCACGCCAAAGCTGATAATGCTTGGATTTCTAAGCCTGTAAAATCACAAAAATTGGGATATTTAAAAGTGACATGAATTAGTCTTTAATGCTTTTAATCCAAGCCTTAAGCTGTTTATTGAATGAAGAGCTTGTTATGGCTGATCCATTCCTCTCTGAAGATTTTCTTCTCTATGTTAAATAACCCAGATTCTTTAAACTGATCCTTCTTAGGGTGTGTTGACAATTATTTAATCACCGATGGTTCCTCTTCCTGGAATCTGGTCAACTAGCCACCATTTCATTTGAATGTGTTCAACCTGGTTTCCCACTCACTCTCTGACCAATCTGTCAATAAACCTTATACATTCTACCTCCTGAACATACATTGAAAATGCCCTCTTTCCTATTCTTTCTACTCCACAGTTGTTTTTTAAAAATAAACGATTATTAACAATTATTACATGCTACGTCCTAGAGATTGAAGATACAAAGATGAAAAGGATGACTCACATGAACAAGTATAAAGGACACATGGACAATAACTAAGGTGGGGGGTGGAGATGGGAGGGAGGTGGGGAGCACTGCTAGGGGGCAGGGCTGGGAATACAAGACAGAAAACTGTACTTGAACAAGAGTTAAATAAAAATTAAAAAAATAATAATAAAATAAAAAAAAGATGAAAAAGATGGTCTCTGCCTTCAAGGAGCTATTGTTGTTTAATGCTAAAGCTGGAAATAGCCTTAGCATTAATCTAGTCCAATTGGCTGATTTTATAGACAAAAAAGCTGAGACTCAGAAATGGAGAGTGACCAGTACAAAATCACACAGCTAATAAGCTGCAGAATTTAAGGCTAGGACCCAGATTTTTTGACACCCCTACTCACAATAATTTCCTCTCTACCATGGTAAACTTAAAAATAACCAGCCCCTTCCCTGTATTACTATCACCTTCACTCACATTTTATATAGTACTTTAGAGTTTACAGGTCCGTATCAATCATCTAACTTAAATCTTTGTAGTGTCCCCGAGGGAACTCATCACCCTGAATCTGAGAGATATTAGGTAAGTTGTCTAGGTACAACTTCTGAAACTTGTACTCCAAATTCACGAGCTTTCCTCATATCACACTTCCTTTCGTAGAATAGCTGTTATATTATGACTGACATGTACTGGGTCCTATTTAAGCCATGGATCCTATTTTTGAAGTGTACAATGTAGACAGATCATAGAGTGTAATTAATAGTCATGCTGGATGTTGTGTTAAGGGCTTCCCGGAGCTGTTGTCCAGATTTAATATTGGATTCTACCATATAGTGAGCACAAGTTTACAGTGAGTGAAGCCATGAGGAAAATAAATTTTAGAAATCATTTAGAATGCAATAACTGAATGTATTGCCTTAAGATGTCAAACCAAGACTCTGGAGTGACAGTAGAATGTGCTTCATTAAACAGAGGCTCTCAGAGAGCTTCTTGAACCTCTCTAAATGGGTGAACAGAGAGCCGTGCAGCTGCTCAAACATGTAGTGACCATTTGTCTAAAGTCCTAATCAAGTGCAGAATTAAAGGTAGAAAAGAAGACTTAGCTCTTTTGAAATTATGTTTTTTGGCCTGATGTTGAGATAGTTCTTCTCCAAGGTAAGGGGGTTGGAACCCTTAGCCTGAGTTTCACCAGGCACTCAGCATTTCTGGTGATCAGCGAGTAGAGATCTAATTAAAGAGTTGGAAGATGAGAGTGTCAACAGAAAGGATGGTCTTCTCGTTTAAAAGAAAAGTAGGATGTCAGTATTTATATCTTTGCTTTGAGTGATGTGTGTTGAAAAAATGATTTGAGTGTCCACCAGTAAACTCTGGTTGTCAACTGGAGTTGTAGGGTTGAACAAGTCCAGGTTCCTGACCTCCTTATGTAGCGATAATGCTACAAAGAAAAGAACACAAGGTAAAGGACAGAGAATAACTGGTTAAGTGGAAGAAGGGGAACTGTTTTGGCTGAGATGATCTCTGAAGAGTTTCCTGACAAAGTAACTTATGAGCAGAGTCCTGACTGATGGAACAGGATGACCAGTGGGAAGATTTGGGGACAGAGTGTATTCAGAGAGTACAGCCAGTACAAAGACCTCTGGAAATTAACATATTCAAAAACAGTGAAGTCAGAGTGGCTGGATACAATGAACAAGGGGAAAGTGGTAGGGTATTAGTTATAAGAAACAGGCAAAATCATATGATGCCTTCTAGGTAACGATAGGGAATGTAGATTTTTCTCTAAGTGCAGTAGTAAGCTAGACGTTATCTGATTCATAATCCACTGCAAACAGGGCAAGAGTAGTATAAGAAAGCCAATGCTGAGACTCTTTCAGCTTTTTGTGAGTGAGAAGAAAGTGACTAGAGGAGGAGCCATGGAGATGGTAAGAATTTGTTCTACTTGGGATATATTTCTGGGATTGAGTTTAAAAGAATCTAGAGGAGGTGCTAGAATTAAATTATACCACTTATGATGACACAAAATAATTATAATTAATATAGGGTAAAACAAAGTCTGTTTACAGTTGTTCATATGGAAAATAATACAGTTGTTCATATTAATAATACTAGAATGAACTAACTCTGTTTTGTGTACTCACAACTGTAAACCTACTTTTTGTCCCACCCTGTATTTATAATGCTACATATTTTACAAAACATTTTTAAAAAACGGAGTCTCATTTTAACCTATAAGGTAAATATTTTTATCTCAGTTTTAAAAATGATATAATGCAAGGTTAGAGGCATTATATAATTTTCTCAAAGTCACACAAACAGTAAATGGTAGAGTCTGGATGAGATGCTCACTTTGTCAATCTCAGAATTCTGTGCTCTTCTTTCTGTACTTCATGAGGAAGATGCATGCATACATGCATGCATACATATGTACATATATGCATAGAGAAGGAGAGAAAGGATAGTGATTCAACACAAAAGCCTTGGTATTAGGCTGCCTGTTTTTGTAACCATTTTTTAACTAGATAATCAAAGAAAAGCTACTTAATCTCTTATTAAAAATGGAGTAAAAATATTACCCATCATAGAAGGTCGATTTTGCCAGAAAATACCTTAGTTTGGATACTGGCATAGAAGAAGCACTCCATAAATCTCAGCCAATATGATTATACATATCTTGTACAACAAGATATTAAATTCATACTCGTTCAGGTTTGTCATACTGTTCAAAGCAAGTTACTTTAGTATTGATAACATCAGTGCATAGAACAACTATATATAGGGTTTGGCAAAAGTAGGTTTATAGTTGTTTGTATGAAAAATAATACAATGATTAATAAGTGATTTTATAAGAATAAACTCTTTTGCATGCTCACAAGAGCAAATCTGCTTTTGCTCAACCCTGTACTCTCCATTGTACAGTTGAGCATCTCAAATGGCTCAAACGTCCTTGATGACTAGGTCCATGTTATACTCATTACTATAACCCTCACCTTCCTATTTAAAATCTAGCAAACATTATACACATTGCCTTACTAAGTACTTAAGGAATTGAAGTTGTTTGAAAAGGCAGTATAGGCAATTAGTTATGTGGTATAGTTTGAGGGAGACAATAAATCCCCCATACCCAACCCAAGTCATCTCAGTGTTAAACTCCACCATGGAATAACAGCATCTCAAGGTTGGAAAGGATACTGGAAATCATAAAATATCATATATTCACAAAGCCCTTCCCACCAGCTGGATAGAGTCTCCTCTGTAATATCCAGCCTCTGCCTGATCATCTCCAATCATAGGGAAATCCTGACTCCATAAGGCAGCCTGTTCCACGTTTGGCTTCTCTTACAATGAGAAATTGCTTCCCAATATTGACTTAGAACCAGCCTCCCTTCCCCTCCAGGGGCACAGCAGGCTTGGGGGGGCTGTGGATAGTAGCTGTGCTATGGGGCAGCTTCTCCAGGAGGAGGTTTTTTGGTCTCTGCTCTCTCAATGCTCTGATGATTCCCTTCATTTTTTTAAATTAAGGAATATCACTGTTTGGCTAGGTGAGCTTCTGTTGCCTTTCTGTCACTAGTTTTTGTAATGTTTTTAAACATTTTATCTCCTGAATTTCTCATCTCCTGGATCTGGAAGAAATTTGCACTTTAGGATTTAGTTTATTCTCAAATGATTTTGCTTTTCAAATGGTTTCTAGTTGCTTTACATGGGAGTACTGGAATAAAATGGACCCAAATAATCTTTATGATTACTGATAAGTTTTGGAAGTCCCATGCCCTGGGTGTATTCTAATTTAGAAAGTCTTGACAAGAACCAGTATGAGAGGCAGGAAACTGCCTCTGGGTTCTAGTTTAGCTCTGCCTTACATTTAGTATGTAACCTTGGAAACGTCTGTCTTCCTCTAGGCTTCAGTTCCTTTATCTGAAAAATACCTGGGATTGAATTTCATATTCATTATCCTTTCTCTGATTCTGTGCACAAGATTTGTAGAATTTTTGAAATTTTCATGCAGCTTTACTAATTAAATGTGTGCGTGTGTGTTTTATCTGATGGGAACATTTGAGGAAACTAACTTTTTTCCTTGTTTCATTTATGGTCAAACTCTGACATAAAAGAAAATGAGAAATTTTAGTGGCAACATATCATTAACTTTATTTCCCTGAAAACAGGGGAAAGATTCTGTTTTATTCATTCCATTGTCTTCCTTGCTGTTAGTTAAAGTTGACTGAAGAGGACGCGGCAGGTTCAGATGGAGAGGGCCGAGACTATTATTCAGGAAGATTTCTCAAAAGAAATTTTGTTAGTTGCCATATCATACCATAACTTGGTAGTCGGGCAGTTATTTTATTTCTGGAGTACATTTTCTTCCTATAAAAGAGTCATCACAAAGGATGTACTAGTGACATAATATTTGTCAACTTCCAGGTGGTATATACCAGCTTTATTTTCCCATCGTTAAAGGCTTAGGAGGGATACATTAGTTAAAAATCACATCTTTTTTTTTAACATTTTCTTTTTTTAAAAAAAATCACATCTGAAAAAATGTGTCAATGAATTGTGACGTTGTATGGATAATGGCCCTTAAGAAAATGTTTTGTTTGGTGGCCTTAACTGCCTCATTCCATCCATGTAGATTCATTCATCTTCCATTTATAAACATTTATTAAGCACTGCCACTTGCCAGACTCATTGCTAGATGCTGAGGATACAAAAATAAAAATGGAAGAGCTAATTCATATGAAGATGGGTTTTTCTGGCATTTGTCTCCCACATGAACATCTACTATGGGGCTGACTGTATCGGTGGCAGTGTGGGATGGTGGCCATGTGTGCCACTGAGACCTTGGGAGGGCTCCCCTTTTGTGTCCCCTGAGCACGTGTACTACAGTCCTTGGCACTGAGGAAGCACTCAGCCAGTGCTTGGGGGAAGGAATCAGTGCCTGCCTGGTCATTTTTTTAGACAATGCTAATCCTGTTTGTTCTGGGAACTAAGCTTTAGTGCACAACCAGAGAGGAGAGCTTGTAGTCAGAGGACATTTTATGTGAGAAGTGCTAATATAGAGCTCTGTGCGTGAAGAGAGAACAACTCAATTCTCTCTGTGAGACACCAGGGAAGGACATTCCAGATAGATGAAACAACATGAGAAAATATAGACTGTGGTAAAAGCACATGCTGTGTGCTCGAGACTAGTGAGCCCAAATCATAGAGTGGAGGTGGGGAAAGAGGTGACAGATGGGAGAATACCAGGAAATATCCTAGAAATACATATTACACAGTTTCAAATGTCATGTTAAGGAACTTGACCTTGACCCAGTAAGTGATGGAAACATATTAAAGAGTTTCAAGCATAGGAATGCCATATTTTCATTTGTGTTTTGAATTTACTCTGTTATTAGTGTTAAGGATGGATTGGAGTAGGACAAGACTGCAAGCAGGTACATAATTTGTCCAGATGACAGATAGACTAGACTAATGTTAGTTGGGATAGAGGGAATAGTCTCTACCTTGAGTTGGAAGCATGATCAAAAGAAAGGCTTTAGCTGAAGAGAAATGGAAATGTTTTGAAAATGAAGTGAAAGAACCAGCGGAGGGCACATGATTGAAAATTCATGAGGGAGAGGGTATACAGGATGTCCTGGCAGAGACTGGAAAAATTGGGAGTCCAGAACATAGTGAGAAGGGTTAGTATTGGACAAAAGGAGAAATGATAGAGAAGGAAGTGATTCTGAAGTTTGTCTCTTATTGTATGTCTAGGGGCCTTAGTTATTTTTTGCACTTGCTTGTTCAGCCACCACAGTCTTCCCTACCAGCTGCACATCTGAGTTTTTTCAAAGACAGCAGTGTTTAAGCTCATCAATGGGTGGTATCATTTTTTTTTCATTTACCCAACAATAGTCTTTGAACAATCATTCTGTGGTGGTCCCCATACTAGGCATGGAAAATACAATGATGAATCAGACTGTCTCTGGCCGTGAGAACCTCCTTATCTATAAAGGAAGACAGTTGTGTTAATAAGTCAGTGTACTATAGATTGTTACAGGTGCTTTAACAAAAGTTGGGAATAATTATTCCTACCTGGGTTGAGAGATGGGATGGACTACAAAGGCTTCATAAAAAAAATAAATGTGCTTGAGCTAAATTTTGAAAGTGTGATTGCTTGAGATAAATATTGAAAGGTTACTAGTTGATTTTTACTAGTTTAGGATAGTGTGCTTGGCAAAATTCTAAGATGCATATTCATAAACTTGGGTTGAGTGTACCTCCTATAATTAGTTTGTATTAAAATTGCTTATTTGTCTTTTTTTTTTTTTTTTACTATTAATCCATGAAAGTTTCAAGGACTCTGATACAATTGATCTCCAACTTTTCTGCCTAACTCAGTTATTTAGTGATTGTTGTTTAATGAATGAGGAATTTTCTTACACATAAAATTTAGTCAGTAACAGTCCTTTTGCAGAAGTTGTGAGGATAAAAGAGATAATGTAGAGCAAGTCACTTAGCCTCTCTATGTCTATTTTTATGGCTGAAAACTTGGAAAGATAGTACCTGGCCTTACATATTAAATAAAACCAATGCTTGAACACTTAGAAATGGGAAAGGGAAAGAGAGTAAGGAAATATAGGATATGCTGTTTTACCATTCAGCAGACAGTAACTTGCAGATGAGAACTTGTCAGCCATTTCAAATGTACACAAACACCTTTTACCATGACATTTTATAAGTGGTCTACTTTTTCTAATAATTTCTATAAGATTTCCTAAGTTAGGTAAACTGTATGTTTGCTTGCATTTCAAATAGTCTTAAAGCTTTCTTTTCCCCAGGGTTCAAACTCAGATCTTTATATTCTTTTGTTCTCACTGAAGAATTAAATGCTTATGATAGCTCATAATTTAATTCCTGGGTGATAGACTAAAGCACACGCCACTACAAACTTGCTTAAAATGAGTATAAAATGGTGAACATTTGAAGCTTTTCTTTTGAGAGATAATTGGAAGATGACAAAACTATCTCTTTAACTGAGAAAAGATTTGTGTGTTAGAAGGTCTGACTTCCTGTGGATAATACTACAAAACCAATCCATTTACCTCCAATTCTGAGAAGAGAAAGATTGATAGCTTTTCCCTGTGGATAGAGAGAGAATGGAAGAATGCAGTGCAGGTACTTTTACGCAGGCTGCACCCAACCCCTGTACTCCTATGAGCTCCTTGTCTTGCTTAGACTCTGATGCCAGACTCTGGGTTTCTACAGCACCCCCTCCATCCATACTTCTACCTTGCACTGCCTCATGTAGTATCTTTAGGATTGAATTATTCAGGAAGAAAAGCAGAGTGAGAATAAGAGGTTTATCCCAGGTTTTTTTTTTTTTTTTAGTTCTTATTTAGGTTTGATTGATTGTTTTCTGCTTCTGCTGTGGAAGTCACAATTTCTATTTATGATATTGTAATTGTAACTGTAAATTTATGACATACATTCTTAACCAGGTATTTTTCCTAAAGAAGTTTAAAATTACTCCATGCCTTTATCCTCTTCCTGGGAACAAGGCAGAAATATGAGTGTGCCTAAAACTCTTCTCTGAACTACACTCCCTTCCTTTCCTAAGAGTTTTAATTACATATTTTAAAAATATAGAGAGCAAATTATTATTTTTACCGCTAGAAGACAGACCTGCCAACATATCTTATCATTTTTTATCTCCCCTTTGTTCTTGCATCCCAGTACTTCCCTCTGGCTTCAGGTTTCTCCTAGAACTTTCTTTAAAAAAAAAGATTTTATTTATCTTTAGAGGGGAAGGGAAGGAGAGAGGGAGAGAAATATCAATGTATGGTTGCCTCTTCTGGGTCCCCTGCTGGCAACTGGCCTGCAACCCAGGCATGTGCTCTGACTGGGAGTTGAACCCAGGTTGTTTGGTTCACAGGCCCGCACTCAATCCACGGAGCTACACCAGCCAGGGCTCTTTTAGTACTTTCAGTGAAGATACATGTATGATAAATTTTCTGTTATTATGTATCTGGTAAATGTTATGTTCCCTTAACTATTGCATAATTGTTTAGGAATATTCTAAACTGGCAGATATTTTCTTTTATTACTTTGAACAATTGTTTTCCAGCACTTATTATTGCTTATAAGAGTTTTACTATAGGCCTAATTAATATGATATGCAGTCAACATGCCTTTTGTCATATGAGCACTTAAAGTGATTTTTTCCTTTAATCTTGATGTTTTACAGTTTTATTTTTCTTTATCCTCTAAGGGGACACTCACTGTTATACTTACCTACCCCCTCGGCGGTCTACTCTCTTTCAGACTCCCTCTTTATGTACCCTATTCTGTATGTCCTTGCTGATCGTTTTCGACCTCGCTCCACTGGCACCTTTTTTATACCCCCCTCATCCTTCTATCTTCGGTGGTGACCATCCTTCTTCATCCTTATGGCTCAACTCAAATTTCATATTCATGAAAGACTCTTCTTTAATTGTATCAGTCAAAGTGAATCCCCCAAATATCAATAATAGATTATTGACCCAGAACACTTGACATATTTAGTCTACATTGCCTCTTCTTATAAATACTAAAGAGCATATTAGAAAAAAATTGGAGGTTTTATAAGTGGACAAGACAGAGTTCAGATTTCAGCTCTCTACTAACTAATGTGCAGTGATTTGTGGGAACTTAATTTCACTGAGCTCTAGTTTCTTCACTTAAAAAATGAAAATAACATCTACCTTATGGAACTGGAGTAAGACAAAGCTACCAAATCTTCCCAGTTACCAGATACAAATCAATTTATAACAACACAGGCAACCCAGAGTTCTTGTTCTTGTCCTGTGCACAACTGTCAGTTCTCCTTAGACAGCCGCCAACCTATTTCAGAAGTCTTTAATGGATGTCTCACGTGTGATTCGAACCAGTCTGTCCACATGTGGATTCTGTTTCTCCTGTCTTCTCCACTTCCTACGAGTAAATGTTCTCTGGCCAAGAAGGTGCTCGGAGAAACCAAATCATCATCATTGTGCATAGGACACCCATTTGTGCATTTATTAATTTAACAAATATGTACTGAGAATCTACTGTGCATTATGCAATGTAATAAGTACTAGAAATACACCAGTGAAGACATTAAAGTATCTCTGCTCTTATGGTGTTTACACACTGATTAGAAGAGAGAGAATAAACATAATTAATAGAGAAACAATTTTTATGCTCAAGACTGTATTGGATTAAGTACATTCATTCAACAAACATTCTTAATTGTCAATTAAAATTCCAAACACTGGTTTGATGAATGAACAGATATAATTCTGCTACCATAGAGCATATAGAATAACAGAAAAAGATATATATTAAAATAAACACTAAAATAAATATATAACAACAAACTGTGGTATGTTCAATGTGGAAAAAGAATGAAGTTCTATGGGATATAATGTAGTAGGTACTCAGAAAAGGCCTTGTTTGGGTTAGTCATTAAAAAATAGAGCTGAGGGATGAGAAGGAAGTAGCTAGTCTGAATGAGAAAACAGAGACTTGTAGGTCGAGAGAGGGCATGTGCCAATGTCAATGCAAGGGTGCTGCCTCCATAGACCCTCACGGTCTTCAGTGCTTCGAGAGCTAGAGGGAGATGGGAGTGTGTTTTGAAGGGGGTAGAATGGCCCCTCATCATCTCTGTGCCTTAACTTTGTTCTGGGACCAGAGGTAGCACTCTTTGCCCCTTATTTTCTACAGTTTCCCTTAAAAACTGTTCTTTTTTTAATCTTCTGTAAGATACCAGGTGGACACACACACATCACCACAAGAACAGATAGCAATTTGCTGGCACAAAATAACTCAATCCTTCAAAGAGAACACATTTCTCCAAAGAAACAGTCTTCTGAGATGTATCCATACCTACGACGTCCTCATAGGTAATCTTTCATATTTTTATACAGATCAATTTCTCTTGATCTAGCCATAATCTCTCAGATAATTTCAGGCCAGAAGTGGATCTTTGCTTTACTTTTGTCCAACCGAAAGGCCTATTTGAGTGACTTCTCAGAAAAAGAAAAGAATGACATTCACGAAAGGGGGAATTCATCTGTACCTTTTACAAAATAGAAAATAGCCGGAATCTGTGAAAGGACAGTTTTTCTTGTTTCTGCTTCTAACCACCCCATCTTCCCTTCAAAACTTCAAAGACTTTTGTTCTATCAATTCAACAACCTTCCCAGGAGTCTTGCCAGAAGGAAGCTTCTCCCTGTCTGATAGAGGGGGAAGGGGCACTTGCTCCAGGGATCATTTCATTCTTTGGGTGCAGTGCTACCTCTTATAGGAAAGGGAGTGTGCGGCATGGCTGTAGACATAGACTAAGTATTATTTTTTAATTTGAATTTCTAAAATTATAGTTTACATTCAATATTATTTTGTATTTCAGGTGTGTAGCATAGTGGTTAGACAGTCATATACTTTACCAAGTGTTCTCCTGATATTTCTGGCCCCATACTTAGTAATTACAATATTATTGACTATATTTTCTTTGCTGTACTTTACATCCATATGACTGTAACGACCAATCTGAGCTTCTTAGTTCCTTCACCTGTGTCACCCAGTCCCGACCCCTACCCCGTCTGGCAACTACCAGTCATGTGGTAGACATTAAATAAATGACAGTGGGTTCTTCCTCTTACTGATTTATGTAATTACTCCAATTCTGCTGTTCCTGAAGGATAGTGACAGTTTCTCATAATTTTTTGTGCTTCTCACAGATTTAGATGTAAGCAAATTTATTAAATAATTTTTTATGTGCCTGTTACCATGTTAAGAATGTCCCTATAGCCCTGGCTGGTGTGGCTCAGGGGACTGAGCGCAGGACTGTGAACCGAAGGGTCGCTGGTTTGATTTCTAGTCAGGGCACTTGCCTGGGTTGAGGGCCAGGTTCCCAGTAGGGGGCACTCAAGAGGCAATCACACATTGATGTTTCTTCCCCTCTCTAAAAATAAGTAAATAAAAATCTTAAAAATATCATCCGATCCTCATGACCAATAATATATGAAGTATATCTCTTTACCTAAGTTTTTTTTTAAGATTTTATTTATTTATCTTTAGAGAGAAAGGGAAAGAGAGAGGGAGAGAAATACCAATGTATGGTTGCCTCTCATGAGTCCCCTGCTGGGAACCAGCCTGCAACCCAGGCATGTGCCCTGACTGGGAATCGAACCACAATCATCTGGTTCTCAGGCCCGTGCTCAATCCATTGAGCTACACCAGCCAGGGTGCTTTACCTAAGTTTTTGATGAATAAACACAGGCTTAGATATCAAGTAACTGGTTCTAGATAACACAGCTACTTAGTAGTAAGGCCAGGATTCGATCCAGTCACTCAGTCCTTCAAATGATGTTCTTCCTAAGGACATGGTATCAAAAACCATAGCATCTAGAACCCTGGCTGGTGTCACTCAGTGGATTGAGCGTGGGCCTGTGAACCACACGATCGCAGTTCAATTCCCAGTCAGGGCACATGCCTGGGTTGCAGGTCAGTTCCCAGCAGGGGACTCATGAGAAGCAACCATACATTGATATTTCTCTCCTTCTCTCCTTCCCTTCCTCTCTAAAGATAAATAAATAAAATCTTTAAAAACAAAACAAAAAAACCATAGCATCTAACCAAGTGCTGTGAGTGTTTTATGGTTTCATAGTATTTGTGAATAGATGGTAATTGATCTATTGCCTAAAATGATAAATACTTGTTAACATACTATGCCATTTTGTTTTATCTTTAAAACTGTATATAAATTGATATGGAGAGATTTATATAATATAAAAAGTAAAATGAGGTAAAATGTATATACAATATAATTCTATTTTACTAAATACATACATACAGAGTGGGGGGAAGTAGGTTTACAGGTGTTTGTATGGAAAATGATGCGATAATTAATAAATAATAATAATACAAGAATAGCCAAAGAACATATATGCATATATGCATAGCCTATGGACACAGACAACAATGAGGTGAAGGCCAGGGGAGGGGGTGGGAACTGGGGCAGAGGAGCAAATGGGGCGGGGGAATCGGGGACAACTCTAATAGAGTCAACAATGAAAAAACACAAGAATAAATTTGTGTTCTGCATACTTGCAACTGTAAACCCACTTTTATTGCTCTTTGTATACAGGAATATAGAGGAAAAATCAGGAGGAATATGTGTGAAGTTTTAACAGTTTTTGTGCAAAATAGGATTAATAGGATTACCAGTGATTTTTATTTCTTTATGCTATATATTTTCTCCTTTTTTCTAAGTATTTTTCTGTTATATTATTTGTGTACAAATAAATTTAAAGATTTAAATAATTAATGCAAAGAAGCGAACCATTTACTCCATGGAATATTCATGATGACATAAATTCTAGGGATTGGTAGGATCAAATTTTTAAAAAATATACAAATAGTGCAAAATGTGCAATGGAGATACAGAAAATACTGGATTTTTATATCAGTGTTCTTTCCAATTACTTGACAAACCAGGACATTTCTAAAGAAAATGTTGACATACTGAACATATATGACTTAATATGCTTTTAGAAACAGCAGACCAACATTTGTCTTTTCACTGACACATTTGAAAGCGTGTCAAAATCTAATTTTGATGAGAGAGAAGTGTGGCACATCTAGATTATAAATGCAAATCCCAGTAGATATTTGATTTCATCTAATCAAAGATGTTATTTTTAATTGCTATGGAACAAGATGATCTTGTGTTAATGAGGCATTGAGTTAATAACAGTACTTTGTATTTACATAGAGATTTTATGTGAGCTTAACATACTTCATGAATTAAAAGAAACTCTTGGTGGAATTACTTTGGAAAACTCTTCGGCAGAGTCTTCTAAAGCTGAATATATGCATACCTTGGTACTCAGAGGTACATTCTTGGTGTATGCTCAGCAGAAATATGTATTTTTGTTTACCAAAGACATGTCATTGGAGCACTATTTATTATAGCCCCAGGCTGGGAAGTACCTAAAGGCCCATCAGCTGTAGAAAGGATATAGAGTAGATGAATAAATTTCGTTATAGTCACACAGTGAAATGCTATGTAGCAATGAGTGATGTAAACCTAAATGCAACCATATGGATGAATCTCACAAACATAATATTGAGTGAAAAAAGCCAACCCCAAATAATTCTTGTGCTATTTTGTATTTATACTTGTGTTTTTATGTTGTGCAAAAGCGTGAAAAACTAACAATATATTAGAAGTCACAGTAGCAATTACCCTTGGTGTGGGTTGTAATGTGAAGGAAGTATAAGTGGAGAATATGTAGGGTGCTAATAATATTTTTGGATCTGAGTGCTAGTTTCACAAATGTGTTCATATTATGAAAATAATTAGTTGAGTGTTACTCTTATGATGTATGTATTTTCTGTATCCATATAATGATTTCATGCACCTTAAAAATTAGGTTTACTTTATAGCTTTACACATCTCCTCAATCTTCTCTTCTAGATTTTTAGATGTTTATAGGTAGCACCTAAGTAGCTGTCATTAATTTAATTCATTTATTCAAAATTATGCATTGTGTACTTTATGTCAGGTCTATAATAGGGTATGCTGATGCAAAAAATAGTAGAAAAGATGCAGGAAAAGGTGTCTCTAGGATTACTGAGCACATCAGTAAAACGCTGAGTTTTATGAGATGGGAGGATAAAGAATAAATCTAGATGGGTCTGAACACACACTAGGAGTATCTCTTATTGCAAGGCTGGATGGATGCAGTGAAAAGGGGGTTCTACCACACTACTGCACTGCTGACCTGGATGGCAAGTTAGATGTCATCCTGCTACTTCTAGCATGCAGCGTGAACCACAGCAGCTCTCATAGTACGAGAGAGTGGCAATTCTGAAGTTCATGGTTCTCTTAGTAATGCTTTAAACTTCAAGAAAGCCATGAGTATTAGAGTTGAGGCCTCCCATAGTCTGAAGAATACCATTGAGGGTAAATGAAGGTAGGAAGCTACCAGTCAAAGCCACGAGGCAGTTTTCTACTAAAACCTAGAGCCAAACCCAGTTCACTGCCTGTTTTTGTAAATAAAGTTCTATTGGAAAACAACAGCATCCATTTGTTTATGAATTATCTATGGCTAATTGTGTCCTACAATGGCATAGTTGGGACAGAAGAGACTGTAACTCACAAAGTAAAAAGTATTTATCATCTGACTGACCCTCTCTAAGAAAAGTTTGGCTACCTTTGCTTGAAGTGTGAAAAAAAACTCTGAGACTGCTAACAAATTCTGTTGGGAAGGCTGGCTACAAGAGGTGAGGTTTTCTCAGAGTTTTTTTCAGTCTGGACTTATGATCTGGAATTTAACTTCTGTTAGTCCCAGCAGATACATCAGCCCTATGGTAGCTCAAGAACAATTATCCAATAATATCTTGTAAAAATCTCTGACCAGAATGACTGGGAAATTTGGTGGAAAAATATACTTTAAAAGCAAATACCCAGGTGGTAGGAGATGATCTCATAGTGGTCAACCCAAAACAAATTGCCAAGGCTGGGGATGAGGAATAATGCAACTCTTTTGTGCTTTAAGTCAACCAGGTTGGCTCTGAGTCTCTTTAGCTGGCTTAGTACAATGAGAGGGGCAGCATAGGTTTCCATTGCTCTGGGGAAACAGAAAATGGTTCTACTCCCGACCTGGTGGTAGACCATTGCCCTGCACATATCAAGTACATTCCCCCTTATTTGAATCTGCTTCTTGGGAATGAGGAGGTTCTGAATGGAAGATCCAGACATTTCCTTGTTATTTAAGCTCAAGACAGGAGAGCCTGTTCAGGTCAATTCAGCTGGTTAGACCTCTGTAGCTGCTCTAATCAGACAGCCTGAAATAGCAGACCAAAGACCTCTGATCATTTTCTCCCTTACTCTCATTTCCATGTGGTGTCCTCAATGCTATTGGAAATGAAAAACTATGGTACATTTACACAATGGGATACTACGCAGCAGAAAGAAAGAAGGAGCTCCTGCCCTTCACAGCAGCATGGGTGGAACTTAGGAGCATTATGCCAAGTGAAGTAAGCCAGGTGGTGAGGGACAAATACCATGTGATCCCACTTATAAGGGAATGTAATCAACAAAAGAAACAAGCAAGCAGAATAGGACTAGACACATTGAAATAAAGAACAAACTGACAGAGGAGGAGGGAGAGGGATGATGGGGGAAAACAGGGAAAGGGCCATCAAGGAACATGTATAAAGGTCACATGGACAAAGCCAAAGTGGGTAGATTCAAGAGTGGGAGGCAGGGATGGGGGTGGTGTGGAGGTGTGGTGGGGTAAAATGGAGACAACTGAACTTGAACAACAATAAAAAAATGACAAAAAAAAAAAGCTGTATCAGAAGCAAAAGCTTAGCCATCTGGAATCATTTTAGAAGACCTAGCTTTGCAGTCATGTGACTGGCTCAAAATTACATTTTTCTCAACTTTACCTCACCATGAGTCTGTGAAACAACATACTTATCGTGTGGTTCCCTGAAGTTCACAGGCAAACTTCCTTATAGTTTTAATGTGGAGAAAAAAGTCAGTAACTAAAAATATTCCATTAGCTAATTTGCCAGTGGGGACTTTTTTCACTGTCCATGCTGTCCTCTGTGGTACTGCATACTTTCACCCTGTTCTAGTGCCTTTTTCCCTACCCACAGATTATCGTTCCTTTCCAAGTTCCGAATGTTCCTTCTGTTATGCACCATGTTCAGATCTCTCCAGGTCCTAGCCCTCAGTCCCTTAAAGGTCCACTTTCGAGGTGCTCAGCAGAACTCATCTATTACTTAATGAAGTCCATCCTTCTCCGTAGGACCTGGGGTTGTAACAAGCAATATATTGCGTGTATCAAGTACCAAGCACAGTGAGTGTTAAAGCAATCCTTTTTTTCTCTCTTTCCTTCTGCTTGTTTTATTGTTGTTATATTCTTTTTCTTCTTATTTCAAAAAATAAATGCCTCATTACATCTGTTGACATTTGTGTTCTCTTATTTTGGATTGAAGCTCATGAAAGGAAAGATGTGAATCCTTCTGGTCTTGTACAATATAGCACGGGAAGCAGGGCCTGCGATGTGTATCCTTCAAACCTGGTATGCAGTACCAGAGAAAACTGAGGGCCATGTTCTTCACTTTTGTAAGACTTCCTCTTCCTCCAGGTGGTTAGTGGCCCACTGTAGCTTAGCATCTTCTAAAGAAGGTACAGTATAAAGCTGAGTCTGGAAAACAGTTCACATAGTGTCGAAAGTAGAAGATTTGAATATATCACTTACTATAGACTTTGGTTAGATTATAAAATCTTCCTAAACCTCAGTTTCCTCATCCATAAAATAAAATAGCAATGCATACTTCAGAGTTTTTATGAAGATCAAATGAGACAGTGAAAGTAAATTCCTTTGTGCTGGGCCAGGCAGAGAACAAATACTTCAAAAATTGGAGGCTCTTGTTGTTAATACTGTTGCCATGTTATGATGGTGTTTGGCTTATGTAGTTGTCAGAAAATTTGAAAATAAGTGAAGCAAACAAATGCCAGGAGGCACATGGAGAAAGGGCTAGAATAAACCCCACATGCATGTAAGGTGGTATTCAATAACTTTTTTTTCACTTTTTACTCTGGAAAATTTCCACTTATACAAAAGTAAACAGAAATAATATAATAAACATCATGTACTCATAATCCAGCTCCGACAATGATCAACTCAGCCAATCAATTTTCATTTCTGTTGCTACTCACTTGCTTCTAACTCCTCTTCCATTGTATATTTTTAGTAAATCACATACTATATATTTTACTCCATAAATACTTCAGTATGTATTTGTGAAAGATAAGGACTTAAAAATAACCATAAGTACTGTAGGTAGATCTTGGATGATTTCAAGCTGGTATCCCTGGGTAACCCATTTGCCTTCCCAAAGAAGTCAGCACATAGCTGAGGCATAAGATTGTGCCCATTAGGAATGGTAGCAAGACTAATAGTTGGGGGAAATGGAAGGAAGATAAAAATTACATTTTTATATCATTAATACATCAAATGCTGGCTATTAATGTGAGTGTGGCACGGGCAAGCTATGATAAATAATGATATAGTGGGAACAGATGTATGCCTAGGGCCAGAAAGATTTGGTCTCCACGTCCCTATTTTACTACATATGACTGTAGCCAGGTTACTTACATCTAATACTTTTGCATGCGACAGTTCAGTTTATCGAAGGCTTCTTTCACAACTGTGAGCTCTCACCTGTTCCTTATCATTTTGGCAGAAAGAAACTGGGCTCAGTGAGGTTAAAGAATTTGGCAACGGTCACAGAATCTGTTTTCTCAAAGTTGATACGGAACGTATCAGCTAACAGTTATGAAAGAAGTTGGTTTTAAGCCCAGTTTGATCTGATAGAAACTCTGTATTCTTTGCTGATTTGCTATGCTGGGTTCAACTCCAGAATTCCTTTCCTTGACCCCTCTCCCCTGGTCTCTGTTTTGATGAGATAAGGACTCTAAGTTGGGCTGGACGTTGGCAGAGGAATCTGATACTGCAAGTGATGAATGCATGTGAGCAGGGATGAATCCAAGTTTATTCATTTAAGCTAATTCATTTTGGTGGACTGCTTTAAGATAACAGACATTACAAATACAAACTTAGGTATGAAAGCTAGTATTGAGTTAGAATAAGAAAAGACGGGCCTGCGAACCAGACGATCGCGGTTCGATTCCCAGTCAGGACACATGCCTGGGTTGCAAACCGGTTCCTTGCAGGCTAACTACCAGCAGGGGATGCACAAAAGGCAACCATACATTGATGTTTCTCTCCCTCTCTCCTTCCCCTCTAAAAATAAATAAATAAATAAAATCTTAAAAAAAAGAAAAGAAAAGAGAGCATCATAAATTACAAATTTTTCTTCTTTATTGAATTTATTGGGGTGACATTGGTTAATAAAATTATATAGGTTTCAGGTGTACTGTTCTAGAACATATCATCTGTATATTATGCTGTGTGTTCACCTCCCCAGGTCAAGTCACCTTCCATCACCATTTATCTTCCATATACCCTCCCATCTTTCCCTCTGGTACTCACCATACTAAAATATTGTCTCTGTCTATGAATTTTTTTGCTTAATCCCATCATTGTTCTTACCCAATCTCACAACCCCCCTCCTCTCTGAGAGCTGTCAATCTGTTCTCTATCTTTGAGTCTGTTTCTATTTTGCTAGTTAATTTTGTTTATTAGATTCCCCGTATGAGTGAAATTACATGCCTTTCTCTGACTGGCATATTTCATTTAGCATAATGTTGTCAAGGTTCTTTCATACTGTCGAAGAGGGTGAAATTTCCTTCTTTCCTCCTCCTTCTTTTTTCTTCTCCTTCTCCTCCTCCTCCTTGTTCTTCTTCTTCTCTTTCTTTCTTTCTTTTCTTTTTTTTTTTTACATCTGAGTACTATTCCATTGTTTAAATATACCACAACTTTTTTATCCACTCACCTACTGATGGATACTTGGCCTGCTTCCAAATTATGGTATTGTAACTAATGCTGCAGTGGACACAGGGATGCATATATTCTTTTAAATGAGTGTTCTGGGCTTTTTTATGTATTTAATTTTGGGGGTATATATTTCCAGAAGTGGAGTCACTGGGTTGTAAGGCAGTTACGTTTTTCATTTTTTGAGGTAACTTTATACTGCTTTCCCCAGTGGCTACACAAATCTGCATTCTCAGCAACAGTGCATTAGAGTTCCTTTTGTTCCCCATCCTCACCAACCTTTGTTGATTGTTGATTTATTGATTATAGCCATTCTGTCAGTTGTGAGATGATATATCATTGTGCTTTTAATTTGTATTTTTCTGATGATTAGTGACATTGAGCATCTTTTTAGATGTCTATGGGCCTTCTGTATGTCCTCCTTGGAGAACTGTCTGTTCAGGTCCTTTGCCTATTTAACTGGATTGTTTTTTCTTTTGGTGCTGAGTTTTAGAAATTCTTTATAAATTTTGGATGTTAGCCCCTTATCATATATGTCATTGATAAATATGTTCTTCCATTCACTGGGTTGTCTTTTTATTTTGCTGATGGTTTCCTTTGTTGTACAAAAACTTTTTAGTTTGATATAGTACCATTTGTTTTTGTTTAGTTTGATATAGTACCATTTGCTTCCCTTGCCCACGGAGATATATCAGAAAATATATTACTACAAGAAATGTATGATATTTTACTGCCTATTTTCTTCTAGGATTTTTATGGTTTTGAGTCTAACATTTAAGTCTTTAATCCATTTTGAGTTCATTCTTTTGTATAGTATAAGAAGGTGGTCTAGTTTAAAATTTTTTATATATAATTTCTGTCCAATTTTTCCAACTTTTACTGAGTAGACTATCTCTGTCCTTTTGTATGTTTTTAGCTCCTTTTTCAAATATTAATTGATCATAAATGTGTGAGTTTATATCTGGGCTCTCTGTTCTATTCCATTGATCTGTATGTCTGTTTTTATGTCAGGACCATACTGTTTTGATTACAGTGGCTTTGTAGTATAGTTTGATATCAGGTAACATGGTTCCTCCAACTTTGTTGATCTTTCCCAATATTGCTGTGGCAATTTAGGATCTTTTGTTGTTCCTTGTAAATTTTTTGGAATATTTGTTCTAGTTCTGTGAGATATGCCATTGGTATTTTAATAGGAATTATGTTGGTTAGTATGGACATTTTAAAGATATTAATTCTTCCTATCCATAAACGCACTATATGCTTCCACTTATTTGTATCTTCCTTAAGTTCTTTATTCAGTGTATTGTAATTTTCATTGTATAGGCCTTTTACATTCTTGGTTAAATTTATTCCTAGGTATTTTATACTTTTTAAAGACATTTTTTATTGTTGTTCAATTATAGGTATCCTCCTTTTCCCCCATTACTTTCCCTTGCCCTATCCACCCCCAGTGCCCACATTCAATCCTCTCCTCCACCCCAGTTGTCCTTGTCCATGGGTCCCCAAGGACCTGTTCCTTGACCCTTCCCTTCTTTCCCCCTTATACTCGCTTCCCCTCCCCTCTGGTCACTGTCAGCTTGTTCTTTATTACCATGTCTTTGGTTCTTTTTTGCCTGCTTATTTGTTTTGTTGATCAGGTTCCACTTACAGGTGAGATCATAGGGTATTTGTCTTTCACTGCCTGGCTTATTTCACTCAGCATAATGTTCTCCAGTTCTATCCATGCTGTCAGGAAGGGTAGGAGTATTTTATTCTTTTTATAGCAATTGTGAATGTAGTTGTTTTCTTAGTTTCCCTTTCTGATAGCTCATTATTGGTGTATAAAAAATGCAACTGATTTCTGGGTATTAATTTTGTGTCTTGCTCCTTTACTGAATTCATTTATTAGTTCTAGTAGTTTTTTGGTGGAATCTTTGCAGGTTCTCCAAATTTTTTAAATTGACAAACTATCAAATTATTTTTAAATGCTATAGACATCACAAAATATTTTAAAATAGCATATTTTTATTCTTTAAATACTTCTATAATAATTTTTCCTACATTTTTAGCTTTATACTTTTTGATCTTTTCTTTATATAATTATGAGTCTGTAATAAAATATTCTAAAGAGAGAATAGAAAGTTAATTTAGTCTTCTAGAATAGTTGATCAAATATGACTTTTGCTATTGATGATTTTTAAAAAGTATATTTCAGTGTCATGCTCATTATTAATAATTTAATGTAAAACTTTAGGATAGTTTTGAAATTTGGGAAAATCTGTATCAAGTTTTTTTTCACACATAAATCTTGAAATTTTGAACATTTTATATATTTTTGTGCAGCAACTAATCTCAAATTTACTTTGATTGTTAACATCTGTAAACCATATTACCTAGGCCAATCCCAAGTCCTCAAGAGAGACCTGTGAGAGGAGGGAGTTTCTACCCCTCCTCCCCCACAAGTTTGAGTTTTTTTTATCTTCAGGTTAAAGCTGACTCTATAGATGAGTTGATTATCTTCTCTTTTCCTTGCCCTGGAGTCAGATCTTCATTTCTCAGCAGGCCTTATACCCACCTGGGAAGCAAACTGCATTCCAACCCCAGGCACAGAGCATACATTCCCCTGACTCTGTTCTTCCCCCAAAGTGTTGAAATCCCCTACTCTTCCCTTCAGTGACTGATTTGAGCTCCAAGAGCTCTCTGACCCGCTGAGCATCCAGAAATAGTAACACACGCAGTAAACTTACGGGCTGTAAAACAATGGCCTCCTTGCCTACAGAAGACAAAGCCCTGAAGATGAGGGCCTTCTGTTACTGAACAAGGGTCCAAGGGGCGGGGCAATACTTGGTCTACCGAGGGATGCCAAAAACTGCTTCAGAAAACAGGGGCCCCTCCCAAAGACGGTATACTAATATCTATTGGGCTCTTCTGTCCGCCGCCAATTGGAAAGACATCTCTCAATGCCAGAGATTTGTGAAAAGGAAACAAAATGTTTATTTAATGCTATTCAGGCCTAGTGCCTTCATTAAAATATCAAAGTCTTTAAGGGTATACACCTACACACACCCACACACAGCACTCCCTTCTCCCACTGTCCCAACTCCGGGTACCGTAAATCATGCAAAGAGCACACGTCCATTTTTCAGGTCGCTGGCACTGTGAGCTGTGTCGCCTGTCCAGGCAAGATCTCCATTAATCCAAAGTCATGAGGCACCTTTCACTGGCAAGAGTTCTTTGTACCAAATTCCAGTCAAAGTCTCTCCTGCTTTCCAGGCCACTCGGCCAAAGGGAGCGCCCCAAAGCTGTGTGGGCCTCTTCTACCAAAGCCGCACTCCACCAAAAGCTCGTCTTTCTTCTTCACCTAGCCGCAGGGATCTCCATTCTGGCAAAGCTGTGTGGTTTTCCCTTCCACCTGGCCAAGAGGGGGTCTGCACTCTGCTGAAACTGCGTGGCTCTCCCTCCTAATGGCTACAGGGGTCTACATCTTTCCAAAACAGCGTGGCTCTCCCCCTCACCTGGCCAAGAGGGGGTCCACACTCTGCTAAAGCCACATGGCTCTCAAGCAGGGACTGTCTCAGAGAAGCCGCCCCCAATTCCATCCTGGGTAGCAGCCACTCACTTCTCCCTGGCACAAAACTTGGCCACAGCTATTTAACATATCTATGAAACCAGTTAAAGGTTATAGATATGTTAAATGACCATTCCAGAGGTTAGCTGCAAAACTGTTGCTATGCAAAACAGCTCTCAATGGCCCTGCTCCATTTGTCCCTTCCCCCAACTGACACCTGGGTGGGGGG